>NC_080193.1:122107470-122414244 GCF_030028045.1 Hippopotamus amphibius kiboko | reverse complement strand
GAGCAAAACCAGGTAATCTTAAGTACCTCTAAGGCCTTCCTAGACATTTCTTCCAAACACTTTCAGACTCCAGGGGATCAAGATCACCAAAACCATTTCATTTCCCCTGGAACCTGTGGATGTGGTATGACAGTGTTTTCCCCCTTTTTTATTATTTTAAACATTCCAGGAAAAGATTTTTTCACATGTGTCTTTATGCACATCCGTATTATTCCCTTAGGATAAATTCTGGGAAGTAGAGTTCACAGGTCCACTTTTGATATGTATTGCCAATTTGACCTCTAAATAAGCTATACCAGTTCAAACGTCTCACAGCAGTGTATGAGAATGTCTATTTTCCTGCACGCTCAACAACACTGAGAAAGCTGAAGAACTCTTAGTCCATCTGACAAGCAGAGCATGTTTTCAAATGCACACATGTGATTACTAGCATAATTGGGCAGTTTTCCACATGCATACTGACCATGTATTATAGCTTTTATTTGTGAATTTCCTATTCATAACCTTTGCTTTTTCCTTTTTTCAACTGAAGTTCACCTCTTACTGATTTTAAAAGATATTTTTGTATATTAAACATATTAACTCTCTGTTATATATTACAAGTATTTCCCATTTAACTTACCTTTTCATTTTGTCCATGATAATTTTCAAATGTACTTACGTTTTTATTTTTCATGTCATCAAATCTGTCTACCTTTTCACTGATGATCACTGCCTTTAGCTTAGAAAAATCCTTCCCAGGCTTATGTTATAGATATCCTTAATTTTAAAAAATAATTTTATAATTGCCGTTATGGTTTTAAACATGACACATAAAAGAAGAAAGAACAGAAACCTAAAAACCAATACAATCTCTCTCACTGTGGCTAAGGGCATATGGGACAATTGTGTCAATGGCTGTGGCCACTATTAGGTGGTTACATTGCAAATCAAGGAAGAGAAGGAGGTAAAGCAAGAAAGGTTCTTGCTAGACACCAGTAAAATATTCCTTTCTAAAGACGTTGGTGATGAACCATCCTCCTCTTCAGCTTGTTGAAAGGGACTGGACTCTGATTTGGAGACCACTGCAGTGTAATCTTAAGAGAGGCAGGGGGACAGAGCCACCCAGCTTCCCTCCCATGCTCTGACTCTAGAGGAACAGAATACACATCCAGCAAACAACTTCCATCCAGCTTTTCCAATCAACTTCTCTGTTGTCAATGACAAAGTCTGGATACTAGACATTTGTCCCAATGACCATTTTGAAAGCTTAAAGATGAATTGCTGCAAAACCTTGAGCTACTCTCAGATAAAGGAATGGTGCTATAACCAACTCACTGGAACAAAGCTTAGGTATTGTCATTTGTTCTTTCAAAAGCCAAAGAAGTTGTATTAATTGTGCAGCAGATGCAAAGTTTAAACACCTGTGAGTATTCAAAAATAGAGAACATAAGATTTCCTATAAAGATTCCAGCCCTGATGATGGCTTTTTCACATCAGAAAGGATAACTTTTGACAATAATGTGATTTTCATTCTTTTATATTGTTATGATATTTTAAAACTTGGTCTGGAATAATTGAAAATGCAATGCTGTATGTGTACACGCGCATGCGCGCGTGCCCACACACACACACACACACACACACACACACACAATAGTTAATACGGAGATAGTGAATTTGAAGCCAGTAGCTTGTCTGAGTAATTTTATCTGGTCCTCTGGCAGGTTCTTATCTTGCTCTTGTAGTTACCCTATTACAAGCTACTGCCACTAATAGGGAACAAAGATAGATTTCGACAAGGGATTGTGTTGTATTGGGTCAAAGTACGCAGCAAGCATAACAGACTTAAGAGTAACATGAGAATAAAATAGCAATTCCAAGTCTCCCTTAAGAATTTAGAACACCAGGTCAAGATTCAAAGGTGACAGCTTTGGTGGGTGCTATACAGCTGCCAGGAAACAACCCTGCAAACCCTACTGGAGAAATTAATCCCAAAGGTACTAGAGGCAGAAGATGACCCAATTACTGAGAAGAAGGTCAGGTATATAAAAGATGATGATGAGAAGAATAGGCCACAAAGACTCAAATATCAGAGCAATTGAGATTGTCAGATTTTGATTGTGACAGTCAAAACCAGAAACTGCTCAGAAGAGAAAAGGAGAAAATGTCTTGTTGAAAATCAGTGTCCTGATGTTCCTGGGGGAAAGACCAACTCTCCAGGTTTCAAACGGAATAGGAACCTCCAGGTTCATTACATTATCACCTCACTGCTAGTTGGAATTGATATGAAATAGAGAAGGCAGGTAAAGATGACCCAGAAGAGTCTGATGGCAAGAAAGTTGATTTTGCTTAAACTTTTAATTTATCGCCACTTCTGACTACCTGTTCTTTCCATATTGATTTTCTTTTAAATAATCTTTTGCCCTTTTAAAATTGATTTTTTTACAATGTTTCTTTGCCAAATATCTTCACTGCTTCTGATGTTACATTTGATGACATTTAAAGTCTTCATATTCTCACTTTCCGCCTGAAAGAAATGGTGGCTTTGACTTAATTCTATTCTAAGAAAAAACTAGAAAGATCATGAAAACCAAATTTATTTGTTGCCCTGAAGAGTAATTACTAATTTTACTCTATAAAATGATCATGAAGTACATTTCCCCAACTATTTTTAGAGGGATTCTTAATTTCAAAGTTAGGAAGTTGTTAAAGTCACTCTGATTTACACTCAGAAAAGACTTAGAAAAAGAACAGCCAGCATACAATTTGTTCAGCCACTCAAATAAACTTTCATGTACTGGTGACTACATTGGGCTGTAAACCAATTTCATGTTTTCAAATACATACACGAGTACGAGCTATTTTTGAATTATGAGGAGCTGGCAATCGGGGGGCAGTGCAGGATAGGAACCAACCACCTGGGCTAGTGCTCCATAGATTGGAGCACTGTGTTCATATCAACAAATGAAATTCATATGGTATTACACAAACAAGTAAAATGAAGGGAGGAGCATAAGCATTTGAAAGGCAGCATCCAATAATCCCCACAAATGTCTGTCTGTTGAAAGAGGCATTGAAGCATCTATCAAGCTTTCTTTCTCTCTCCTCTCACCTCAGTGACCCAGCTGAGGCATGTAAGATATACTAAAACAGAAAACACATTCATAGTATGGTGGAATTGTTTTAAAAGGCCTCATGGCAAACATGTAAGAATGTATGCCTCTTTGGTGATGGAAAGAGGGGAAATGGGAATAAAAGGAAACAAATACAAGAAAGGACCCTCTCACGAACCAGGGATAAACATTAACATGCTATGACTGGAGGAGTGTGATTAACTCAGCTCTCTACATCTGAGGGCAGAAAAGAAGATAAAAAACAATTTTTGTCTTGAAACTGCTCCGCGATGATGTAGTATTATGTTCCATGACAACAGGATCGTATACACAAGATTCTCCAGTAGCTCCAAGGGGGGCATTCAAAAGCTTCGTCTGATTATGAGCAGAGAAAGAACATACCTTGCAGGGCTACTAATTATGGATCTAAACTCCTCCCATTCTTACACTAACTGATGAAATTGAAAAGAGGCAATATTTGCCTTAGAAGAATTCCCCTCTTTTGCCTTTTCATAAACTGCTTTTCTAGGACTCATGCTTCATTCTGTATCCCCATTCAAGCTTACCCTTGAATTAATTCTCATTAAGTTGCTATTGGCTGATAAAGATACCCTTGCCAAAGAGAAATGAATCTCTAATGCAGCCCAACATCAAAAACACCTGGGGAGTATGTTGCAAAATCTCTGTCCAAGTTTTACCCCTGTAGACTCTGATTCGGTAAATTTGGCATTTCTGTAATTGGTAGAAAGGGGAAGAAAGAAATAAAGTATTTCTTGGAATACTAAGAAACTTATGTGTTCAGCTGGTCCTAAGCATGTATACAAGGATGTCTCCCCACTTCCCAGTCCCATGACATCAGATCTAAAGACTTCCAAGCCATTTGCCTACAAGGAACAGGAGACCGGTACCACTTCTTATTGCACCATTCCCCTGCTTCTCAACCTAACAATTGCTCCCAGCATCACGTGGAAGAAAGTGACAGCTGTTGGTCACTTGATAGTTGAGTGACCTTGAGAAACCACTCATATGCCTGGCATCAAATTCCTCTTCTGAAAAGGGAGGAGAATGAACTAAATGACCTCTAAAATTCCTCCCTCTTCTAAAATTCAAAAGTCTATACAGCTTCATTTTGGCTATTGTTATTTACTTTTCTTAAAAGGGGAAATTATAATGTCCAACTGAATTTATTGGCAAAATTGTATTGCCTTGGGGAAAATGATGTGCTCTGATCCTTCCGATCTACAGCTCATCCTTCATGGAGAAGCCAACAAGTGCTGCTGTCCGCTCTGGGTTTGCATAGAGACTATTCCCTCTCATCTCACTTGGCAATTGAGTGGGAGGCAGCAGGCAATATTTCAAAATGAAAACTGACATTTAATTATACACAAATCTCCTTCCACGATCCCTTGTTTTGCCAGGCTGATTCTGATCTATTTGAACGTTCTTCCTTTTTGTTGACTCCTAGTTTTTCAGTTCTTGTGGAGAACAAAGGGAAATGAGCGTCAAACACTAGGTTTACAATCTTGTTACTTCTTCTATCTCACAGATTCTTTAGGTGACACTGTCATTTGCAAAATGATGTTTCTGAGACTTATCTGAATCTCTGACATCCATGATGACATTTTCAAAATGTGGACATTTCCCAATGTTTATGTCAAAAATAGAGTATTTGTGGATGAATTGGGAGATTGGGGTTGACATATATACGCTAATATGTATAAAATAACTAACAAAAAAATAACAAAATAAAAAATAAAAGATTCATCTACATAAAAAAATAAAGTATTCGTACAAATGTAACTTAAAAGTTTAAATGGAGATCCTAGCAGAAAGTGGATAAAAATGGACTGTTCTAATTAATTAAACACTGAAATGATTCAGCTTGGAGTTAAGCCAGAGCCAGGACTACAGTGAGGTGGAGTGAGACACTTGCCTCAGACGTGGAACTTAAGGGGGCATAAAAAAATCTGAGTAATCAACAAAAACAATATTTTAATACAATATTTTAGGTCAGTAACAGTGCTATGGCAAGCCATATTAGACACAGACCCAAGCGGAAATATCATGACACTGATCTTGTCTTTATTTAAAATTTTGGTATTTTGTTAATTGTGGATTTTTTTAATTGATTTTGATTTTTTGAAATATTGAAATAAAATATTTATCTTGATTACTGAATTTTTGGCATTCCCTTAAAGCCTTAAAGTCTGTACCCAAGGCAAGTGCCTCCTTCACTTTACCTTAGTCTTGGCCCTAGACTAACTTACCTTCTGTTATAAGCCATATACCAATATTACTGTATCTTATTCTAAATAAAGTGGGACCCCTACAACAACAATGTCTTTCCTAAGTGGTAAATGCCATTTTAATAATTTATTCTTAGCAGTGACTGGAGAAGCAGGCAATTTTTCTTTTTATATAAGAGAAAAATGAAACCCTGAAAGGTGAAAATAACATGACAAGGGACATTATGCAGTCAGTATTTGAAAATTTTTATGCCTCATGCACATTGTCTTCTTAAATGAGATGGTAGCAACGGTTGGGGGGGGGGGTAAGAAAAATAAAAGAGAAAGAAAAAGAAATATAGGGGAGAAGAGAGGAAGATGAAAACATATCCCAGAAGTTTCAAATTTCAGAATGCATAAGACTCATCTGGCAAATTTCCTTAAAATGTAGATTCTCAGGCTGATTCCCATAGATGTGAATTAAATAAGGCCTCTGGGGGGCATCTCCCAGAACCTGCATTTTTAAGAACACCTGATGCAGGGGACTAGGGACCACGTGTTGAGAAACATTGATGGGGAGCTTCCGTTTTAGCAGAAACTGGGCTATGTATTTGGAACACATTTTCTCATAATCCCACCCCTCCTCCTCTGCCAATTACCAATAATCCAGGGACACTGAACTGTATCAAGGAATCCAGCTACAGCTCAGTGTTGGTGGTCAGCAGCTGCAACAGCAGGCAACTAGGGTGGAGGTCAGCAGGGTGCACAGGTAGAAAGAAAAGGTGGCAGAAATGTTGCAGTGGGGAGTGAGGCAGAACAAGTCAGACGGTAGGAAGAAAGTAATGTTTTGCACATGCAATGGTTTCACGTTGCATTTTAAAACTCAAAATGCGACGTGTAACCATTATATCAATGCTAGCTCTTATATGAGCAAATCACATAACGTATTTATAGATATGACAATAACTTAGTTTGATGAGGGAAGAACAAAATCTTGGATTGAACCTGTTTTCTAGTTTAAGCCTACATCTCTGGATTTATCCCCATTCTGCCTTTCTGCGCCTTCTGTCTCTGATCCTGAACTCAAGCTGTTCTTACTGCGCCCGTCTTCAGTTTTTATAATTGTAAGTCAGAACCTACTTGAAACCCTCTCCCTCAGGGAAATCACTCTTGTTAACTCAATACCATCCTCTAATTCAGGGGTCACCAACCCCCGGGATCTAATGCCTGATAATCTGAGGTGGACCTGATGTAATAATAATAGAAATAAAATGCACAATAAATACAATGCACTTGAATCATCCCCAAACCACCCCTCCTGCCCCCGTCTTTGGAAAAATTGTCTTCTACAAAACCGGTCCCTGGTGCCAAAAAGGTTGGGGACTGCTGCTTGACACCTCACCATTATGCCCACCCAAACTTCACTTGGGTTTACAGAGTTAACATAGAGGATATTTATTATTTATGCACCCGTGCCTGTGTTGTTTGGTCTAAAAATGTATCTAGGCCATGGCTCGATTTGTAAACAGATTTTCAATTTTTGGAGGTGTCTGAATATTATAAAACCTTATTACAGAAACTCTATTACCTAACAAAATGCTATATACCATGAAAAGGGTCAATTAGCATTTATTGAAGAGAATGCTAATAAAATAGCTGCATATTTGTAGGTCAATAGCTTTGAAATGCTATCATTCACCTCCCACTGAAGTGAGTTTTTCTCCCCAAAAGAATACACTTCTAATATTTAATAACCATTAGACTCTTGCTATTTCTCTAGATCTATTGGGAGTAGGGGTGGAGGAGAGAAGTAAAAGACATAGTCTTAAGAAACTTAAAATCATATGGAGGGAAAAAAACACCAGCATATCTTGTCCATAATTTTAGGCCAAGATACTTTGAATCTGCAATCAGAATAGAAGAAAGAAGGATCAGTATGACCTCAAGAGTTTTCTTGGATGAGATGGGAACACTGCTAGGCAGGACTTGATTGGATGTAAAGGAGAAGAAATTTGGCATAAAACACAGAGAGAGGTGAAGGCTAAAGATATAGCTGGGTTGTAATCAGCCTAGACAAGAGTTGAAATCGTGAAAGCATGTAATGGAAAGACTATGTGTGGAGAGGGTTTTAAAAAGAAAATGAGAGAATAAAGAATAGAGGGAACAGTTAGGGATCTCACATCAAAGGATTCTGTCTAAGGAAGGAAGAGGCCACTGGGGGCAATTGAAATCTGTTTTGTAGAGGGGAGAGACTTGAATGACTTTGAAGATAGAATACAAACAACCTATAATTAAGGAAGAGAGGGGTAACTACGGCAGTGAGTTCCCAGAAGAAGGAGGTAGAGATGGGATGTAGAATACAGTGAATGAGAAAGCTATAGAGGGAAGAAAAAGCCTTGGAAGGAAGATATGGATGCAGAGAACTGCTGGAAAAAGTTGGAGGCACAGGAGGGACCTCACCCCAGATGGTTTCCATCATTTTCATTATGTGGGAGGTGAGATCGGCTCCTGCAAGCAGAAAGGGAGTGGGGGTAGATGAGAATGTTGTGGTTAACAGCGGTGGCAAGTTTTACAAGTGTCAGTACATCTTCATCATCTGTGGTTGCACTATGGTGTGTGTGCTAAATCTTATACAGAGTATTCTTATATAGGGAGATTATAAATTTTATATAAAGATAAAGCTATAGCTTCTCTCTCAAGATTATAAAGTATAACTAATAAAAAGTTTATATGTATTCAAAGATCTAGAAGGAAATCCCAGTTTTCATTCTTTTATAATTTTTTATATTCTATGAGTCAACCAACTTCAATTTTTTTCTCATTTGGGTTGTTATTACATAATGTTTTGACATGAAAGAACAGTGGTAATAGTGACTTGGATTGACAAAGATTAATAAGTGACACAAATATTATAAGTAATTAATATCAAAAGAGCTAACATTAACTTCCTATTAAAAATAACTATAATTTAAAATATGGAGCAACTCCTAATTTAATTGAAAATATCTGTGACCTTCCACATATCAGGAAGCTATTCAACAACTATATAGTAAAGACAGAAGCATCTCCAGGCATAAAGGTAATTTTTAGATTTAAACCAAAGAACAAACTGCTATAGACCATGCTGATTTATTTCCCTCTTTTCCCCATGAGACCAAAATTATGGAGGGTTTAACTTAGTTACCCCTCCTGGGGGTTTAGGGAAATCCACCCACAGAAAAGGGGAAAAAGGAACTAATTTTAAGTTTGAAGGGCATGTGTTCTTATACCAATCTTGGGGAAATTTGTAGCAAATTTCTAAATAATCATTGGTCAACTAAGAATTGAACTTCCTAGTATTTCTTTTACCTTCCTTAAAGGATTGCTTCATTATATATTTTATATGTATTATTAATTTCAGGAATAATGTCTAGGTTCCCTCCATTTCAATTCAGTGGGAGATAAAAGATGCCTAGCTCAAAGAAGGATTCCCAGATCTCTACAGTTTCACGTTTGGAGTTATTCATTGAGATGCTTGAAGCATAAAAACTTATTTTAAGTCATCCTGCTGGGCTGCCACTTTACCAATAAAGCTTCAATTATCACAAATTATAATTGCTCCAAGAAATGGAGAGGGTCATTTTACAAAGGATTTAAAGTACTTGAGGTTTTTAATTTACTCACCTGGAGATTACGTATGCAAAATCTTCTGACAGTCCACAGATGACTTAAAAGGTTTTAGACGCTCCGCTGGACCCTAGATGAGGGAGCTATCCCCCAGGGTGAACATCAGAGTTTTAACCAAGGGCTATTTTCATTTCTTAGTACTGAAAATGCCATGTCGTCTCTGCCGTAGGTTCTCCCCTCTTTGTGCACATGCATGATAACAGGGTCTCACCTTAAGACGCACCACCCTTTCCCTTCCCACCAGCAGCACACCGTTCAAACACCCCACACCAGGGAAAACTGCCTTGGAACAACGGATTAAGAAGAATATTAAAACAAAATTGTTCTTGTTCTCATCCTGTGGGGAAGGGGAACAGCTTGCCTCACTAATTAAATTAATTACAGATTAATTAATTAAAGACTCATCTATTAATTAAAGATTCAAATAGTGGCTAGTGTTGCCTTGGAAAAGGCTGACTCGTTTTGGAGTCTCTTATTTAGCCAAAATGCAAAAGAATTGAAATGGGGTTAAAAAAATGCTAATCAAGAATATGGAAAAAAAGATACATAACAGCAGGCATTGTCATTCAAAATCTCCACTCCTGTTATCTGCTCAGACTGAACAGAGTTGGGGGATCATGCTGATATTGAAAGCCAAAAAAGCTGCATTGCAAGCCTGGCTCTAACCTCCACTAACTGTGTCTTGGTTTAAAATATTTGATCTCTCAGCATGATCTGAAAAATGAAGACAGTAGAAATTCCTCGTAAGATTCCGGTAAATATGAAGCAAAAAAAAAAAAAAAAATACATGTAAAGTCACTAGAACAACTTGTCTGTCACATAATTTGATATTTAATAAATACTAAGTGCAACTTATCATATGAATGCACGTACATTTTTGGGAATGGGGTGAAAAAAATCCGTAACCTGAAGCCCTTCTTAATATAATAATTATTTCACAGGGATGACTACTTATTACCACAATATGATCTCTGAGATTGATCTTACGTGACATTCCTTTTTTTATCCTATTATAAAAAATTTAAAGCATACACAAAAGTAGAGAGAATCTTATAGTTCATCCTCAGTGTTGACAACTGTCATATTTTACCTGTACTCCCTGCCACTTCTCCCCACAGACTATTTTAAAGCAAATCCCTGAAACAATATCATTTCATCCATAAATATTTCAGTAAGTCTCAAAAATGTGCATTAAAAAAACATAACCACAATACTGTTATCACACTTTTGAAATTAATAATAATTCCTTAATATCATCAAATACCCAGCCAACACTGAGTTCCCCAACTGTCATATGCATGTTTTTTTTCCCTAACAGTTTGCTGAACCAGGATCTGAATAAGATCCATACACTGCAACTGGTTGATGTCTTTTAAAACTACTTCAGTATGTGATTCCCCTTTACGTCTTTTCTTTCCTTGCAACTTATTTGTTGAAGAATCCAGGTTATTAGTACTTTAGGCCTCTCCACAGGCTAGACTTTCCTGATTGTATTCCCATATTGTCTTTTTTTGTTTGTTTTTATTGAAGTATGTGACGCACAATGTTATATTAGTTTCAGGTATACAATGAAGTGACTAGACAGGTATATACATTATGAGAGGATCACCACAATAAATCTGGTTACCATCTGTCATTATTTAAAGTTATCACAGGGGTTCCCTGGTGGCTCAGTGGTTAAGAATCTGGCTGCCAATGCAGGGGACACGGGTTCGAGCCGTGGTCTGGGAAGATTCCACATGCCGTGGAGCTACTAAGCCCATGTTCCACAACTACTGAGCCTGCGCTCCAGAGCCCGCGAGCTACAACTACTGAGCTCACGTGCCACAACTACTGAAGCCCACTGCCTAGAGCCTGTGCTCTGCAACAAGAGAAGCCATTGCAATAAGAAGCCTGGGCACCACAATGGAGAGTAGTCCCCACTCACCACAACTAGAGAAAGTCCGTGAGCAGCAACGAAGACCCAGTGCAGCCAAAAATGAATAAATAAACAATAAATCTTTAAAGAAAAAAAAAAAAAGAAGCCTGCACACCACAACAAAGAGTAGGCCCCCTCCTCAACTGGAGAAAGCCCACGCAGCAATGAAGATCCATGCAGCCAATAAATAAATAAATAAATAAATAAATTTAAATAAAGTTATTACAATATTATTAACTACATTCCCTATTATGTATATTATATCCCATGACTTATTTATTTTATTACTTGAAGTTTGTGTCTCTTAATCTCCTTCATCTGTTTCAGCCATCCCCCACCTCCCACCCCCACTCTCTGGCAACCACCAATTTGTTCTCTGTATCTTTAAATCTGTTTCTGTTTTGTTTTGTTTATTTGTTTGTTTTGTTTCTAGATTCCACATGTAAGTGAAATTGTACATTACTTGTCTTTCTCTGTCTAACTTATTTCACTTAGCATAATACACTCTAGGCCCATCTATGTTGTCACAAATGACAAGATTCCATCTGTTTTAATGGCTAACATTCCATTGTGGGTATGTGTATATACCACATATATACACATGCATATACAAATATACACATATACATATATACAGACATACATATCACATCTGCTTTTTCCATTCATCTATTGATAGACATTTGATTGTTTCCATAACTTGGCTGTTACAAATAATGTTGCAATGAACACAGGGGTGCATATATTATTTTGAATTAATGTTTTTATTTTCTTCAGGTAAATATCCAGAAGTAGAATTGAATTATATGGTAGTTCTAGTCTTAATTTTTTAAGCAACTTCCATACTATTTTCCATAGTGCTGCACTACTTTACATTCTCACCAACAGAAAACATCGGTTTCTTTTTCTCCACATCTTCACCAACACTTGTTATTTTTTGTGTTTTTAATAATAGCTGTTCTGACAGGTATGAGTTGATATCACATTGTGATTTTGATTTGCATTTCCCTGACGTTGAGTATTTTTTCATGTGCTGTTGGCTATGTATGTGTTCTTTGGAGAAATGTTTGTTCAGGTTCTCTGCCCACTTTTAATTAGATTTTTAACATATAAATTATGTGAGTTCTTTATGTATTATGGATATTAACTCCTTATTAGATTTATGATTTGCAAATATCTTCTCCTATGCAATAGGTTGCCTTTTCATTTTGTTGCTTGTTTCCCTCACTGTGCAAAAGATTTTTGGTTTGATGTAATCCCATTTGTTTATTTTTGCTTTTGTTCCCTTTGCCTGAGGAGACAGATCCAAAAACTATCACTAAGACCAACGTCAAAGAGTTGACTACCTATGTTTTCTTCTAGGAGTTTTATGGTTTTAGGTCTCACATTCAAGTCTTAATCCATTTTGAATTTATTTTTGTATATGGTGTATTATAGTGGTTCAGATTCATTCTTTTGTGTGTAGCTGTCCAGTTTTCCCATTATCATTTATTGAAGAGACTGTACTTTCTCCATTGTATATTCTTGTCTCCTTTGCCATAGATTAATTGACCATATGTGTGTGAGTTTATTTCTGGGCTCTCTGTTCTGTTCCCTTGACCTATGTGTCTGTTCTTGTGCTAGTACCATACTATTTTGATTACCATAGTTTTGTAGTATAGTTTGAATTTAGGGAATGTTATGCCTTCAGTTTTTTATTTCTTTCTCAAGATTGCTTTGGCTATTTGAGTCTTTTTGTTTCCATACAAATGATGCGTTTATTTGTTCCAGTTCTGTGAAAAATACTATTGGTATTTTGTTAGGGATTGCACTGAATCTGTAGATTGCTTGGGTAGTATGGATATTTTTAACAATACTAATTTTTCCAATCCATGAGCATGGTATATCTTTCCATTAATATATGTCACTTTTAATTTCTTTCATCAATGTCTTATGGTTTTTAGAATACAGGTCTTTCACTTCCTTGGTTAAATTTATCCCTAAGTATTTTATTCTTTTTGATGCAATTGTAAATGGGATTGCTTTCTTAACTTCTCTTGCTGATAGTTTGTTATTAGTGTAGAGAAACACGAATTTCTGTATATTAATTTTGTATCCTGCAACTTTACTGAATTCGTTTATTAGGTCCAACAGATTTGTTTGTTTTTGTGGAGACTTTAGGGTTTTCTCTATATAGAATCTGCAAGTAGATGGTTTTACTCTTTTTTTTTTTTTTTCCAATTTGGATGCATTTATTTCTTTCTCTTATCTAATTGCTATGGCTAGGACTTCCTATACCATGTTGAATAAAAATGGCAAGAGTGAGCATTCTTGCCTCATTCCTGATCGTGGAGGAAATGTTTTCAGCTTTTCACCACTGAGTATGATGTTGGCTGTGATTATGACTTACATGGCCTTTATTACGTTGAGGTACATTTCCTCTGTACCTGCTTTGTTGAGAGTTTTTGTCTTGGGGTGTTGAATTCTGTCAAAGCTTTTTTTGTATCTGTTGATATGATCATTTGATTTTTATCCTCCATTTTGTTAATGTGGTATATCACATTGATTGATTCATGGATGTTGAACTATCCTTGCATCCTTGGAATAAATTCCACTTGATCATGGTGTATGATCCTTTTAATGTATTGTTGAATTCAGTTTGCTAATATGTTATTGAGGATTTTTGCATCTATGTTCATCAAGAATATTGTCCTGAAATTCTCTTTTTTTGCAGTGCCTTTGTCTAGTTTTCGTATCAAGGTAATACTGGCCTCATAGAATGAGTCTGGAATCTTTCCTTCCTTCAATTTTTTAGAGTACTTTGAGAAAGACACATCATCTCTTCTTTTAATGTTTGGTAAAATTCATCTGTGAAGCCATGTGGTCTTGGACTTTTGTTTGTTGGGAGTTTTTTTTATTATTAATTTAATTTCATTACTAGTAATCAGTCTATTCAGATTTTCTATTTTTTTTTTTCAAAATACTAAGTTGGCTCACTGGCATCCTACACACGTGGCCATGGAGGGTTCTATTTTTTGAGTATTATTAAAATGTGTATTTTAACATATCATATATTTCAATTTATTACAGATATTATTTTAATTGATAATCGTATTATTCTATCTTTGGTTAGTACAAACCTGTTCAAGTTGACTCCTGAGTCCTTTTGACACAAATCCAGTAGTCTTTTTTATATCCTAGGTTGGAGAATCAACTATTTCTCCCAGGATCCTAGCTCCTTTCAGGGGAAAATGGTATTTACATACCACAATCTGGTGGCTAGGGAAGATAATTGCAATTAGTGACTGTGAAATAAGCCACTGTTTATAAACCTTTTCAGTGGACAGAGACAGAAAATGCTTTTTCAAAAAAATAAAATAAAATAGGGTGGGTGGGAGGTGGGAAGGAGTCACAGGAGGGAGGGGAT
Organism: Hippopotamus amphibius kiboko; assembly: GCF_030028045.1. NCBI lineage: Eukaryota > Metazoa > Chordata > Mammalia > Artiodactyla > Hippopotamidae > Hippopotamus > Hippopotamus amphibius. Next base: position 122,399,934 of record NC_080193.1, on the reverse strand, counting down.
ATGGGGATATATGTATAAAAACAGCTGATTCACTTTGTTGTACAGCAAAAACTGGCACAACAGTGTAAAGAAATTATATTCAAATAAAGAGCTAAATTAAATTAAATTAAACATTACAGGTTCACACTGATATTGTAATTCAAATTCAGGACTACAGGGTTTCTATTAACCCCATTTATTTCTACTAATCTTCATTTTTATCTTTTTTTCTCCAATGTCCAAAATTCCAATTCTTGAGGATACCAATATAATTACTCATCTGTTTTACCTCACAGTGTTAGCCTCAGAGTCATCATATGTTTACTGCCTCCAACAATAAATTCACAGTAAATAAATTATTTCTGTATGTATTCTGTTCTTAGTGTACATACCCATAGGTATATATAGTGAAATTACTGTGGTTTAAAGTTCTACGATATTCTTTTCTATGTGGTTATGCCACAAATTTGTTACACTGTTAGGGTATTTGTCTCACTTTGCTTTTGACTTCTAGGGATTGTTCTTTACATTTAATTTTGTTTTATAATTATTTAAATATCTACATTACTCCAAAATCATATATATATAAAAGGTATATTTGGGAATTTAAACTTGTACACTTGTCCCCTTCTTCCCCATAAGGATGTTTTGTATTTAATAGTTTTTCCATTCTATTTTTAATATAAGCAAATATACCTTCTTCTTAGAAGAATGATGATGGTAGTATACCGTGTATACATTTAACGATCTTTATTTCACTGAATAGTTCCTGTATCTTATAACTTTCCTCAGTTATGAGACTGAAATAATTGCTTATGCTGCCTAAAATAATGTAATGATTATCAGACATTACTGTCATACACATGAGATTCCGCAAAGTATTCTAAAGAAAAAGGCATCCTGCTTCATGTTTAAAAATATGATGTCTCAAAAACATACCTTATACCCTCACTTAATGTGTCAATATTAAAAGTGAATAATTATAAAGCTATTTTTCTTAAAAGCTGGCTGTTTCTGTTAGAGTCAGTGTGGTATTTCTTCATATGAAAATCAGCTGAAAATTAGTATATGAATTATCTTCCCTGCTTTAGGCAATTTGTAAGAGCAAATAACCCATTAATTAAAATCTTGAAATATTTATAAAGAGCTTTAGAACACATGTAAGTTATTTTTCTGTTTACCAGGTTCTTGTTTGTAGACATTTATAATAGAAATTTTATAATGGAAAAATTTGGAATCAGAAAAAAATGAATAGAAATCTTAGCTAAGTTGCTAACTAGCTGGATGACTTTAGACAAGTCACTTCACCTCTTAGAACTTCAATTTTCTCATCAGTCAAGTGGAGACAGTACTACCAATGCTGGAATGTTGTTGTAAGAAAGAAATAATTATTTGAATGCAGCATATAAACCCCACAGCATTCTGCGAATGTAAAAGCATAACAAACAGGGAATTAAATGGCTGGTTTACTAAAATTCAATCTAAAGCTTTAATTTGTTTGTTTAAAACGATAGCAACATCCAACTGTGAATGAGAGCTTTATAATCATCCAAGCTGCAGTGTGAAAACTGACTTTTTGCCTGAACAGAACTCGGTTATAAATATCTGTCTTTGGATTTGACATTCAATTCTGAGATGAATCGAACATGCTTCAGAATTTTAATCTGACACCCAAGAGCTAAAACTCTGAAAGGAGATAAAACATTTTTTAAAAAGGCAATCTGTTAATCTCAAGTGACTGTTAATTCTGACTCTGATTATTCAATATAGGAAATACACGTTCAGATAGAAACTCACTTCCGAAAATTTATCTTTAAAGCTTTTACATAATCTAAGTTGGAGAGGAAATACATCCACATTTTATGTTAAGGGAAAATAAAACACTAAAATGAATCACTTTTTCTTTTAAAACTTTTAAAACTTTTTTTTCATTAAAGAATATTATACTATATAACCTTTTGAATGTTATTCAGCAAATGACAAAGCAACAGGAATAAATAGGAGATTTATGACACTGCATTAAAAATGAACTACGTTCGTAGTTGCCTTTTTTGGCCATTACAAATCATACCCACTGAAATCATTCATTCTTGTCAATGAACTCTGAGCATGGTTTCTGTTTAAAACTGAAGCCGGAGAAATCTGCTTCCCTCCTTTCAAACAGAAATCTACTTTAGGGGGTGCTCATTGAAGGGTCATGCCAAAGTTAACATGTAAAAATTTTTTAAAACAATATTGTATATACATTTTTTTAGCCCTCAATTTTGCAGTTACACATTATTTTCCTCTTTTCACTTAAATCCTGCATGCTGCCAACCGTAATGGGTCTAAGCCACCAATCCAGTCATGAAGAGCTGACTGGGGGAGGGAGGGCAGAGGAATTAGTTATGAAAATTTCCGAACACACACACACACACACACACACACACACACACACACAAAAGCAGTGGCAATAGGTCAGTGAGCCTCCACATACCCATCACTCAGGTTTAATAATATCAAGAACCTGCCACATTTACAGCACTTTCCCTTCATTTCTTTGTGAAATCCTTTTAAAACAAATCTCAGACTTTAGGTGCACTTCAGCATACATCCCTAAAAAGGATGGACATCTTCTCGCATAACCATAATGTCATTTCCACCACAGCAAAATTGCCAGTGGATCCTTGATTTTATCTGTTATCCAATTCATAATCAACATTTTTCTATTGCTTCAAAATATTCATCTTAGAGTTGCCATGTTCAAATTAGGATCAAGTAAAGTCTACACATTACATTTGGTTGTTACATTTCCAAAGCCTGTGTTAATCCAGAAATATGCCCCTTCTACTTTCTCCAATGCCACTGACAAGGGGTTTCTCTTGTTGGAGAAACCCTCCCTTTCTTTTAAATACACATTTCTTAAGTACCTATTTCTTGCTAGGTGTTTTTGCATTTACCACACAATTTAATCTCAAAATATCCTGAGGCAGTAAAGTAACAGACATAGGTACTTATCTCCTCCAATTTGGACTTTCTCCCCCATGGTTATGGAGTAATTGCTGGGAAGCAGCTGCCAACAGAGACCTTATCAAGGAGTGATCATCTAATCCTGGTGGGCCAAGGCTGGTCCATTACATTTTCTAGTGACAGAGCCCCCAATAACCTCCCCTCAAGGTGCTCCCTGCAAAGAGATTTATGGGCATGTTTGTTGATAGACACATCTTCCCAAGACAAAGCTCTTAACTTCTTTCTCTGTGCTAAGATGCTGTGTCACGTTTCTATTATGTCACTTCTTGAATTTTAATTGTAGTCATATCTGTCTTCAACCCACTACATGATAAATCCCAACAGGATAGAAATTATGCCTCCTTCAACTCTGAATCTCCAGGGTTTAGCACATAGCCTAGCATATAACAATCTGTGGAATAAAAGAAAATGAAATGAATTGATTACACATCCCACATTCAGAATGTATTTAAGAGGCAGGTATGTCATTTATCCGAGAGGAAGCCCTCTAATGCATCCACAACAAAATCACAACCCCATAGAGGAACTGAGGCATGGAAGTGGCAATGCACAAAATTATAGAGCATATGAAAGACACAAAAGGAAGGAGTGGTGGGGGAAAAGAGCCCAAGAGAAAACCGCATACTTCAACTAAGAAATTTCTCTGAAATACTAAAACATAAAGCAAACCAAATCGTAGTTAATAAGAGGTCAGGGATCCATGTTTTGTCTTTGCACAGGAATGTCTCTGGCTGATTAGCAGTTACGCCATTTCTCAGTATTACCAGAGTTGAGATAACACAATTCAGATCAATGTTTAACACTTTCTATCATTTAGAAAGTCAACTCAGAATCCCTACACTTCAGCTTAAGCACATTTCTTCTTTTCTTTCATGAGAGGTGAGCAGCTGGCTGCCATGCTAAGCAGATATCTTTATATATCTGAGACCCTCCAAATATGCACTGCTTATTCCAATCTCTAAAATATGCAGCTCTCTTCACACCCTTCCTTATGCATCCTGTTGGGAATGTTTCTTTATGTAATTCATCATTTTTTTGCTACATTCCTTAACTTCACCTCTCCCAATCCCCGTCTGTTAATGTCTCTACTTCAATGTACTACCTTAATTCCTTCCCCTCTCAAATTGGCATTCTGCTTTCTACATTTTAACTGAAGGGCTTATTTTAGATAATAATTTACCTTACCCTTCTTTCTTTGTTTTGAAGTGGCCAATGATAAAATTAAAACAGTCCCAATCAGAATCGTGAAACCAATCTGAAAACAGTCTCCATATGTCTTGGGAGGATTTGCCTTCCTGAAGATGTGTTGATGAATTTTTAGCACAAATTAAAACCTCACAAAATCAGTCCTCAAGTACTTCTACAAGTGTTCCATGGTGTGTTCTGCCTGCATGTCACCTCTGACACTTTAGAATGGTAGAGCTGTTTTGAAGCTGAATGGTATCGATTCAAACAACCCTGCTTACAACTTACAAATCTGACAAATGTTTCTGGGAGGTGAAATGACTGGTCCCAGGGAAAGAAGCCAGCAAGAGTGCTCTCTACTATACCACACTGCTTATTAGAAGGTTTGTGATTCTGTTTTCATTTACTGCCAACCAAAAGGTTTGACAGATCAACCTACTGGTAAAAAGAGAGCTAAAATGAAAATGCCTTTTTTTTAGCCTTAGAAACTAACAGTAAATAATAAAACAACACCAGCACAGCTAAGCCGTATATAGCCATGACTACATGCTGGTACTGTTATAAATATCTACATGTATTAACTTATTTGATTTTTAGAATACTCTTGTGAGGGAGATATTTTTATCATCCTCATGTTACAGATGAAGAAACCTAGGGCCGAAGAGTTTAAGTAACTTGCCCAAAGCCATGCATGATTTGCCTAGGATTTAAATCCAGGGCATCTGGCTCCAGAGTCTGTGTTGTTAATCAGTTTCTATGTTGTCTGTGGTTCAGAAGACTCATCTCTCTGATAGGACATTTGTCTGCTAAGGTAATACATATTTAGTAAACATGAACATTTTCAAAATAATGTTTTATCTTACTTAACAAAAAACAGAAAAAATAATCAACATGCTGTCGATGTACTTTCAAGGCCTTTCCACCTACAACAAGTGATAAACTGTTGAGAACACTTCTAGCAGTACATGTAATGTGTCTGCCTGATACTTGAACAAAGATCCCCCTTAAATATAAAAAAAGAACTTCTTAATATAAACATCAGTTGTTTATATGATATTACTTTTAAAACTCAAATAGTGTTTAGACAAGTGCTTTGTTCCAATGAATAGAACAGTTCAGAGGGGAAAGCATAAATCTTAGGAGTTTTATAAACTGTACATGATGATTTATAGATCACCATGACCAACAAACATATTCAAAATCCCAAAGGATAGAAACATCAATCAGCAAGTATCAACTTTTTAGCATTTCCTGAGTGCAAAGCTTTGGGCTAGCCACTATATAAAGGAGGACAGTCCTGATAGAAAGAGAGTCAGTCCCTATCCTCAAAAAACATAACCAGTAACAGAGCATCTGATAAAAACTAAATATCCGTGTTAGTTGGACTCTTTTGATTATAATAAGAGAGGTTCACTTAGGTTATGTCACATAATAGGGATTGACTACAGGTTCTATTTAGAAATTAAAAAGACAGGTGTTTTCCTCCATACAATTGAACAACACAGAACCCCAAGAACAACTCAGCTCAAGCTTGGAGAGAAAGAAATGAGTTAAAGACTGGAAGGTCATTCGGGATTCAAAGAAGCAATGAAAACAAGGTAACCACCACAAGTCTGCTTATCCTTACTCTACTTATTGCCATTTCTGCTTCTCTCTATCATTAGGTCTTTTTCTGTTTCCAACTTCTTCCTTCTCTCTGTTTATTTCATTCAGAGCATAAAGTTTGTCACCACCATCTCTACTGGGCTCAGCTTTCCCACCAAGACTACCTTTGGCATTACCGAAAGATATACCTAAGATGAGAGAAGACCTCTGGGCTTGACCTAGACCTCCTGAAACCATGGAGCCACTATCAACATCTAAGGGACTCCAAGACTGAAATGCTCCTAAAACATCTGGACCAGTGTTAGAAATACAGCAATATGAATACTAGTGAGATCACTCCAGTTTCCTACTTAGAGCCCAATTCCCTTAATCTGATATATACAATTTACGGGAGACAACATACAATATGTCATACACTTTTTTTTTTAATCCAAAGGAGCCTGGATGGTGCAGTGGTTTAGAGGGTAATCTGTAAAGACCCTGTGTTCAAATTTAGCTCTGATGTTTACAGGGTGTGTGACCATGTGCAAGCTACTTAAACTATCTGTACCTTACCTTCCCTGTCTAGAAAACTGAGGTAATAGTAGTCCCGACTTCATAGAGTTATCATGAGGATAAATGAAATAATTCATTCAAAGAGCCTCAAGAAGTGCCTGGTACACAGTAAGCTCTTGATGAATTTTAGTCATTATTTTCTTATTACTTCTAACATACCTTATCGATTTTATCCCTTATAACTCCACAGCACAAAATTTTTATGCATACATATTATACTTGTTCATGTCTCTATTCTTAGCCTCTACCTGGATCTTCTTTCTCTGATTCTCTCTGGTGAAGACTTCCTCATCCCTTAAAGTTCAGCATAAATTTCATTTTCTGAGAAAGGCCCTGTCTGGTTGATAGTCTCCAAGGGGGCCTCCAACAATTCCTCTGTCCTTGTATGCTTATGCAACTTCTCACATCAAAGGTGGCCAATTCAATGCCCTACTTTTGAATCGGCATTGGCCTTAGGACTGTCTTGGAATCCAGAATGTGGTGGAAGCACATTCTGGAGCTCTCAAACCCAGGCTTTCACCTCCTGGCTCTTGGAACGCCGCCACCATGCTATGAGAAGCCCATGCCACGTGGAGATGTTACAGAGTGGGGACCAAGGCGCACTGGTTAGAGCCCCAGCTTCGCTCCCAGCGGATGCCAGTGCCAACCCTTAGCCATGCAAAGGAGCCATGTTGGGTGGTCTGGCCCAGTCAAGTCCCAAGAAACTGCAGCCCTAGGCATCAATGTGTACCCAGCTGATCTTAGGCAGAAACATAAGAAATAATAAAATAATAAACTGCAGTGGCTTGAAATGATAATAAAATAGTTTTAAGCCACTATGTTTTGGTTGTTTTATTACAGCAGTAATACAGGTTGTTTATTACAGCAATACCAAAACATCATTCATGAAACTCCTGGACAGAGTAGGTATTTCTTGGGTTAAGCTCTCATAATTCTATTCTGTAATTTAACAAATTGTATTGTAATTATTTCTTTTTATGTCTGTCTACTGAGAGTCTCAAGACTAACAACTATGAACTTAAGGAAAAACAATATTTTTCAGAATAAATTCCAAAAAAAGTAACAGAATTTACAGTACCTAAAACAAAGGTGTAAATTCAGAAGTCACCCCAGCCTGTCATTTTGGCAATCTCTAATTCTTTGTAGATTTGAAGTAAGTTATAGAAAGGATAAGATATTATCCTAAAACAATGATGAGGTGATTTAATATTACAATTTCTACCTAGAAACCTGTTTATATAACACGTTATTTTGATCATTGAAAGAAAAAGGAAAAAAAAAAAGGAAATAGAGAAAGAGGCCAAAGTCAGCCAAGACTTTGCTTGTTTATTTTTAAGAAGAACAGGGAGAGGGAACTTGTTTTATTAGCCAGTGTGATTTTGTGGAGGCTGGGCAAGAGAGTGGTTATAAGTATGGACTCTGAAGCAGGCAGCCTGGGTTTTACTTTCAGCTTCTCAGTCTGGGTTTGAATGCCACCTACACATTTTTGGCGGCAAGTCACTTAACCTGTCTATGCCTCAGTTTCCTCACTGATAAAATGGAGTTCGTGAGGGCAACCTACTGCATGGAGCTCTGTTGAGGATTAAATGCGTCAATACACGTAAAGCACACAGAATGGTAAGGCTGGTGAGCTGATGCTGCTGTTCCTCCTGCTCTTCTTCCTGCTCCTCCTCCACTTACTACTGTTATAAATATATAGTAGCCAGGACAGTATCATTTTAGGTCATGGCTAGACAAAGAGACCACTGAAACTAGACAGTAAACAGTGCTTGAAAATTAGCTTTCCAACTTACGCTAGACACAAAAATAAATTCCAGAGAGAATTTTGTAATAAAACACAAAAACTTCACAACATTTAGAAGACAATATAGGAGAATGTTCTTAACAGCTTTGTTTATGGGAGAAAAAACCTTAAACTAGAAATAAAAAACACAAACCATTAAGGAAATAATTGTTCCATTTGACCACACTAAATCTTTAAAATTCTGTGTAAATGAGCCAATAAAAAATATCATAAAGCTGACGGAAAAACCAGAGACTGGGAAAAGAAATTTATCAGGATTAGTGCTCAAAATATATAAAGAACTCCTACTGATCAATCATAAAAAGCAAATAAGCCAATACAAAATGTGCAAGATGATAAACCAGTTTGCATAAAGGAAACACAAATGGTCAACAACATAATTCAATAAAACTCCAAGATAACATACCCATCAATTTAAAAACATAGGATATTACATGCTTGGTAATTGGCTTCTCATCCTCCATCTGAACCCTGAGCTAAAGTTATCTTCTGAATAGGAAGAGGATAACGTGAGTGAATCAGGGAGATGGCGAAGAGAAGGCTAGGGCCCCTAATCTCCGGGATTTTTCCATCCCAATCTTTCCAGATCAGGCTAATTAGAGCCATTAACCTTTCAATTGCATAACCTGACATTTTATGTAATCGAATTCTTTGAATTGCACTTGCCATGTCTTGGTGATATTTTATAACAACAGCATCTTCCTCTTGATTTAGGCTGGACACAGATGTGAGAGATCCTCACATATCAACTCAGAGCAACCCCATGAGGTAGGTATGACCATCATCCCTATTTTGCCCATGAGTCTCAAAATGGTAATGAGCCCAGGGTCTCCCAGAAGAATTAGGATCCAAATCCAAGTTATCTGGCTCCAACATTCAGCTTTTACCCATGTTATTATTGCCTCTAAACATATGACCTATGAAAAGATGTTCAATCTCACTAGTCATCAGGGAAATACTTGCACCATACCATTTCACACTATATGCAGAATGGCAAACATTTAAAAGTCTGACAACAATAAGCACTATGAAAATATGGGGCAATAGCAACTTATAATCTTCTAGAAGGCTTATAAATTGGTGCAAACACTTTCAGGGGTGTTTCTTAGCATCTACTAAAATGGAAGATGTATATTCTCTATAATATAGCAATTTCACGTCTAGATATATATAGTAGAGAAAATATTTGCAAAGGAAATAAGTAGAGAAATGTGTATTCCAATCATGTTTGTACTAGTAAATATATATATACAGAGAGAGGTAGATATATCTCTACCCATACAATTTGGGATAGTCATAAAATGAACTACTATTCAGCAGTTGCCATGAATAAATTGGAGCTACTAGCTTCACAATAGACAAGTCCTCCACAATATCAAATGTAAAAGTAAATTGAAGAATGACGCAGTGGACTGCCATTTATATAAACAACATGAAAAAATATCATATATATTCTTGAATGATTCATGAGTGTTTAGTAAAGTACACAATCATGAATGGAGATGATAAACACTGAATTCCAAGGCATGGTTCCTTCTGGGGAGAAAGGGAGCAGGCAAGGGCACACAGGAGTTTCAACTCCATCTGTAATGTAGTGCTGTCTTTGAAAAAACTAAGGCAAATACATTGAGATTTAATAAAACTGGTGGCAGGTGCAGGGTGGTAAGCCAGTTTGTATACTTGTTTCTACACTTAAAGTATCTCATAATAAAAATACAAAAACAAATGAAATGTGGCATAACAGAGACCATTCCAAAAATAACAGAAGAGGTGATTTACATATATTTCATCAAACTCCTTTTCTGAGAAACTCACTGCTTTAACAGGAGCAACTGTTGCTCTGAGTCTAAATCCTTAACTTTCATGGATCCTGCCTCCCTTTAGAAATTTAACAAAATATATTGTTTCTACTCCAGAAATAACACTATAGTTTTACATAAAACAACAAAGTAAGATACATATTGTGATTAATGGGAAAACCAAATTAGTGGCAAAATGTTTATGAAAATATCGGCAACGACTTTATTCTCACCTAGCAAAATATGCCACAGGACAGATAACAGCAGGTGAAATACAAGAATAAAATATGTTTCACCATCTTTTTACAGAGTGTTGGTAGTTTGTTTTTCATGTAGAAGAAAAACATTCAGGGTTAATAATTCTGAATCATGTATATTAACTTTCAAGCTATGCATTAATGTCTCTGGAATATCAAAAGGTAAAAAGCTCAGGGACAAAAAAAAGGCACGTGAGTCCAGCTATGAGTTTATTGTCCTGTTACTCTGTGCATTCCCACCCTATCGTCTAAATTCCAGAACAAACAGTGATCTAGTTACAAATTCTGAGATTCAGGTATAGGGAAGAACAGATCAAAAAATATGACACGAGGAAATTTGTGTCAGGAAGAGAACTCAAGATTTCAGAAAAACTCTTTTCTATCTTTGTATTTCTTGTCATTGAAGTATCCCCATGCAAACAGCATAACACCACAATTACCAGTCATTAAAGTAGCGATCTAAATTGCATGAAACGTGGCCAAGACAGGAAATATACATTAAAAAGCCCAAGAACAAGCAAAATACAAAGCACAAAGTTTAATCATTTAGTTTTATTGTACACAGAGTGCTCAAAAAAAATTAATTATATGAAATCCCAGGCTGCTACAGATGGAAGTTGTTTCAAAAGGCATAGATATAACATCCGTAAGTATCAATAAAGGGAAGTGTGGGGGGAAAATACAAGTTTGTCATAGAAATTTTAGAAAACCTAATAATCAAGAGCTACTTACAACACGAGCAAAGAATCCAGCTTATCTGAATAATTCACAAGAATGCTACAGTATTTATGATGATTCAGAGTCATGGCTTTGAAGTTTCAAGAAAAATAACATATGACATTTATACAGCACACATTTGATTAAGAAGCATAGGGAAATGAATTTTAAGCTCCTGGTTCTTAAATTTATCTGGTAAAACAGATATGTAAGAATGTTCTGGGGGAAAGTAACAAGACTTGTCCTATCAGTATTAAGCCACAGGGTAATGAAATAATAATTAAAAGAGTGAGATAATGTCACAAGAACAGACAGCCAGAATAATGAAACAGCACTGTCTCCAGACAGACAATAGGAAATAGAAGTTAGTGATCTTTGATAAGGGGACCATCAGCAATCAATCAGTAATTACCTACTACACAGTATTAAAACACTTAGTCAACGATCTGGAATACTGGCTACTTAGGCAGATTTATATTTTCACCTCAAACCATATAGTAAATAAATTTCAGACAGGAAGAGTTTAAAAAAACACACACACTTCAAAGAAAGGTCACTCTTTATTTAAAAAAAAAAAACTTTAAGTATAGAGAAAAATGACTAAAAACAAGAAATGCAGATGTCTCAAAATGTAAGTACTTTTATAATTATAAAAGTAATATGTGGGAAATTCAGAAATACAAAAATGCATGAAGAAGATAAACAAGAAGGTTCATTGATTTTCCTCACCATCCGGAGAAAATCCTATTACAATTTAGAGGATAATTTTTATTTTTTAGTGAGATTTTATATTTTGTGGCTGAGATTTTCTTTTTTATTACTGCATAAGTGGGATCCTAGCTACTTTGTAATTTAAAGGTTTCCACTTTTGTACTAAGCAGACCTTCCCATGTCAATAGATACGGATGTTTCTTGTTCTTGCCATCATTTCCAGTGGTTTCAATATATCTTATTCCATTAAAAGGAAGCTTTTGGAATTAAAAACAAACAAAAACTTTCCTCTTTCAGCTACCCAGCTTCAAAAGTCAATTTTGAAAGTCTCTTTCTTTTTCTTCTTCTATTGTTAATAATTTAAGAACTCTTTAGATTAATGGGTGACTCTGTCTCAGAGGGCCACTCATACTCTAAGAGTGCTGGAAAGCAAAGCCAATGTATATATTTCCAAACATTATCTCTATGCATTTATTTTACTTTCTTTGGAAACTAGTGAGGTTGGATTTTTTAAATGTATGGGTCATTGTTTATCAGTATTTCTTCTAAGTTACCCTTTCATGTTCTTTAATCAAGGTCCTACTTGGAAATGTTTTCTTTATTGATTTGTTAACAGAGCTCTCCAAGAATATTTATAAAATTAATAGTTTCCATATGTAATATATATAATTTTACCTGTTTGTCATTTGTATTTTATCTTTGTTAATTTTTTTTTCTGTGTGGAAGGTTTCAAATTAGTCACATTTTAAAATATTTACCCCAATGGTTTCTACCTTGTCATGCTTAGAAAGATCATCACTACTTCATGATTATCTAAATATCCAATTACATACTTTCACATAATCTTATGTTTTGTTTTGCGTTTTTAATATTTGAATCTTTAGTCTACATGAAATTTATCTTGGTATGAGGTACGAGAAAAAATCTAGCAATGTTTGCCCCCAAATTTAGACATTTGTTCCCCCTGAATTAAATACCTTGAATTCTTATATCTTGTTAAATTCTTCCATCTACTTGGGTCTGTTTGGGGGCTTACCTTCTGCCATTTATTTAAATTGGTCATTTGTCTACCTAAAACTTTTGAGTCAATAAAAGCATAAAAGTAAAAGGCAACAAATTAGAAAAAATTACTGCAGCAAATATGAGAGAGAGGGTTGATAGCATTAGTACAATCAATCATAAAAGTCAACAAAAAAAAAACTACCCAAACTCCTATGCTGTGCATGGAAAATGGGCAAAGAACATGAAGGAAAAATTCATAAAAGAAGAAAAATAAATCACTAATGTAAACATTAACAAGTGATTTTCACCTTTCTAGAAGTGAAATTTTAAGAAGAGATAACATTTATCAAACTACCCAATTAGCAAAGATTGTTTCATATAATAATAGTTTTTCAAAAGTACTCAAAGTTGAAAAGAATCTGAAGATAGAGGAACTCACATTTCCCAGTAGGCATATAAATGCACAGAATCAATTTTTTTAAATAATTTGGCAATATCTAACAAGAGTCATAAAACAGAGTATATCCTTTGATGCCGCAGTTTCTTCTATACCCTAGCCTAGAATATAACCTGAAATGTAGTAAAAGATTTGTGTACAAAATATTATTTTCGATTTATGTACAGATAATGTTGTTATATTATTTATATCAAAAATAGAAACTAGGTAAAAATCCAATAAAATAATGAATATATAAATCACAGCATAACCATGGTATTAAATAGCTACTTAAAAGAGTTATCGCCCAAACTGGCTAATGGCATGTGGAAAGTCTTAAAATATAATATTAGGCAATAAAAAGGAAGATTTTCAAAGTACGTATTTAGTTGGATCCTAACCTGCAAAAATACGTGTAGAAAAATACTGAATATAAACTCACATAATGATTATCAGGTTCTGTGTTTTTGAGATGGAAAAACTATGAATAAACATTTATGAGCTGTAAGAAGTAATAGAGGGAGAGAACAAAGGCTCAAAAGGAGGGAATGGATGCTGTAAGGGTCCTGATGGGAAAGGGCATCAAGAGATCAGGTGGAGAGAATTGCCAAGGAGGAACATCTTTGCTTTGATGCTTGTGAGGAGGAAGTAACAGAGAGGGACAAATATAGATAGATTTATAAACAGGGAATGGGGACAGAACATCCAAGGAGCTCACAAACGTTCACTTTTAACTACCTAAGTCAGGCACGAGGCAAACTCACACGCTGAGACTGAAATGGGTGGAGGGTGGTTAGGGAACTTGAGAAGAATGATGAGGGTTATGAAAGCAGAAGGGGAGCAGGAACTAATTAAAAATAGTGAAAAAGACTGTTCTGGTATTTCTGTAAATACCTAAATACATGTTGAGATCCTGAAATCATTTAGTTCTATCTTGTTCATCAGAGAACAAATCTATTAACATATATATGTCATATCTTCATTGAATGATTCTGGTTTTGTTATTGATGTAGTATCACTCAGGCCCTTAACCAACCAAGGCACTAATGCCCTGCACATTTTCAGATCCAGAGGTCAATTCATAGTCCCTCAGGTTATTTGAGCTTTTTTGTTTGTTTCTTTCTTTCTTTCTTTTAAGCTCTTTATTGGAATATAATTGCTTTACACTGTTGTGCCAATGTTTGAGGTACACCAAAGTGAATCAGCTGTATTTATACATATATCCCCATATACCCTCCCTCTCGTGACTCCCTCCCACCCTCCCTATCCTGGCCCTCTAGGTCATCACCCATCATTGAGTTTATCTCCCTATGTTTTGCAGGAACTTCCCACAAGCTATCTATTTTACTTTTGGTAGTGTATTTATGTCAATGCTACTCTCTCACTTCGTCCCAGCTTCCCCTTTGCCCTCCCCCCAACCTTGTGTCCTCAAGTCCGTTCTCTATATCTGCATCTTTATTGTTGCCCTGTCACTGGGTTCATCAGTACTATCTGAAGTTTTATCAGTTTACGACACATTTAGGAATCCCCCATTCTTGAAAATTATAATTCATTTGCTTGTAGGACACCACAATCCCTTGTTACTTCTACTGTATGGGCTAACCTTTCATAGACTTCTTTGAAAATGTTAAAGTGCTCCAAGGTTCGGACTTTGCGCTTCTTCCCTATATTCATTTATTCAAGGGTGATGTCATCCAGGTTCTTGGCTTCAAGCACTTTTCATACACTGACAACTTACCTATGTATTAAATTACACACACACACACGCACACCAGCAGTCTCAATCTTTCACCTGAACTTCCAATTCATACAGAACTGCTTACTCTACATAAACCTCTATCAAATTGTCCACAAGGAAATTCCAAATTATGCCTTATCCCCAAATTACTTGCCCATTTAACTAAATGCAAATTCCATTCAGCTGGCTGTTCAAGCTGAAAACTTAGGAGTCATCATTAATGGGTCTCCATCTCTTTCTGCCCTCTTCTAATAGAGCTATACATCCTATTTATTCTGTTTTCAAATCATCCCAGGATCTGATCACGTCTCATCACCTTCATTCTAGTCCAAGCCACAGTCTCTCACCTGGAATGCCTTGGTTTCCCGAGGACAATTCTCTCTCATCTCTTATCCTCCTCAGTCTATTCTCCCTACGGTACCCAGAGTGATTCTTTAAAAAAGATGAATCAGATCATACCACTCCTCTGCTCACATCCTCATTCTCTAATGATTTTTTATTTCATTCAAAGTAAAAACTAAAGTCCTTATGAAGGACATAAAGCCCAATAGTCCAGCCCCCTGTAATGTCTACAGACCTTGAATTTTCCACATTTCTCCCCTCACTCAACATTCAAAGCATCTTTCTACTTTTCAGCCACAGAGCATTCACACCGGCTGTCTATATGGAGCACTCTTGCCCCAGATTTTCCCAGGAGCCTTTCCACATCAGCTTCTGAGAAGAAAGACCTCCTTAGAGAGGTCTTCCATGATTTCCCAAATAAAAACCTAGCAACCCATCCCCTTATCCTGCTTTATTTACTTTAATGTGGTTTTCCAAAGCATATACCCCCACCTAAAATATGATATGTTCATGTATTTGTCCATTTTCACACCCGAATATAAGCCTCAGAGTCAGATATGTTTCTGTCTTATTTACTGTGATAGTCCCAAGACCTGTTATGAAGTAGGTGCTCATAGATATCTGAATATTTAGATGAAGTAATGAATAGAATATTTTTCAATACCAACTATGTACCAGGTCACTGTAGCGGGTGCTAGGATAGGAAATTAAGTATTTTGCTCTGAAAATTTCTATGTAACTCAGGGTTCTTAGTTGTAAATAACAGAAACCAATCTGGAATATATATATATATATATATATATATATTTTTACAGGATATTTAATAATCTTTATTGCTCGCTGATCTTTATTGCTCTTTGTTTAAAGAATGATGAAAATATTTCTTACTATTACTTATAAAACCTATATATATTTATTCATAAAGGATTCAGACTATTCAAAAGGTATGAAGAAGAAAGTGAAAATCACCTATGATTATATTATTCTGAAATAGCTGCTGTTAACATTTGGTATATGATATTTCAGAACTATTTTCTAGAATATGTGCCATGTGTGTGATTGTAGACATACATCTGCATATATAGGTACAAATATATGAACATATATATTTATGTACATAAACAATGAATCTATATTTAATACTAATAGAAATATGACACTTGGTTACCTGCCATTTTTACATAATTGTAAATCTAGAACATCTTTTCATGCTGAGAGACAAAGATCTGCATTTTTATTTGCTGTGGCTACATGGTTTTGCAATATCATGAAAAACTGTGGATTTTTTTTAAGGTCTTTATTGAAATATAATTGCTTTACACTCTTGTACCAGCTTTTGAGGTATACCAAAGTCAATCAGCTGTATTTATACACATATCCCCATATCCCCTCCCTCCCGTGACTCCCTCCCACCCTCCCTGTCCTGGCCCTCTAAGGCATCACCCATCATCGAGTTGATCTCCCTTTGTTACACAGCAACTTCCCACTAGCTATCTATTTTACAGTTGGTAGTGTATATATGTCTATGCTACTCTCTCACTTCGTCCCAGCTACCCCTTCGCCCCCTGCCCCCCCAACCCCATGTCCTCCAGTCCATACTCTGCATCTGCATCCTTATTCTTGCCCTGTCACTGGGCTCATCAGTACCATTTTTTTTTAGATTCTGCATATATGAGTTAGCATACAGTATTTGTTTTTCTTTTTCTGGCTTGCTTCACTTTGTATGACAGACTCTAGGTCTATCCACCTCATTACATATAGCTCTATTTCATTCCTTTTTATGGCTGAATAACATTCCATTGTATATATGTGCCACATCTTCTTTATCCATTCACTTGTTGATGGGCATTTAGGTGGCTTCCATGTCCTGGCTATTGTAAATAGTGCTGCAATAAACATTAAGCTACATGCTTCTTTTTGGATTATGGTTTTCTCTGGTTATATGCCCAGTAGAGGGATTACTGGGTCATATGGTAGTTCTATTTTTAGTTTTTTAAGGAACCTCCAAATTGTTTTCCATAGTGGCTATACTAACTTACATTCCCACCAACAGTGCAGGAGAGCTCCCTTTTCTCCACACCATCTCCAACATTTATTATTTCTAGATGTTTTGATGATGGCCATTCTGACCGGTGTGATGTGATTCCTCATTGTGGCTTTGACTTGCATTTCTCTAATGATTAGTGATGTTGAGCATCGTTTCATGTGTTTGCTGGCCATCTGTACGTCTTCTTTGGAGAAATGTCTATTTAGGTCTTCTGCCCATTTGTGGATTGGGTTATTTGCTTTTTTGGTATTAAGCTGCATAAGCTGCTTGTGTATTTTGGAGATTAATCCTTTGTCTGTTGCTTCGTTGGCAAGTATTTTCTCCCATTCCGAGGGTTGTCTTCTTGTCCTTTTATGGTTTATTTCACTGTGCAACAGCTTTTAAGTTCCATTAGGTCCCATTTGTTTATTCTTGATTTTATTTCCATGATTCTAGGAGGTGGGTCAAAAAGGATCTTGCTTTGATGTGTGTCGTAGAGTGTTCTGCCTACGTTTTCCTCTAGGAGTTTTATAGTGTCTGGCCTTACATGTAGGTCTTTAATCCATTTGGAGTTTCTTTTTGTGTATGGTGTTAGGAAGTGTTCTAACTTCATTCTTTTACATGTTGCTGTCGAATTGTCCCAGCAGCACTTATTGAAGAGGCTGTCTTTTTTCCATTGTATATTCTTGCCTCCTTTGTCAAAGATAAGCTGCCCATATGTGCTTGGGTTTACCTCCGGGTTCTCTATTCTGTTCCATTGATCTATATTTCTATTTTTGTGCCAGTACCATACTGTCTTGATTACTATGGCCTTGTAGTACAGTTTGAAGTCAGGAAGCCTAATTCTACCAACTCCGTCTTTCCTTCTCAAGATTGCTTTGGCTATTTGGGGTCTTTGGAGTTTCCATACAAATCATAAGATTTCTTCTTCTAGTTCTTTGAATGGAATATATTTTTTAAAAAGGAAGGTTCTGGTGTGGTCAAGGAGAGTTTTCCAGTCTGACTGGGGAAGGAGAAAGGCAGAGAGCGAGAGGCTCTTCCTTCTGCTTAGGTTTCCATGTGGGAGATGAATAAATTCTCTAAAGACTACACTAAATAATAGCTTCCCCAACAGAAGTTCAATGTCTGCCCTAGGCACATTTTCCCAAATGTTTCTTACCTACCCAGCTAGTAATACTAAGAAAGTGATCAAACAAAATATATATCTAAATAAAAGCTCACAATTTTTAAATATGAGATTTCAGAAATATTAATGGTACCTTCCAGATATAAGATATTATACTCTAATTTCCATTCTCTCATTTCATTTGAATCTTTACAAGAAATGCACCAATGGACCAGGTGTGATTTATGTAAGATTTTTTTCCCTTTCCCATCTTCATTAGCGACAAAATCTCAAAAGTATAACTTCCTGATTCTCTCGAAGAAACATGAACATACAATGTGTCCCAGATGGTGCTTTCCAATCTTTTACACACAAAAATGAAGTTTCACTGTGAAGAACAGTGAGCATTTCCAACTCTGTTGCAAGCAGAAGAATGACACATATCTGTGCTTATAGATTCACAAACAGAAAGCTCTTAATTTCAAAATGGCAAGTCAACTGACCCCCTTTTTATTCAGTCTTCAACCAAAATACTAAATTTTATTCCTATTTTGTTGCACATTATTTCTTAATTGGTCAATTATCATGATCAATGGAAGCAAGGAATGAAAAGTAGCACAAAGTGACACAGAAAGAACATTTATCTGCAATACGGCAAAATAAAAAGTTGTTTCTTGAATCTCATGATATATTCTTTGCCAACTTCTCACCCTGTTGACTCGAGAAATATGTATGAAAGGCAATTTTCTCATCTACTTACATAATCTTCTCAACATTCACTTTTGCATATGAAAGCAGAATAAGTTCATGAAGTGCCTTCTCTTAAACTACATGCAAATAATAAAAATGAGCCACTATCAAAATCATCAGTCTCACTCCAAATGTAATCATGTGAAATAATTGGTCTGAGTCACCCACCTCTAAGTCAAAGATCAAGATAACAGAAACTGAAGACAGGAAAGTCAGACCTTAGATATAAAACAGTGGAGAGAAGGAGAGAGAGAAGGAGAGCTTAACTGTATACGTACAGGCATTACTGTGTGTGTGTGTGCATGTGTGTGTGTGCATGTGTGTGTGTGTGTGTGTGTGTGTTTTGGCCTGGGTGAAAAACAGTGTGTATGTGTGTCCACCAGAGCAAGAGAAAGAAAAGGTGTATATGTTTATCTGCCCGAGCATGAGTGTGTGCTTCTGCTTGAGGAAGTATATACACATGGGAGGGGCTTCCCTGGTGGCGCAGTGGTTAAGAACCTGCCTGCATATGCAGGGCACATGGGTTCAAGCCCTGGTCTGGGAAGATTCCACATGCCGCAGAGCAACTAAGTCCGTGTGCCACAACTACTCAGCCTGCACTCTAGAGCCCATGAGCCAAAACTATTGAGCCCACATGCCACAACTACTGAAGCCCACACGCCTAGAGCCCATGCTCCGCAGCAAGAGAAGCCGCTGCAACCAGAAGCCCGCACACCACAGCGAAGAGTAGCCCCTGCTCTCAGCAGTTAGAGAAAGCCTGTGCACAGCAACGAAGACACAACACAGCCAATTAATTAATTTAAAAAAATACATATGGGAGAGAGGGAGAGGATTATATAAGTGTGTGGCAGAATGAATGAGGGTGATTGAGTATGTGTATGTGTGTAACATGTAGGAAGAAATAGAATCTTTTCATTTCCCTACATACTGTATAATAGAAATGTTTTCTAAAAAATCCTGAAAGCACAGATAGTTTCACTAAAATTTGCCTTTCTTACATAAGGGCAGATACCTCCAAATGTCTAAATTAAACTCAGTAGAAATTAGGTGTGAAAAATATCCTAAAACAATTTAGCAGGATGACATGAAAAATGCAGTCAATTTAAACAGTACCACTTTATAAGTTAACAGAGCGCTCTTTTTCTTTCAGTTTAAAATAACCTGATATAATGAACTAATTTTCCTTCACTTAACGGCTCTTTAAATCAGTATTACAATTGATTAATGTCTCGATTAAACATCACTTTATTTTAAATTAAGGTTTAATAGATAAATCATTTCTGAATGGTCACAATTAAATCCCTTGCTAGTATGTTAGCATTATACATAAACATGAAATACACCCTTGCCAGAAACATTTCAACATTTAAAACAAGGTAGCATGAAGCACTGACACAGTATGCTGGATTGTAACTGGATTTCAATTCCCACAACACACTTCAGGTCCGTTCACTCTGCCTTGTTCTCCAGGGCTGGCTGGAAGGGGACGGACCGCACACGGATCAATGGAAAGGACAGCAACATTTCATCTTCAGTGCTGGCCCTGATGCTCATCAGATCTTCTAAATCCCAAGATAAACCTGGAAGAACATCACACTCATCCAGTGGAGCTGCTCTTCCCAAAATTTCAGTTCAAAAGCTTCTTCATCAGATGGAAAGTAACAAAGGCAGGCTTTCTTTTTTAGAACTCAGTTAATATTTCAGTGTGTTTTCTGCCAGCATCTCATAGATATGTGTGCATAAATATATGTACCTTTATAAATACACACACATAAAAATTTGCTCTACCATTTAATGTCATCTAACGTCACCTTGGTTTTTTTCTCTCAATCAAATAAAGCCTTGCTCTGAGTATCTATATACTAACAGTATTTGTTATTTCACACTCCTTCCTGCCCTGGTCTTATGAGAGCACCTAGAAATTCAGCAAACTTAAGGATAGGCTATTGCTTTCAGTCTGTGTGGTCACCATTGAGATGTTGTGTTTAAATCCCAAGGACAGGTCAAAGGTAGGTGCCTCCACTCCCTCCATGCCAGTGTAGACCCTGGAATCTCTAAGTGCCTAGAACACAGTGGTCTCCCTAGTGAATCCACTACCCTGTCCACCACAACCTCCATCCATCACGCAGAGGTCTCATCTGGGAGTGAGGGTGGGCCCCTGCCACTCTCCTTTCTTCTTCGTAACCATAACTCTAAGTGGGACCCTTCAGCCTCTTTCAGGTCTTGGGCAATCTAATTTAATGCTCCCTCAGAGGATAAAAATCCAAAGGTTCTTTAGTTTTCCCCCTGGAAAGGGGGATGTGAGATGCTCCAACTTTTTTAAAAGAATAATTTTGGTCTCTCTTTCTTGGGAGGAATGGAACATAGGAATGCTTTTGTCAACAGCAGCCAAAATTTCTGAGATTCTATTAATAAACTATTTTTGCCTGTGTTTACAGATGTCTGGATACTCTGTGGTATATTAATTGTACTTTTTTCAAACTAACAAATAGACACATTGCTTTAGGTGCTTATCCTGAAAAGGTGTTTAGAGGTTAAAGAAAAATGTATTGAGAATTTTTTAAAAATGTAACTAGCATATAGCTGAAAATAAGTTTATCTCATGTTTCCAGATTTTTCAAACACCCTGCGACTGTGTATACACGTGTATGTATGTGAATGTGTGTGTGTGTGTGTGTGTGTAGGTATGTTTATACATCACTCAAAATTTTCCACTGATGTGTTTTCCTGAGCTGTAAGAGCTATTTTGTAAAAGTTTGACATTTTTCTATAATAGTTACATAAGGTCTCTTTTCCAGCTTACTATGTAACTTTGGTTTTATAATGAGAATTAGCATGCAGAAAATTTTATCAAGATTTTCAAGTACATCTGCATAAAGTTACACAGGGTATTGGCATAACTTTTAATCTCTTCTGACCGTAGCCACTGTCCTTTTCTTATTATTAAATGTATTTGCATTTTTCTCTCCTACTCCTTTTTTATTCCATTGACCAAATGTTTATTTCATTGTTTGATTTTAAACCAGTTCTTAGATTCGTCAATTCTACTGTTTCTCTATTTTCTAATATTAAATTCTACATTTTGTCTTTAGTATTAATTTGTTCTTACTGCTTAATTTCGTTTTATTGTTGTTTTTCTGCTTCAGGATTATTTCCCCTTTCCCAAATATCTAGAGTTGAATGTTTTATTCATTTATTTTCAAATTTCACTTTTAAACAATAAAATCTCTTAGGGTTATGAAATTATCTATAAATACATTTTTGGATCAAAGCATAACTCTGATATGAAATTTTCTTAATTACTTTCTTAAAAGTTTGTAGTTGTGTTTTTTATTTTCTCTTTGATATGGTGGGGTGGGGATATTTGTATATTCCTACAAATATTTTAAGTCTGGAAAAGAGTTTTGTGAATTGAGGGGGTGCTCTATCTAAGATGTTAAAACCTTAATGATATTATCAGCCATTGATAATTCCCAATTTATAACTCTATGTCTCTTTTCCATATTTCTATCCTAGAAATAACTGCAAAATCTCCTATTTGTGTACTTTAGTCCAATCTATCAAAACAAATAGAAGATTTCAAATGGAACTTTTAGCAAAAGTTTTCTACCAAGTTTTTTTCCCCTTTTTTCCTCGAAGTACTTACTGAATGAAAGACTGCTCATCTTTACAGAAAGTTCCTGCATGGTGCCATAACTGGTGAGCACACCTCACTCCGGATTGTCAGAGCACAGCATCCTCTCTCCCTCGGGCACTCCCTCCTTCTCTTTCCATCTAGCTGCACCACTTTTTAAGTAATGAACATAAACTGAATCATTTGGGGGTAATTAATAAGATCCTCATGATTAAAATTCTTTAATGCCACTTAATATTAGAAATGTTCATGTAAATCATTTAAAATATCCTGTTAGACATTTGGGTTTCCTTCCACAAAGGAAGAATGAGGAGTTCAAGAGGGTGGGAACAGGGTAGGGGCTGCTGAGAAAATAAGTAAAGCCTCCACTGCAGTGTTCAGTTATTTTTACATCTTATACCCCTTGACTTAAAAATCACACTAAAAACAATACTCTTGTTAAATGACTTCTACTTTTTGTGAGAACACTTCACAGTTTCACATACGATTCTTCAGACCTGTGACAGACATCGAAATAAGAAGCAATTTTAAGATGTCATGCCTTATCTAGGAATTTTATTAAGACATACTTTACTTGAGATAGGCTAAATGACAACTTGTTTTCCTCCTTGGTACGTGTCAGATAAACTAGCCTTCTCAGTTCAGCCTTCACTATAGTTCTCACAGAATATGATTAATGATTTTCCAAGCAGAAGACCCCAAGGAAAACATCTTCTCTTAATTCTTACTATCCTAATGAAATGGTATAGTTCATAATTCATTAATCTGACTGGAGTGACAAACTAGGCAGCAAGGGAAAAAAAGTGCCTCTATCATGTCCAAAGAGACGAAGCTAAGATAATTCATCACTGATAACATGCTCCAAATTCACTATGTCCTGCTGAATAATACAAGGTTTCCTGTAAAAAAAGTCATAGCAACACACATATAAAGTTCCTCTTTTTGAGGAAAATGGTCACCTCCAAAGAAGCCTATAAGATTCTTATTAAGTAATTAATATTGTGTTTCCATGAAAGATAATTTCCTACACAATGGGTTTCTTTTTTTTTTGTAATGAGTATGTTTTTTATTTTTTTAATTTTTTAATACATATTCTGTTCTATTCACAATGACTTTCTAAAATGCATATTATGTGGTAATGAGTTAAATAGAAGTCTACTGAGCACAGTGATTCACGAAGGGCAGTGGGGAAGGGTGAGCTAATAGGCTTTTGTCCTTCTCCACATTTCTTATGTCCCTTCTTCAAAGATGATTGCCTGTCACTCCTATTAACCATATATCTTCCAAGTGTGAGGACATTCTACGGTTTACAGTTATTAAAGTAATGGAGCTCAGTACATCACTTTACTCAAAACTAGCTTTTCAATAAAGGCAACAGACTAACACGTAAAACCAATTTCTTTTGGCAAAGTACCTTAAAGTTCAAAAATAGCATAAAGATAATAACAATGGAAACCGTAATATTCTGTCTGATTCAGTATAATCCTAATTAGCAGCAGCAGCAACACAGACCTCGGTGGAGTCCTGCACTCACGGAAGATGCCATTCTTAAGCTGTGAAGGATATTTGTGTTCTGAACGTCATTTCTACCTACTGAACCCAACTTTCCTAGATTTTTGAGCTTTAATCTGTAACTGAAGCTGGCAAGTGAATACCATATGGCTATAAAGAGAGAACAGAGTGCTAGACACCTTCCCCGGAAGTGAAAGGCCAAAGACCCCAAATCATTAAGCCTAAAAAAATTAGGTCATGGAAATACCTTTCCCATTCTAAAGAATTATTCTCTTGCACACAAAAATGAACACATCAAAACAGAAACTCTAGGCTTATGGGAGTAAGCCATCCATTACCTATAAAGCATGATACCAGTCTTGAGCTCTTGGTAAAAAATTTCTGAAAAAAGGAGGCATGAACTTTTTAAAGTTCTGTTAGTGGTTACATAACGTTGGAAGTTGTGAGAGAAAAAAGCAGGTTCCAGCTTGTATATGGAAAATTTCTTCTACAGATGGGTTCTCTCCATTTGGGAAGGAAAAAAAAAAGCAATAAAAATAATCCAGTGTTCGAGAGCTCAAAATTCACGAGTCAAAAGATCACTTTGCACTGGTTATAAAGTCCTGGCCAAAGAAGTATTCCAATTTACTAACCTTGATTCCACAAGGGAGAGAAAGTAGTGGAGGTAACGAGACTGAGACCCATTCTTCTGCCTGGGTCCTGTCCCCACAAATCAAATTCTTCAGTTACCAGAAAATACTGGACAAAATTGTGATGACCCACTACACAGTTGTGGTGCAAGTCTCACAAATAGGTGAATTTTAATTATAGATAAAAAGATGAGGTCACAAGGCTGAGTTCATTTTTAACTACTTCTTAGCTTTTTGTCAAAATTTGGTTCACTATCAAGCGTGTCTGTCACATTCTTCTTAACCCTCCTTTCTCTCTGTCCCCATTGTTTCGCTCTGTACAGAAGCATCCTGACTTAGTTTTTCTTGCATTTTTTACTCTTCACCCTATCTCTACTTCCCTAACGCAACACCCAGACTCGAAGACCTTCCTATATCAATCATAGAAACAGCATGCCATTCCTCTTTTCAAAGAAAAATCCTGAAATATTTGCAAATTAAATGGTTTGCAATTATTTTTAAATCTAGTATTAGTTAGGAAGTCTTTGGTTGCAAGTAACTGAAACTCCAACTCAAATCTTAAGTAGTAAAAGCTATTAATAAAAGTGACTGCAGCAAGAGTTACTTTTTAAAAAGCAAGAAAAGTTATTGCTTCATAGAACCAAAATCTCCATTGACAGAGTTTGGCTTGACTCAGCAGTTGAACCATGTCACCAATATTATGTTTACGTCGATACTTCAGGGTGTTGTATTCACCCTGAAGCTTGATCTGATCTTCAGATGATCTGCAGTTACCTCCTAAAGCTACAGCTTCAATTACTTCCAGTAGGAAAGTCAGTCTGTTTCCCCAGTAGCTCAATTAAAATGCCACTAACCAGTCCAGTTGTACATGTCTGGACTGTGAGACCATCACTAATAATAATAATAATAATAATAATAATAATGTGGCTAAAGGGATGGGAAACATGGATTGTTTAAGCCAATCAGAGCCCTTTGCGAGCTGAAGTAGAGGTCTATGTTACCCAAACTTCATGATTAGGAAATTTGCGGCACTGTATTTAGAAGAGAGAAGGGATGCCTGGGATTCCTTCTCAAATGCTGACTATAAAATTAAATTCTTAATATTTATCGAGTTGTTATTAGTCTGCACTTTCTATTCCTTATAATATCCCACACAGAATAGCATGACAATCTCTGTACAGTAGGTGCAATAGGAATAATGATATTAGTGAAACAAAAACATACAGAGAATAAACGCTGAATAATGCTTGCTAAACTAACTTAATATATTTGGGAATCACAAGATGAGAAGAAAATATAACGTATGAATCAAATTTAAGCAAACGACATTTAGAGAACTGATTGTGACCACAGACCCATATTTTGCTTTTTGTTATTTTTTTTTATTTTTGTTTTTATTTTTTTCACTTCTAAAGAACCATATATTTTGAATCACATTTGGAAAAGGCATTTGGTCCTTTATTATTTTAATTGTGATTTTATAATTTTATTGGAGGATAAAAATAAAAGCTAAAAATGTGACTTTTAAGTAGGGTGGTCATCCATGCTGGTTTACCCAGAAAGATTCCTGGTACCTATTGCCTTTTCCCTGGGTAACTATTAATAATACCCACTTTTACCCTCCAGAGAGTCCTGTTCTGGGCAATAAATTATATAGTCAGTTTAATTGTAAATAAATGTCAAACATCTATAATATATTCTAAAAGAAATTTGGGACAAGAAAACTACCTAATCAAATAACAGTAAAGTAGGCATAGTTTTTGCATGAGTAAAAAAAAAAAAAGCAAGAAAAAGAGGAGTTCAATTTATCATGTTGTAAGAAATACAGCATCACGTCTAAAGTCTGAAAGGAAACTCATTTGAAGCCACAACTGTTGTGTGTTAGGGATCTGGATTAAAACTCATCAGTATCTTTCTGTTAATGCTATTCCCTGGACCAGTCAGTGGTCATATGGTGTTTACAGACCCTGGACACTGAGCTGACTTGAATGGCCTTTGTACTGCAACACAATCAGATTATGTCTAATCTAAATGCTATGTGTCCTTTATAGGACAGACAAATCCTAATCCCCCACTTACAAAAGCAAAGCCAGTCCAGTTTCTGATGGCTATCTATTCATTTTGTTCTTCTTTTTTTTAAATTTTGAAGTGACAGAAATTAAAATAAAATTTAAATTCACTAGTCTAAATTAGTCTAAACATAAGTATTTGAAAGCTTTGAGCTGTAGTTAAAGCACTTTTTTGATAGCCTAACATATGTTATTATAGAAACACAATTCTTTTCCTTCTAAAGAATGCAGATTAACAAAATAAACTACCTCCACTATTCTAAAACAATAAAGAAAGCTTAGAAAGCATCTCATTTCCTCTTTTCTAAATCACTTGAGAGTTTATCTTGAAGCTCAGATTCGTTAGTTATACTTTATCAGTTAAGCAGTAATGATGTTCTAAAGCAGATGTCCCCACAAAATGACTCACCAAACCATTCTGAAATGAGCCTTTCTGCCTTTTGCCATTTCATTACACTGTAGTCAAGTCCTGCTTCCCCATGAGCCTTTTGAGATTCGGTGCCATTTTCAAGGAAGTGCAGGGGAGTGGGGGATAAAGTGTGGTTGAAGGCAACACTCCCTCCCCTCCTTAACTCATGGCCAGCCCAACTTTCTTCTCTTTCACTGCCATCCCCTTCCTCCCAGGATCCTAGACTTCACTGGCAATATCCTGATGTCATCTCTTCCCTCAGCTCTGCAGACTTCAGGGAGATTATATTTGAGGGATGTTCCTTTCTAAATTTTATATTATCTCTGGGAGTCACATGACCTGGAAATGAGCGTCTCAAATTAGAAAAGGATAGGTAGATAAAAAAGTAATCAAAATATAAAAAACAGCTATCCAAAAGGTAGCTACCACCCTCACATGTGACAGAGTTTGGAGTTTGGAATTGTTTTACAGGAATAGAGTTCAGTGTTTAAATGAATAAGAGAGAAATTTTTCTATAACCATTAGGAAGGGAAAGAGTGTTTCCACAAAGACTCATAATACACTATTTCTTAATGCAACTCGGTGAAACCACAAATAAAACAACAACAAAACAGGCAAGGGCTTTGATGTGCTCATGGGTTTTCTTCAGGGATGGATGTGGAAGACAGGCTTGTTAACAACAATGAAAAGATGGCATTTCAACTCTAACTTGATGATTGATTTCACTCTTGCTAAAAAACTCAGACATCCTTTCCCCAGTCCCATCCATCTC
This sequence comes from Hippopotamus amphibius kiboko, assembly GCF_030028045.1. Classification (NCBI taxonomy): domain Eukaryota; kingdom Metazoa; phylum Chordata; class Mammalia; order Artiodactyla; family Hippopotamidae; genus Hippopotamus; species Hippopotamus amphibius. Next base: position 122,371,889 of record NC_080193.1, on the reverse strand, counting down.
TGTGAAGCAAAGACTTCTATTGAAAGCTCTGCTGAAAAGCAAAAATATTCCTGAGAGATACCTTCAAAATATGCAGCACCCTCCCTTAAAGCAGGGGGTTGTTGCAAAATATTTCTCCACACTGAAAACAACAGATCTGTATCTAAAATAAGCTGGTGAGTTTGTTTTTTTAATCCGCTTTATAAATTATTGAGAATAAAATCCCTGCCTAGTTTCCTCTCACTACCTAGCACCTACCCACAAAATATATACTAAAAATAAATATCAACTGCTCTTGTGTCTATAAATAATGTAATAAGAAAAGTAAATTTGAAGCTAAAGATTCATAAGGCATACATCAAAGACAAATTTAGTTGACTTCTGGTTTATGTATCAATTCAAAACATTCAAATCCTTCATCCATTCAGCACTTATTAAGTTCCCACCATGTACTACATACTACAGTAGACAAGATGAATTGGAAATTCACCCTACCTTTACTGATATTAAAACCTAACAGAAAAATTGGGAGATTGGGATTGCCATATATACATTACTAATAAGAAAAAGAAAATCAAAGTGTACACTTTAAATATATGCAGTTTATTGCATGTCAATTATATCTCAATAGAAGTTCTTAAAAAAAAAAAAATAGAAAGTAGAAAAAACCAAAACCAAAACCTAACAGAGACATATAATTAAGGTGATAAAATGATACAGTATACTATAGGAGACTGATAAATGCTTCAAGCTGCCCTCAATTTATTAACAGCATGTTAGATTTGCCTGTTTTTAAACTTCCTAAAAGTGAAATTATGCAGTATTTATTCTTTTGTGAGTTTTGTGCATTTTGTTGTATGTATCTGTAAACCATTTACTTCCATTTCTCTATGGTATTCCATTATATGAATACATCACAGTTTATCTAGTCTACTATAAATTGACATTTGAGTACTTTCCAGTTGGCTCTACTACAAATGATGCTGCTCTGAATACCCTGTGTATTGGGGACAAAGGTATACATACTTGTGGAATTGCTGCGTCTGCCTTATTTACTTACTGTTTGCAACATTAATACTTTCAAACAGAGCAAATTTAAGATAGGAATATGTAGGAAATCACAAAAGAACAAAAGGGGTAAAAATACATCTTATAAAGAACAGCTGGACCAAAATGTAGACACTATTTATTAAATTTTTTAAAGAAATTTTATTGGGATATAATTGACATACAATAAACTGCATATATTTAAACTGTACAAATTGATATTTTTTTCTTATTAGTGATGTATATATGGCAATCCCAATCTCCCAATTCATCCCACCCCACTCCTCCCCCCTGCCCCCCACTTCCCCCACTTGGTGTCCATATGTCTGTTCTCTACATCTGTGTCTCTATTTCTGCTTTGCAAGCTGGTTGATCTGTACCATTTTTCTATATTCTGCATATATGTGTTACTATACGATATCTGTTTTTGTCTTTCTTACTTCACTCTGTATGATAGTCTCTAGGTCCATCCACGTCTCTACAAATGTCCCAGTTTTGTTCCTTTTTACAGCTGAGTAATATTCCATTGTATATATGTACTACATCTTTTTTATCTATTCATCTGTTGATGGACATTTAGGTTGCTTCCATGTCCTGGCTATTGTAAATAGTGCTGCAGTGGACATTGGAGGGCATGTGTCTTTCTGAATTATGATGTTCTCTGGGTATATGCCCAGTAGTGGGATTGCTGGGTCATATGGTAACTCTATTTTTAGTTTTGCAAGGCACCTCCATACTGTTCTCCATAGTGGCTGCATCAATTTACATTCCCACCAACAGCGCACTATTTATTAAATTGATTGTTAATTCTTTCACCATGAGTCCACCGTATCACATATCATTTAGGAATAAAGGCCTTCTTTCTGGGAACTTTTTATTAAAAGTACAACATGAACCTACTTCTGCTTTGCAGTTTAAGTAAAATTTTAAAAGAATAAACCCTTCATTCAATTTTATCTTTCAGATAATTTGCTTCAACATTAACCAAACCATCATACTATAAGTGGCTACATTAATGCTAAAAAGAATGTACCAAGAGAACCTAAAAGGAAACATATGGAGGAGAAATGGCTCTTGGTTTTCATGAAGTTTGAGAGTTTGAAAAATACAAATCACTTCCAGAAGAACTTTGAAACCTTTCCTTTAAGCAGGCCTGAGAAACCAAATCACTGGTAGCTGTATTTCTGAAAACACCTCATGAGACTTGCATGAGTCCAGATACACGGGTTTTAATGGACTGTCTGCGCTCTGTGCCGGGAATCTTCCCCGCGATCATCTCACGTTTTTATTCCTAGGGTCAATAATGTCAACAGATGTTAAGACTTGTCAGCCAAGTACAGTGAATTAAAAGGAAAGAAAGAAAGAGGAACAGAGAGAGACAGACAGACAGGGAGGGAGGGAGGGAGGAAGGAAGGAAGGAAGGAAGGAAGGGAGAGAGGGAGGGAGGGGGAAGGAAGGAAGGAAGAAAGGAAGGAAGGGAGAGAGGGAGGGAGGGGGAAGGAAGGAAGAAAGGGAGGGAGGGTGGGAGAGAAGCATTTCAACAATCCCCCAAACCAGTAATTCAGAGGATAGATAGATTTTTTAAAAAAAAGAAGTTGTAAAAGAGCGGAAATGCTTGAGCAATAACTATACAAAACATTCTACTGAATAATTAGGTTTTAGTTAAGAAATATAATCAGCTCTAAATCATACGCACCATTCCACAGTCTTTCCAAATCATCCTAAAACATAATAAAAGACCAAATATCAAAAGGTTTCACTGATAAACAATTCTATATTGCTGGTAATATTTCTCCAGATAGGTGAAGAGACTTTGTTCACTGAAAAGGAATTAAATATTCTTCCAGGTCTTTAGTGGTTAAAATATCTTTCTCAGGAATAATGTTAACTCACTTACTAGAGAAAAATTAAATGAACTAACAACTGGAAAGCCACATGGAAAAAAATCTAGATACTACCCTTCCACAAAAATTAATTCAAAATAGATCATAGACATAACTGTAAAACACAAAACTATGAGACTTCTAGAAAATAACAGAGGAGAAAATCTCAGTGATCTTGGATTTGGCAGTGAGTTTTCAAATGCAGCACCAATAGCATGATCCATGAAAAAAAAAATTGATAAGTAGAACTTCATTGAAACGAAGAAAACTTGTGCTCTGTGAAAACACTGTTAGAAGAATAAAAAGCAAGTCACAGACGAGGAGAAAATATTTGCAAAACACATATCTGATAAAGAACTTGTATCTAAAATGTGCAAAGAACTCTCTCAAAACTCAACAATAAGAAAAGAACCCAGTTAAAAAAGGGTAAAAGATCTGAATAGACACCTCAACCAAGAAGACATACAGATGGTAAATAAGCATGTGAAATGAGGCTCCACAGCATGTGTCATCAGGGAATTGCAAATTAAAATAACAAGACACCACTACATATCTGTTAAATGGCCAAAATCTGAAACATGGACAATACCAAATGCTGGTGAGGATGTGGAGCAATAGGAATTTTCATGCATTGCTGGTAGAAATATAAAATGGTACAGCCACTTTAAAACACAGGCAGTTTCTTACAATGCTAAACACAGTCTCACCATTTGATCCAGCAATCATGCTCCTAAGTATTTGCCCAAATAAGTTGAAAACTTATGTTCAGCCCCAAACATGCACACAAATAATTATAAGAGCTTTATTCATAATTGCCAAGACTCAGAAGCAACTAAGATGTCTTTCAATGGGTGAATGGATAAACAAACTGCGGCACAACCATACAAAGGAATATTATTCAGCAATTTTAAAAAATGAGCTATTAAGCCACAAAAAGACATGGGAGGATTTTAAATGAATATTGTTACGTGAAAAAAGGCATTCTGAAAAGGCCGCATACTCTATGATTCCAACCATATGACATTCTAGAAAAGGCAAAACTATGGAGACAGAAAAGATCAGTGGCTTTCAGTGGTTGGGAAGGGGAGGGAGAGAGATGAATTGGTAGAGCACAGGAGATTTTCAGGTCAGTGAAACTATTATACATGGTACGGTAAAGCTGGGTAACAATATGCATTTAGCAAAACCCACAGAGGTACAGTACAAAGAGTCAACCTTAATATAATGTAAAGTAAGGACTTTAGTTGATAGTAACATATCAGTACTGGTTCATCAATTGCAAGAAATATATCACACCAATGCCAGATGTTAAGAATAGGGGAAACTGAGCGGTGGAAGGGGGTATATAGGGAACTCTGTACTTTTTCCTCGATTTTTCCGTAAGCCAAAAACTACTCTAAAAAATACAGTCTGTTAACAGAAAAAAATTAAATGAACTGATTTAAACTTTAATGCCGTTAAAATATCTGAAAATATAATATGATGAAATGGAAAACGAGAGAAATTGCACTTGAATCCTGAACTTAAGATGCCTGGTCTATACAGAATTTCTTTTCCAGGCAGCATCAATAATAATAACAATAATGATGATGGTGGTGGTGGTGGATAACAGTTACTGTACATTTACAAAATGCCAGGCACTATGCTATAGATTTTATGCATTTTTTAATTTATCCTCATATAACCTTTTGAGATATATACTGTTCCTCTCATTTTTCAAATAAGGAAACAGGAACTTTCCCAATTCACATAGCTAGTAAATGGTGAGCCAGGATGCACCCCACAATGCACCCTTAACCACAGTACTACTTTGCATTTTACTGCAAAGGGAAGATCCAATAAAATTACATGACCATCACAAGGATTCCAAATTTATCAGATTAGGTCACTTTAAAAAAAAAAAGGCAGGGTAAAAAATGGGCTTGTCATCTAAATTACGGTTTTTTTTTAAAAACTCTATCTGTGCCCTACATATGCTTGACTATACTTACATAAAATGAAAAGATAATCTCTAATTTTCTACACGTAGCCTTCCTTGCAAGCAGATACCAATGTTTTCATGGCCCAGAATTTGCTCAAATGCTCCTTCCAAGAGAAAAAAGAGAGGTCAGCTCAGTTATAGCAAGTAACAGGCGTGCGGGGAAGGGGACAAGCCCTGGGCCACGAGGGAGAAGACCCGTGTTGTGATCCAAGCCCTGCCAATCCTGTGCCAAGCACGTCTGTCTCTTGGGAACTGGATTTAAGGAGACTAATAAAGAAAATCTCTGAGTACCTTCTAGTTCTCTGATTTGTGCATGTGTGACCTTGAAGATTATTCATTCTTCTGATGGAGGAAAACAACTCAGTCGTAGGCATGAAGAAATTACGATAGACTGTGGAGTTTCATTTCAATTTAGGCAAGACTGCCTTAGTGCAGCAGCATCCAGCTGTGGGTCTGAGGTTCTGTGGCAGAGCCTCTTGCCATAGACAAGCCTCAGAGGAGCAGAATATTCAGATAAATTACACGGCGTCTGTATTAGGAAGATGAGTTCCAGTTGGCATCCCGAGGGATTCTGGATAACCAGGGTTATCCAGAAGCCCTGCAAAACTAAAAAATAGGAAAAAACAAATCTGGCCTGTGCTGTTTACAAAGGAATCTCCCTGCTTGTACCAACATCCTCCACCGCTCCACTGCCTACTCCCTCCCCCCCTTGCTTCCACACCACACCAGGCATTCATCCCAGGATGGTCCTTGAAGTTCCCTACAAAATGTTCACCTCTTCTTTTAAAAATGCAGTCTCACCGCAGCTCCTCTAGGATTCAGAAGGTAAGCAAACAGATTAAAATGAATCAGACTACAGTATGAATGGCTGAAAGGAGCTTAACCCTTACAGGGTTAGTATTTGCACCTTTAAAAATGTTAGTATACGTAAACCTTTCAAAAGTGGAATTTGGATACCTAAGAGGAAGTTTTATGGGCTTTTAAATATTGATTAATTTTTACGAAAAGAAATTACACTATTCTAGGACATCCTTCCTTTACTACCCATTCAACCTTAGCCTAGCAAATCAGGAAAACAAAACCAGACACCAAGCAACCCACCACCCCGCTTCTGAAAGACTGCTAATCCAAATCCAAGCCACTCTGCAAGATGCCAGGGTACACATGTTCTGTATGCGAACATTTAAATTGCTAGCCTAAATTGTCAAGTATACATTTTATGATAAGCATCACATTCTACACTAATAAGCAAAGCATCCACAAAGTACAGATATGCTTAGAGAAAATATTCAAGACATAACTGCAATTAATTTTTGTTGCATGAGTAAATGAACCATGGCAAGAGCAGAAGTGATTCTGTTGACATTACCGTCAACAAGAAACATTTTATTCATTTGAAATTTCTCTGGATTAGGGGCCCAAAACAACAATGTTGCGTAAAATGTTTTTCAAAGTTATTATATGGCTTCTGTAAAGTTTGTACAACCCATTATTTCACATTTCCCTAAGTATATCACCCTGGACACATTGAAATATACATGTATATGCACACACATGTATGTATATATTAAACAATCAGATGCTTTGTGCAGTTTTAATTTATTCAGATGTAATTGAACATTTGCCTACCCTTTTCACTTTTTCAGTCTTTTGTTTCCCCAAATGTGCTCATATTTTGACTGTCTCAGGAGAATACAAAGGAAAATCACATAAGTAAAATGATCTTTTTCTTTTTCTTTGAAACTATTCCAGGCCTCACAAAAAAGATACATGAAAAGCACTGCTCTATAGAAGACGACTACCTAAAAAAACAATGAAAACACACAGTATTTGCGCGTGCTCGCTCTCTCTCTCACAATATCCTAGTAAAAAACAGTATAAAATTCTCAGGTATAAAGTTAAAAGATTAACAATTAAGAGGGGAAAGTATTAATGTTAGAATTAAAACAAGAAGAATTATTATTTGCATGGTCCTTTAAAGTTCTACGAGTGTATTGATACCTATTATGCCATGTTGATGAAGCTGCCCTATTTACTAATGGTTAGTACCTACCCTGCTGTCTCATTAGAGCTTAAAGTTAAAGATGGCTAATGGTGTTTTTAAAGCTTGGAGGTACTGAATATATCTTTTTATACAGTTTTGACTTTTAAACCATGTTCATGTTTTACATATTAATAAGTTAAATTTAAATAAGAAAGGATGGAGGAAACTAAATTTGTTTTCAAACAGAAACAAATAAACCTAACTGTATGTCAAATAGACAACATAACCATACAGAAGAATGGAGGTAACTTTTGAATGTAGTATATGACTTTATATCCTCAATGAAATATATTCTAAGGACAAAAAGAAGAGGACCTTGAACTTAATGAATTTATTGTTGGTACTGGGATTGGTGTAGCAATTCTAAAATTTGGGGTAGGGGTTATTGTAACCACAAATTAGTAAATGTTAACATATTGATGTTGTTGGGAACCAGGGTTTTCTCTGTGGGAGAAAGGAGATACAGATACAGAATGGGAGGAGGAAAATATGTGTCATGTTGGACTGGAATTACAGGTATTAGAATGAACTTCTGATTCTGTGTGTGTGTGCTTATTTACTAGTTTTGTCCACTGAATGGTTCTAGAAGCAAAGACACCCTCACTCTGAATGCAATGATACCCTGGTAGCAATAAACACATCTAGTTTCAAGATGTTGGTTTCTAAATCCCATTCTCCACTAAAATAAACCATGACATTTGGGAGAAATCACTGATTCTTGGTCTAGGGAAGAAAAAATACAAAGTAAGCCTGAAACCTCTTTTTATGCTGGAGAAAAAGGATGTACTCAAAAAGGGATCAAAAATGTCAACCTGAAGGGGCTCTCAGCCAAATTTGGGACAATTATAGCATCAAGATGTATCATGACAGGAATGGATTATAGCAAATAAATTTTTTTAAAAAACCTTGAGTCCATACTGATTTTTTAAAAGGGGATAGAAGGAGGAAAAGTTTTCTTTACAGAAGAAAGCCAACTAATGACTATCGAAGCAACAAGAGAAATAGAAAGTCATCATTTTCACAACCACCACAGTAATAACCGGTTCTGGAAAGCTGCATCTGTAGATGCTAATACCATTAGGTGAAAGGCTATTAGGAAACAAGATATTCACAGAGTCTCAAAGTGTCTTCCCACAGATTATTTATTGATTGCAAAGGGGAAAAGATACCTTTACAACAGGGGAAATCTGGCAGATACACCTTTACCAGTGATGGAGTTTAATGTCATAAACATTAGGACAAACCAACATCACGAGCCACCTGATACACACTTATGGAGCCTTCTTGACAAATATATTTAACCTAAACCTAATCATGAGGAAACATCAGATAAATCCAAATTGGGAGAGATTCTGAAGAAAGGGCTTATACTCTTCAAAAATATCAATGCCATTTAAAAAAAAATAAAGAAGGCTGGGGGGACTTCTGAATTAGAGGAGACAAAAGAAATATGATCATTGAAAAATCAGCTATAAAGGCCATGAATGGAACGATCTGGAAATTTTCAATATAGGCTGCATAGTAGATAAAAGTATTATATTGTTAAATTTCCTGGACACGATCAGTTAGATGCGGAAGTATTTAAGTTCACTGTGAAGAGTCATAACAGCTGCAACTAACACTGAAATGCTTTAGCAAAACAAAACAAAACCCAAGTGTATACATAGAGAGAAAGGAGATAAAGCAAAGGTGGCAAATTATTGCCAATTGGTGACTCTACATAAGGGGTTTTGCAACTTTTCTGTATATTTATAATTTTTCAAAATGAAAAACTGTTGGGGGAGGATAAGAACCCTTGGGGTAATTAATGGGACACTTTTATACATGTTTTGGCCCCAGAATTCTGTACTCCCTGTTATTCAGGTAGAGCCACGACCTCATGGGGTATGTAGAAATTAAACAGGTACACCACAGTACCTGTGGGGTGCTGGTGGGTGTTGGGGCTGGGAGAACCTCAGAAAAGCCCTTTGGAGTGCGGCACTTGCTGGAACACAGGCGCTTCCTTACCACGGCCTGCAAGGCCTTGCACTATCTGCCCCCTTCAATTCTCAACTCTTACCTCTCCTGCCCGTATAGGTATTTCTCGTCCCTACTTTCCTTTTCTATTTCTCATTACCATCAAGTTCCCTCGTCCTTGGACTTGTGTTCTCTGCGCCCTCCGCTTGGGAAGCCCTGCCTCCAGACCTTCGTGCATTGCAAACTTCATACCATGTAGGTCTTGACTGGAGTGTCTTTCCTGACGACATCAGCAGATCTAGAGTGAGCCCTCAACTTCCTGAATGCTCTCTGAGAGCATCTTGTTTAAAGTTGTTCTTCATGCACTCACCCCACGGCACGAATCAGAAATCATCATATTTATGCATTTATTTTATTGGTTTGTTATCCATCCTCCTCTGAAGCGGCCTCATCTCTCTTGGCCGCTGCTGAAATCCAGTGCCTTGATCAGTACCTAGTGTACTCCATAAACACTTAGGGACTTACTGGACCGATGGTGCTGAAACACTGCACAACCCTCTGTATTAAATGCTGCATTGCTTCCCCCGCAATATTTGCATTTAGAGCAAGAAAATAAAAATGCAAAATAAGAGAATTTGAGTCAATAGCCTTTCTCATATTTCTCTTAAGACTATTTTGAGACACCTGAATCAATGCTCTTGTGTTTTCTAATGAGACAAAAGTTATATGCAAACAATCACATATCGTAGCAAACTGGACCTTCCTGTCCTCGCGACGATAAATGAATGAGGGCGTGTAACTGCTGCTTTGTTTGCCCCCAGCACTCCAGTCACCAGCCAGAGGAAAGCATTAAACAATCGAAGGTGGGAACCTATTCTGCCTTTTCACTTCATTAAATTGTATATCATTTTTACAAGTGAGCCGCCAGGCTATAAATCATGGAAGACAGAATGAGAGCTAATTAAAGGGTCAGCTAAGCATATAGTTTTGAATTCCTAGACACCCAAAAATTAAGATTGACAATAAATATGATAAAACCCAGAACAATTTGCTAACTAATAAAGCAAGGAGTTTCAAGCTGCCAACTTGCTAAGCCTCATTTTCATATTTAAAAGAATCTATATTGAATATAATTCTTATATGGTAATGAACTTTCAGTCATTTAACCAGAGTACTTCATTAAAATATACTTAGATTTTAATTGTTTTTGGTAAGGATTATAAGGTCAAAAAAATACCACTGAACTGTGTTCTCATTTCAGATTGAAGTTCACTCTTGAGATAAGAAATATTATTGTTAATTGGTATTTATACAACATCTTTCCTCCAAAATATGTTCAGGGAAAGCAGGTTAGTAGAAAGAAATTCCATTTGTCAAGAGGCAAAATGAAAATGGAGTTAGACCACGATGGCCAAGGTCACTAAACAAGTCAGTGACTGTTCTGAGAGCAGAACCTGAAAAGACAGCTGACTCATGGTGGTTTTCCCTCCTTCAAATACACGGCTTCATCTAAAAGGTACTTTGAGGGTATTCAAGTTTATGCGTTGAACATTTGCATTCCTCACAACAAAGAGCTTTCACATTAGAAAAAAACTCACTATCTCACTTAGACACTATAATAAATATCAAGACTATTTTTCTACTTTTAAAGATCTTTATGGTTATAAAATAAAGCTTGAGATCTAACACATTGAGACAGCACAGTCAGGTATAAATACTAGGTTACAGTTTTTGAAAGAAGAAAGGCATTAACTTTCTATCATTACTATAATTTAATAACCTAAAAAAGTAGGGTGCATTTTCAGAGTCTTGCATTATGATCAGGATTTTATCAACTTTATGTCTACTTCAGAATTACAGCTAAAAGAAACTAAAATTTTAAACTTTAAATATACCCACAGTTTATTAATTCTTTAAAAATATAAATCTACAATATTTCCTGCTCAAGTGCCAGGGTAAAAAAAATGTTTTCCCTCTGTGACTACAGAGGTGAACAAGATGGGAATTAGTGAGCTATACAGATCAAGCTTCCAAAGCTGTGCCTGTTTTTAAATCCTCTTTCTAAATAACATGGTACATGTTTCTCTCTGTGATCAAGTATAGGAGGCACAAAAAACCAAAACAAAACAAAAACATAGCTTGGACAACATATTCAAAACTTACTTGGATCTCTTCTAACCTTATGTCCCATCATGAACCACTGATTACAACAACACTGGTATTTCAGTATGTACAAAACAAGAGAAACTTCACAGCAAATCCTGCTTGTACAATACATTAGTCTTTTTTACCTCTCATACCAAAAATCTTAATGCACATAGAGTACCTCACTTCTGATCATATGGAAAGTGTGGTAGTTATCCTTTGCTACACCTCATCCCAGCATCACTGTTATAACTCATAGTGTTCCATCCCCTCCGCAACTCCAAAGGAAATGCTTATCGCATTGCCATTTCCAAAAGAAGATTCCTGAGGAAAAGGAAAGCACATGCTTCTATGGGATGTAAAGCTATATATAGATAGATGTAAAAATATCTGTATGGCTAGATCTACAAGCAAAAAATAGCAAACGAATACTGGAAGCTTCATGATATCCCTAGTCTGTCATATTTGAGCACTATTCAGTCTTCACTAACATAGGATCAGTCATTTGAAATTTTTTTCAGGGCCAGAATTATGGAAGGTGAAATTAACTTATATAAACCTACCTTTAAAGGTGTGTATATATGTTTTTGCTTCAAAGAAAAAGAATATTAACCAATAAGAAATAGACTAAGAGCTAAATATCAGCTATTATCATAAAAAGAAAAACTGGCATTTTGCTGTTCCTTGCAAATTTCACACTGAAGTCTTTTCAGCTTCAGTGCTATACATTCTCTCCTAATTTAAAGAACACAAGATACTATAAACCATCTGGAGGGGGAAGGCTATCTAGAAATGGCATTTCTACCTGGATTCTTCATGGAGAATTCCTCTCCTGAAGAAGAGTCTCCCCTGACACTAGAAGAGAACTGCTTAGCTGTAGTCAATTAACAGCTTCTTTTACTTGAAAATTCTTTGGGGCTCATTAAAGACCAGCTGCAAAAGCTGTAATAACTGAGCCATCTAATGATTCCTATGCTTGTTACTCCCATTAACCTTCCATCACACCTAACGCTGTGGACCTCACCAGAGAGAACAGTGTGCAGATGGGCTCTTTCCCACCATCCAAGCCAACTCAGCACTCTAGTCTATTAATTTTCATGGAAAACCATTAGCCAATGAAATGAAAAATTTTCCAGGCAATGGATCACAAAAGAAATGGTCTTTCTTGACCAGAAAGTGAATACTATCCTTATTCAAAGTTACTTTTAAATTTAACATTCCATTTTATAATTTTTGGTACCATTTGAAATGATATAAGACAAAATACAAAAATGGACATTTTATGATGTGTCTGTGTTTAATTCAATTCTTTATCATGTAAATCTTTACCATTCACAGACACTCAAAAATCTAAGTGTTTCATATGGCCAACTGTATCAGTTAGGGTCTCACTGGGAAAGAAATGCAACGTTCAATTTGGCAAATTATTTGAAGAGGGTTTATTTTTTAGGAACTTTTTTTTACAAGCATATAATCAGGGTACAGAGGAACCACAAGGATATGTAGGAACTAGGAGTTAAAACAGAAGTGGTATTACCACCACCAGAGAGAAGGCAGTTATCCCAACCTCAGCAGGATGAAAGACCATGAGGGAGGCCACCTTGAGAGAAGCAGTGACCAGCAGAGGACACAGGCAGCCTGTAGCGCCCTTGCAGGGAGGGATCCAGGGAGTATATACTCTGATGTCACTGTCCTCCCTCCCTCCTATCTCCTATCAGCATTTTCCATTAACCAAACCCAACTATAAGACAGAGGCCAAGGGATTCCATAGATTCAGTCCATACAGGTCAGCCTCGTAGAGAACCAAGTAGACAAGCGTGAGAGAGGATCTGGAGGGACAAACAGAAGACCCCCACATAGGCAGAGACGGACCACACACTCTCCCATTCTAGGATTAGAATAAATTATGATACGTTTATAAAACATACAGAATCAAGGCATCCACATGAGGCAGCAGCAGATGCAAGGCCCCCCAGCACAGCCTGTCTTGTCCCCCAGAGTCCCTAAAAGCACACAGCACATAAGCACTGGCTGTGCAAGGCAAGATCTGTTGAGTAAGAGCTACTCATTTCTTGCCACCCCAAGCTGAATCCATATTCAGGAAGATTTTAACAAGGGCCTCTGAACACTAATGCAAAGGAGTGTGGGTTTTCTCTGCAAAACTGAGTCATGGAAGTTCTTTGATCAGAGCAATGCCATGCGTACATCTTTGTTTAGAAAGATTTCTTTGGTCACTTTGTGGTGTTAAGATTAGATGAAGCAGTGAATGAAAGCTAGGAAACCATTTAGAAGGCCATTACAACAATCCAGGAGAGATAAGTCCAGTACTGTCACTTTGTGTTTTATATTTTTTATAATCCCTGGTGCCTAATACTTTGTGATATATAAAGAATGACACAAAATTTGTTCCTTCGATTTTGAAGTTTCTGTATTCTCTCTGATTTCTCTTGCTTTTTTACCTCCCAGGACCAATCATTCATCAAGTCCTGTTGAGCCTAACTTAACATCTCTAGAACCTATCCTCTTATCTCTGTCAATGCTTTATCACATAGACTAGCATTTCTCATTTACATACAAGCCATTCTTGGGGATTCCATGAAAAAGAAAAGCTTTCTGGTCAAATACTTTGTAGAAGTCCTGGCATAAACAAATTTAAATAGTTTATACCACTTGTGAATTCCTAAAGGGGGAACCACATGCATCAGTTCTTCCTTTTCATAAAAAATCTAGTGACTCTCCAGGGGCAGACGCATACCTCAGAATACAGACTGCAAAATGCTGACATGGATTAACTAAGGTTTTCCTTGCATTTCTGCATAACTTCATTCAGTCTGCTGACTTTTCTGTATTTACTGCCCCCAGGACAGAGATTACATAGCATAAAGCAGAGAAAAAGGTAATCAATTCTTACAGTTTGTTCCAAATGTTAGGGGAACTCACGGGCAACAGATTTGGAAGAATATGATGAGTAAGAGCATAACTTCTTACATTCAGACTAGATAAAAGGAAGGGAGAGGGAAACCGTCAAACGGTAAGCACAGAGAGTTTTGACGTGGGTACCTGAAAAGGGGGCCCAGGTCCCATCCCACTTAACAGCCCTACACGGAAGCCCAATGGAGGGAAGGGTAACAAAACCCCCAGAAGGTTTGGTGGAGCTAAGAACCAAGGGAATCTATGTCTTCCTGGGAATAAAGCAAGACTTTGTAAATAAAATGGCTGAAATGTAATTTCATGTCTATGCTAGAGTTTCTCAACCTTGGCACTATTAGCATTTTGGCCCCAATAATTCTTCATTGTGGGAACTGTCCTGTGCATTGTAGGATGTTTATCAGCACCCTTGGCCTCTACCCACTAGATTCCAGTAATGTAATATTCACCCTCAGTTGCGACAACCAAAAACATTTCTAGGCACTGACAAATGTCCCTGGGTGCAAAATCACAGTTGAGAACCACTGCTCTAGGTAGGTAGAATCCTAGACAGCCTCAAAGAGCTTCTTACAAGTGTCGTATAGGTTGTGAATAGCTGAATGAATCATTCTGGAGGTTCCAGAGCAACCTGCATGGACGATGTCCTAGAACCAGATGGGATGAAGAAAAGCAAATGCGATGGCAACAGATGCCAGAGGGGACAGATCATTCCCAAGGACAAAATGGTACACTCCCCATGGATGCTTCCACATCATACTGCATTGGTTAAGAACGAAGATACTGGCACTTACTAGAAGGCAGGCTATCTGGGTTCAAATCCTAGCTCTAATTATTAAAAGCTATTTGACTTTCACTCAATTTTCTGACCCTAATCCATAAGATGAGGGCAATAGTAGTACATGCCATACAGGGTTACTGTAGTAATTAAATGTGTTAAATTTTTAAAGGCCCTGCTTTCTCCATAATTAAGCTTTGACTAAGCAGTGGTTTTTGCTATGTATATAAACACTCCCCTGAAATTTGATCTAATTCAGAGAAAGAGAATGACCGTGAATTAAAATTAAATTTCTACCATCGAATCACATGAGGCTCACAATAAAAACTGAAATTTGTAGAAAAATGAAGTTATTTTTATATTACCAATTTGTGTTCACAAATTTCTTCTCACTACCTTGGTCTCTTTGTATCCAGTCTGACATTTTCCATCGCCACCCCTCCATTTAATCTGCATACCACCATTGTCGTCATCCTTTTAAATCCCAAATCTGATCAGATGGTGGGTTCCCCATCATCCATAGTCATGGTCACCCAGAGACATACCAAGAGTTCAAGGCTGTGTGGGGGAGGGCATGGCATGAGGGTCCCCTGGGTTTCTGCGTAAGATTTTATTTTAAATCTTAAAATTATGTATGCTCCAAAAAATGTTTGAAAATCACTGGGCTACAGAGATTCCACCAGATGGCAATCAAGCCACCCATGAGCAGTCCTTACCCATCCTTCCAGCTGCTCAACAAGCTTGTGATCCAGATGAAGAAAGTCACTGGTACAGGGTACACGTGCCACAAACTCCACAGTTTTGCACATGCTCTTTCATCCGCTTGGAGTACTTTTCTGTATCTCCTACAGATAGGAAGTCACTGAAGAGGCCTTGTGCTGCGATACATGCTCAGATTTGCATTTTTGAAAGAAATCTCATGGACTGTGGTGCTGAGAGGCCTGCTTCATGTATTGTAGGATTCCTTACTAAGGCTGGTAAGGAAAATACCTAGCATCCCTATGATCACACTCCCCCACAAAGTCCTGGGGTGCTCCAAAAAAGGAGCATTGGACCCACTAGCCTTAGGAAATCAAACTTTCTTTTTCTGTTCTTTCATATTTTCCTGCTTATCCTTCCCAAAAGTCCCTACAGCTCTTCCTTATAGGATCTAGTCCCTTCTAGGAGCCTCTAGAACACTTAGAGCCAGTCTCTCTTCTAGTATGGGCAACTTCTGCTTTCATCTCTGCTATAGAACTCCACCCTGAGGCAAAGAGAGCACAGAGGCATGGAAAGTGAAAAGAAATGCACATCTAGAGTAAAACACAGCTGTATCACAGTGGATCACCATGCCACCTGCATGTGTCTCAGTGAATCACAACTTCCTTCTTCATACTTTTCTTGAGTAAGTTTAGATTAGTTTTGTGGTCAGAAAAATACACTATTAAAAACAAGTCCAGGGGGCACAGCTGTTGAGGTGCTAGCCTATTGTGTTCCCCCTTTCGCTGGCAAAGAAATAAAGCCACTCTTTCTTTCTCCTCCAAAAAAAAAACAAAAAAGTTCACTTGGGACACACATCTATGTTGAAGCACCTTTCTACAAGTTAAACCATGATAAAGAAAGCAGTACCTTGCCCAGTAGCTGCCTTCTTCCTTCTCCAAATCTTCAACCCATTTCGTTCAGTGATGAAAAATACTGCTCTTTCCTCAAGAGGGTCACCATTCATTGCCTTCATTCGTGCATCAATGCTCTCTACCCTTTCAGTTTAATGCCACAACCCATCAGATCATCTCCTCCTCTGTCCCATTTGGCAGCCAGTCTCGGGACTGCTGCTGGTTTTCCATCTGTCAAACTCAATCTATCTTCAACATAGAGGCAGGGCCTGGAGAGTGGACTGAGCAAAGAACAATGAAGGCAGACTGGTTTTACCCCAGATTTGATCTACTTTGAAGGGAGAAGGAGCCCTGATAACATGGAAAATTCCCTAGCACGGACTTGCTTCCTGGCTTTGAGAGAATCTCGCTAGAAATGGGCTTCCAGCCTGGAAGATAACAACCCCATACAGTGAAGGGCTTTTGCAGTATCTGCCCAGCTACAAGGATTCCTCTTAACCCCCAGCAAGAGGGGCGTGAGGGAGCAGCCATTGTGAACAATTCTGTACAGTGGGTCCATACTCCTTGCGATAGCAGATTTGTCACAGGGGATGCCTGGTGCAAGCCAGCCAATTAGATGGAATGGAAAATGTTTGCATAACCTCCTTGAAAATGGACACCGATTGAAATTGCCTCTTCCGCTTGCTAGTTCTGTGACCTAGGGTGAGGCACATAACCTCCCTTGAGCTATTTCTTCATCTGTGAAAAGAATACTTTGAACTAGATGACGTTTAAACTTCCTTGCTCCTGCATTATGCTTGTCATGAAGAAGGTGGGTTCTCGAGTCAGTGGGGCCTGAGTTCAATACCATTTTCTATCAGGCACAAGTCTTACGACCTTTCTATCAGGCACAAGTTCCTGGAGTTCTGAAGTATGAGTTTCATCATTTGTGAAAGGGGCATGATGATAGTGCCCACCTTGTTATTAAGTGATACAGTGCATGCAAAGTGCTTAAACACGACCACACAAAGTAAAGCAGCCTGTGGCCTCTGGGTGCTACTGTTCCTGTTATTTCTACATGGAACATAATGTGAATTTCTTTAAAAAGGAAGGAAAATCTAATGGATATTTTTGAAAAAAGGAAGGAAACCAAGGTGAAAACATAATTGTTCAGTTAAAGGAATGATTTGAAAAAGAAGATCAAACCATTTGACTTAATATTAGTGCAAAGAAGGGAGGGGAGGAAAGACAAAGAATCAATGTGATTTTCCAGGCATGAAAACATGTACAGGATGTTTAATTGTGGTTTACAAAAAGGTAACACTATTTATGTCAAGCCCTGTCACTCTCAGAACTTAAATAAAAATTTGACAGCAAAGAGTACTCCAAACATGAATAGCACTGGGTAAAATTACAACTCTCTAATGAATGACAGAGTCTGTAAACTATTCAACTTGAAGAACCCTGTGGAAGGCGTATATTCCATTGTCTTTCTTTAAAATCTTGTTTTACAGTTTGTAGGTTCCTTAAAAAACTAAAAATAGAACTACCATATGATCCAGTAATCCCACTATTGGGCATATACCCAGAGAAAACCATAATCCAAAAAGAAACGTGTACCATAATGTTCATTGCAGCACTATTTACAATAGCCAGGACATGGAAGCAACCTGAATGCCCATCAACAGACGAATGGATAAAGAAGATGTGGCACACAGATACAATGGAATATTACTCATCCATAATAAATAATGAAATGGAGCTATATGTAATGAGGTGGATAGACCTAGAGTCTGTCATACAGGGTGAAGTAAGCCAGAAAGAGAAAAACAAATACTGTATGCTAACTCATACATACGGAATCCAAAAAAAAAAAAAATGGTACTGATGAACCCAGTGACAGAGCAAGAATAAGGATGCAGATGCAGAGAATGGCCTGGAGGACATGGGACTGGGGGGGAAGGGGGCGAAGGGAAAGCTGGGACGAAGTGAGAGAGTAGCATAGACGTATTTACACTACCAACTGTAAAATAGATAGCTAGTGGGAAGTTGCTGTATAACAAAGGGAGATCAACTCGATGATGGGTGATGCCTTAGAAGGCCAGGACAGGGAGGGTGGGAGGGAGTCGCGGGAGGGAGGGGATATGGGGATATATGTATAAATATAGCTGATTGACTTTGGTGTACCTCAAAAGCTCGTACGAGTATAAAACAATTATATTCCAATAAAGAGCTTAAAAAAAAAAAAAAACCTTGTTTTGGTGACATATACAATATCCATATACCTGGGATATTCCCTTCTTCTTATGTCAAGAATATAATGCTCACTACTCCAGACAAGATTATTTCAGATCCAATGGATTATCTCAATTCAGAAACTACCCTAACACCCCTAAACGTGGTAATATTCCAAAACTCTCATAAGAATAAACTAGGACGTCTATTATAGAATATTTTTCTCTACATAGATGGGATGTTCTGGCAGCAACTTACTGACATAGATTCACTTAAATATGCAGCCTTATCCCAGTTCGTTTCTCTGGTGAGTCACATGACCTGACTGGGTACAATGCAATGAACTAAAGAAGGGTGAGAGAGAATATAAGACAGGTAAGAGAGAAAAAAATAATAAAGGAACCAGGGCTGCATCCTACGGCATAATATAATGCCAGCCTCAAGAGATGGAAAATCTCAGCAGTGGATGGGCTGCAGTTAGTGAAGGCAGTCGATCCAGGGTACTTCAGCCAAAACATCATTCTACCTGTAAAGCTGAGAGCAAGTGCCACAAAAATTGATGGGGACAAGAATCAAAGATAAAGCCATCATACAAAGGGCATGTCACTTCTGCCTCTCTTATAAAAGAAATGTATAGATCACATGCATCATATTTTTCACATCATATTGTAAAGACTTACAGCCCTTGTTCCATTTTCTGGGCTTACATGTACAAAGCAACATGTGCACAAATGACCCTCTTCAGATGGTCACACTAGGGAACTGGCAAGAGTTTCCCTATTTGGGGGATCCTAGAGACCTCCTAAGGAATGCAAGAACTAAATCATCCATTATCTTATATTCACAACTTGGTATCAGGTGCCCTAGAATTCAAAGCATGTTTAAGGTGGTCCTGGGTATCTTTGAACACAAGTCACTCTTATCTGTCCCATTCAATTATCTTGGCACTATCAAGAGTTGTCATGTCGTGTGGCTGGCAGGACTTTTTCAAAGCCAACTAGTTCTTTTGCAAGATGATGAAAGATAAAGAGAACGGTTCAAAGATTCCCTCCTTCAACAATATTCTCTCCGCTGACATACTTGCACATGGTAGGAATTAAATACATACTTTGGCTGTGGAAAGTCATCTTCTTGGAGGAGTTAATGACTTGCTGACTATCAAAATAGTAATTAGAGCATGTTTATGTGCCAAATTTGGTGTTAATCAGTTACTTTGATGTTTACATTTTAAAGCCATTTTCTTGTAAAACATCTAGAATGGCTATGTTCAGAATTTGGAACTTAGGGGATCTAATAGATTTAGAATCCTGAAGTCATTTCAGAAACAGAGGTACAAGATTCAATTTAAATCACTCTAATCACTCAGATGTCTAATCAGATATGTTGCCTACTTGTCCTGTTATATTTACATATTTTTCAGGTGGGACTTTGCTGATAAAAGGTGGTGATATTAGAAGGAAGGCTGAGCAGAAGCCAACTTAGAAAGGCTTTAACTTCCTAAATAACCCCTCAAAATGATGGGGGGCAAAAAAAAATAACCTCTGTTTTATTTCACAGGAAGCTGTTCCATGGCACCTTGGGCATGTTTTTCCACTTTACAGGTCAGCCTCTCCATGAACCCAGAGGGCCTGAGCCTGGGTCAGAAGCATGGAGCAGAGAGGACCTTTTAGTGGAGGGAGGAGACTACACTTCATCACTGTCCTTCTCAGACTCGAATGTGCAAATGCAACACCCAGAGGTTTAAATGGAGGTTCAGGTTCAGTAGGTCCAAGTGATGCCGCCAGTCCACAGCCCAACCTGGCGCAGCTGGGAGCCCGCTGTCCTTGGTGAGACCCCCGTCCTGCTCTGCCACTACTGGGCCAGGCCACCTTGTGCTTTTCTCAGGGCTTCAGTTTCCTCCTCTATGAAACTAGGCAAGAAATAGATAAGCAACAAGGATTTACTATATAACACAGGGAATAATATTCAATATCTTATAATAACCTATAATGGCAAATAATCTGGAAAAATGTATGTATGTTTATAAATGAAAAAATAAAAAGGAATAAAGGCACTTAGCAAATTCAGGAGTTGAAGACAAGTTGAATGAATAAGTTCATGTGAAAGTATTCTACAAAAAGTTTAAGGAGCTCCTCGATTAACAGTCTTTAAAATCATTGAAGGACATTAAGATAACTCTTCCCCTGAAACCAACAAACTGGATGCCACCATTGATCCTATCAGTTTCCTGTCCCACTGAGCATTCCATTCCTATATTCTCCATCAAACTACTGCTCTAGATGCCTGCACTTTGACCGGGCGACAGCTGTTAACTCAGCCTTCAATACAGCATTATTTCTGAGTGGCCCCCGGCCTACACCCTGTGGGGTTGCACAATCCTCTTGATAACTCTTCTTCCAAAGTCCCAAATTCCATTAACGTAGCCTCATGACACAAAGTTGTTAAATTAAATAGTAGGGAGGAAGAGAGGACAATTTTCCAGTCTGTTTAACTCATAATAGAATTTTCTCTCCTAAAAGGTGCCATTGCTACCTGCTTGGTACCTGTGGACAAACATGAGGGGCAGTAAAAATAAAATCTGTGCTCAACATCACAAAAATAATTAAGGGTGGAAACAGGACTGGAAATGATGTGTTTAATTCCCAGTTCAGTCTGACTGCATCTACTACACCTTGGATGAAACTTTCCTACACTCTTGTTTTTTCCCAAGCTCCTTAAAAGTCACCTACAGCCACTCGTGGTTTTGCGGCAGCAGTTGGTGGTGGTACCCTTGAACCAACACAATGTTGAAAAGGAGGAAAGAGAGAAACACCGTGGGAGTGATGGAGAGGCATCCCTCATGTGAAGTGGAAGGGACTGAAATAAAGAAACTTGTGGCTTTAGTGGCAGATCACCTCTCCTCTGTCCCATCAGAGCAGACTCAGGAAAGAATAAGTGAAACACTCACTGGGCCTACGGGTGTCCTCCAGAGATGCTCGTATCCATTTTAATCCATTTTAAACAGACTATCTTTTTTAAAGTATACTGCAACAAACAGGCCACCCTATAGCCAGAGTAATTGCTTGCTGTGTGAGTAGGAACATCTTGGATCCAGGGTCCATGACGGTACACGGCTCTAGAAAGAAACCCATAAGTGATACAGCAGGCCAAGAGGTGAGATGTGGACCATGGAGGAGGTATTGCACTTGAGAGGAGCCAGCCTGGATACAGACTGATTAGCCATGAAAAAGTGGTCACGGGTACCAAGCAAAGAATGAATTATGGAGCTGTGTGGAGAGAAATGGGCTCAGGGCAGATTTATTACGCTCCATTTCCACTCTGCTAGCAGGCTGCACAGAGCCTCTGAGGTACAGATTTATTCAGGATTGAAATTTTACACCCAGGGACGCTATCTCAAATAATCTAATTTGGTGAGATGAGAAAATCATATCTCGTAAAACTATCATCCCTTTTCAAAATCCCATATAAAAGTTTACAGGCTGTTGAGGTATCTAGCCATGGCACGAGCTTCTATTATAGGCGACTTGGAGGCAACGAACTTAAAGATAAAATTATTTTAATAAGAAATGCTACTACTCGGTATGTGCAGTTTGTTTTTTACAACCTGAACTTCATAAATTTTTATAAGGTGTCTCTTTATTGTCAGGCTCGGGAGCTGCTATGTCACTGTTGCTCAGTCAAAGCTTTTTCAAATAAAAGAATCCCTATCTGGGTGTGACATTATATACAATATTAAGATAACTGACCCCACACTCACTTCCAGTGTCCCCTCAGCAACATTCATGTCTTCTATGCAAATGTTAAAATAAATATATTCCCAATCACAGTGAAATGGGTTATTCGTTTGGCCATTATACATGTAGAAGCAGGAAGCCTCAGCAGGAAGGGAGCTGGACTGTCCTCTACTAATTCTAGATGGAAAAGAAATGATGCTGAGGAGCACAAAAACCCCATGCCAAGACGACTTCTTTAGGACTTGTATGTGGGTATCTTTCAAGGGTTGGAGAGAAGAGGAAGAAAGAGAGAGGGGGGACAATTTCCAAATAAGAGCAGCTATCATTTTCCAAGTGCTCATTATGTTTCTGGTATAGGATAAGCACTTGATATCCATTATCTCACTGAGTCCTTGCAATCCTATGATATGGAAAATAGCATGCCCATTTTACAGAAGACGAATCTTCAGCTTGGAGATGTTTACAGTTTGCCCAAGGCCATACGGCAGGAACTCAATCTGCATGTGTCAGATCGCAAGCACAGCTTTATTCCTATGTCACCCCCCAATATTGTTTCTCATCAATATCATTCTGGACTCTTGGTTATGCAGGAGAACAGCACGCAGAGGAAAAGGACTTCAGGAAACCTTGGAAGGGAAAAGAGATTATGAATTAATTACAGTATATCAGACCCGAATGAGCCCCTGAAAACTGCCTGGACAAACTCTTCATTTTACTGAGAAGGAACAGGGAAGTGGTCACAGGACTAGTTCTGGGTCACACAGCTAGTTAACAGCAGGAGCAGGATATTCTCCTCATCCTGCCACTAGTGCTGCTGCAGGCAATACATCTAGTTGAGTTGATGAAGGAGTTACACGGGAGGTGATTCTTCCCTTCTCTAATTTTGGGCATTTTTTTTTCTGCCTCATTCTCTTTAGTACCTTCTGCCCTTCCCCTGAAATAGAATGAATGGGATAGGTAATTAGCAGGTGATTAGTATTGGAAAGGCAGGGTCAGGAGAAGAAAGAACATTCTGGTATTTTTCCTTATAGGTCCTTAACTTGAGGATAAATGTCATCCTACATATTTCTTTCAGGAGAGGGATGAGAGGAGAGGAGTAATCAAATAGTCAACAAATATTAGAATTTACTATTTCCAGATACTCAAATAGTCATTAACTTGATGAATAAGAATCTAGGGGTCTGCTCTCAAAGAACTTACAGTCTAGTGAGAAAAACATCAATACAATCAATACAAACTGATCATTATAAACTAAGAATGAAAGTACCATGAGAGAAACACAGAAAAAGTGATACGGGAACATGAAAAGATTATCAAGGAGTTTAGCTCAGGTACGACGGGTACTCAGGGCAGCCTGTGGGAAGTCACTGAAGATGACCACAGGGCTTGACCCTTGTGTGAGGGGCAGGGAAACTGCAGAATTCTAGCAAAGAGGGGACACCCAGGGATTTGTGCCTTTTGGCTCTTAAATGAGATAATGTTCTAGCATGTAGTAGGTGCTCAATAAATGTAATGTGCTTAAAAGTCTAGGGAAAAAAGACGAAGTAACTACTCTTTCACAGCTCTTCTCCCTTTTGTCTTATATGTCCCCCTCCTTTGCCTATAGTCAAATTATTTCATCAATAGAGCCAAGAAGGGTGCTGACTGTAGTGATCAACCCATCTGAGCTTCCATGCAGTGCCAGAATCCATTCTGTGTTGTTTTGGGGGTTGGTCCTCTCATCCATTGCATACTGTCACCTGGAGCAAGCATGAAACTTCAAGGCCATTGCTGGACAGTTTGAATCATTAGAAAGTTCCTTCTTATATTGAGCTGAAATCTGCCTCCCTACAATCCCGCCCAGTGAATCTGGTCGCGCCGGCTGGGACTTCAGAAAAATGAATCTACTTTGTCCACGTGTCATCCCTTCAAGGGTTTGCAGGCAGCTGCCATATCTGTTCAAAGCCATCTAATCTGGCACCAGCTGGCGAGGCACGTGCCTCGTCCTATGGCTACAGGAGGTTAAGAAACAGCAGCCACGGGGGTGGGGAGACTCACAGGGATTCTGTTTCGTGTCTTTCTTCATGCTGGGCTGTTTACAGTGGCTTCAACCAGTGCCGAAGTCATGCTCATAGTGTCATAACAAGGCTCGACAGAAACAAAGACGTGGGCTCGTCGGAGAGGGCTCTGGAGTGGTACCACCTTCCCAACGAAGCACAGGCCCGTGAAGGGCCTCTCCAACAACCACCGTAATTAACCCAATGGAACAGTTCAGATGTTCCCTTTTAATTTTTTCCCCCTAATGTTAGAAAATAAACTGCCACGGGACCAGTAATTACCTCTGGAGAAGATCTATAACATCTGACACTGCTATCTCCCATACGCATAATTCCCTTTCCCATCTAATTTGATTGGTGATATTTTCCAGGTAGGTATACCTTTTTGTCAATCACTCAGCTTCACCAACCCTTGCTCCCTTCAGTTACCAGTGAGTCTTCCTTATTGTTGAGGAAAGAAGTTGACATCTAAGAGGACTGAGTCAGGCTGGACGTAGGGTTTCATCATAACATGACCTTGCAAGGAGGGGATGCTAAACCATCAGCTTTTATACCACGTTACCCTCAATCACTCTCTGAGGTTTTACAGATTAAAAAAGGGTTATTTAACAAGACAGAACACTATTGCTGGCTTTTAAAATAATCAGTGATAGAGTTGTTCATAATATTATACCTAACCATTTTTAATGTCACGTTTGTTTACTATTTTTTATAGCAACACTAAAACATTCTATAATTTGCATTTTAAATGGGTTATTGAAGTACACATCCTGAAGACTCAGAACTGTACCCATACGCAGTGAACAATTTTTCTTGCTATAATTCTTGATAATTCAGAAACATGATCTCAGGGAATTAAATAATGCTGAAGACCAGGCTGCCTTTCCCCCATGCCAGCCAAGAGTACATTATACTGTTCCTTTTCCAAAGCAAAATAAGAAAAAGACACTAGATCCGAGAACCTGTGAAACTCTCGACAAATTTAAACCTTGATTATGTAAGCTGTATACAGGGAGGCCAGAAAGACTTCAAGGATTTGAGAGGGCTTACAGAGGTGCCTCTGCCAGGACAGCAGCAGTGTGAACGTGGGCCATCACATCTGCACATCTGGCACAGTCATCTGGGCCTCTACTTGGCAGCTGTGGAAAAGGGAAGACAAGAAAAGCCCAGAGAGCAAGGAGCCTGTGTTTCCCACCAGAAAACCACAAGGACAGGAGAATTGTCTGTTCCCAGGAGGTAGAAAGGGAGAGGCCTGGACATGTGGGAGGGGAGAGACACTGCTGACATTCAGTAGTCATGGTGGTCTCCGTACCAGCCATAGGGTCACAGCAGTCGAGCTGGTTACCACAACCACTGGGGTTGTCTGAAGCCCCATAGAGCAGTGGCTAGAGAACTCCATCAAGGCAGAATTATCATCTAGGGAACCAGAGGAACATTCTGGCTCCAAGACCTTACCTCCCACCATTTCCTTTTAGATTTTGTAGGGTTAGGTTTGGGCCCTAGAATCTGAATATTACAAGTGAGCTCACAGGGATATTGAGGCAGGTGGCCAGTGGTCCACGTTGTCATGGAGAATCACAGTGGACGCAAACCTATGGGTAAAGGCCTGTGGGTAGTCAATGGGAGAATATAGCCTGGTTCTCTAGAATTCACACATGACCAACTCCACCTGGACAGCTCAGAGCAGTGGATAACGCAGCAAGGAGGGATGGAGCTGTGCAAATTTCACTGGACTTTACTCAGAACCACAGTAATTCTGAAATGCATCCCAGGTTGAAACTAGTGCTACTCTAGAAAACTAGTACTAATTTCCAAGTGTGTTCTGTGAATCGACTGTAATTCTCAAAACATTTAGGTAAAGATTTAGATTCCTGGAGTTTGGGATTAGCATATACATACTACTATATATAATAAAATAGGTAAACAACAAGGATCTACTGTATAGCATGGGGAACTATACTCAATATCTTGTAAAAGAATCTGAAAAAGTATATAGATATATCTATCTATAGCTATATATCTATATATATATCTGAATCACTTTGCTGTACACTTGAAACTAACACAACATGGTAAATTAACTATACTTCAACAAAAAAAATTTGGATTCCTGGATCTTACCTCAGACTGCTGAGTCATAAACTTCAAGGATGAATTTCAGGAATCTGCATTTTTTTGCAAGCCCTCCAGGGATTCTTTCACATGTTAAAGTCCAAGAATCACTGTACAAGAGAGGTCTTAGGACCAGCCTGGTGGCCACATGTAGGGGACACAGAGAGAAGGCTATGCAAAAGAGAACAAGACTAAGATTTTACCTTCCACACTCTGAGTCTTGACACATGTCGCTGCAGAAGTGAGACTGACCACTAAGAACCATACATGTAGTAATTAGGTATATATGGATTTAAACTCTTTGGTAATCCTGTATGTAGTTCACCAATTAGGGCTTTTTCTTGCTAATTATTTTGTTGTCTAGATTCCAACACAGAAAATCCATTTGGGTGTTAAAATAAGTGCCTGTGAACCCAGGAGGATCCAGGTAACTATTCAACTACAACACAGGTACCTGAGAAGAGACTGTCCTTGAATGAGTTCGCCCTGGTTACACAGACCCTGGTTACATAAGCTGGCTCCTATACCTGGATTGCTCTCTGATTTGGGTCACTTCCAAACATTCTAGGTTTACACATGCGTAGAGAGTTCACAAAGCATATTCACGCAGAAGATACATTTTAAGCCACTTGGTCTTTCCAAAAATCCAAGACCCAGGTTATGTTTTTCTACTAAAAATTCACCTGCGTTTCATGAGGTTACACATTTTCAAGAGTCCCTGTAGTGTTTACAATTCCACCTCTATTCTCTATTACATTTCATTGTTCTCCTAAAGTCAACAAGGAAAGGTAGATAAGTAAACAAGGATATATATAATTTAAAAATAAGAAGTAAGTTTCAAACAGAAGGCTCAAAATTAGAGTTGAGAAAATTCTCTTGGCAAAGAAATCAGTGTGTCTATGATGTATTTGGTTTTAATTATTAAACTGTATAATTTATAACAATGGCTACCTTTATGAGTACTGTAGGACTTCATGTAGTTTTATAGCTAAGAACTTTGCTAAGTATGTTATGTGTATTATCTCATTTTACCTGACAACAATCCCATTAAAGTTTCTCTCATTGTCTCTTAGACTTGGTAAACAAGGCACAGAGAGGTTGATTAACTTGGTCAAAGTCACACAGCTAATGCAAAAAGGAGCTGGAATTTGCATCCACAAAGTCTGACACCAGAGCCTGAACTCAGCCATTAGACTATAGCATTTCCCATCTCCAATAGTGCAACACATGCAGGAAATGAGATGTGTTTAATCACCAGCATCTCCAGATATTAAGACCATGTACAATAACCAACTGATTGAAGTAAAAATATTTCACATATATAAAATCAAAATGTCTGTGCTTACATACAGGTATATTTATTTGTACACAAACAATAGCATTTTATGCTATTCTTATTCTCAGCATCATAATTTTCATGACATATAAGGTAATACCTCTCCCTAAGTCTGTGAGGGAAAGTTTTCCCACCTCTAAAGTATCAAATCGAAGGACATCATAGTGTCCACCCAATTTCTGTGTGAAGTTTAAATTCTAATATTAATATCAGCAGAAGTTTTCTACCCTTATTTTTAATGTTCAACTTTCCTAAGGTCAGATTTTAAATATCCTAGATTCTACAGGTCTCACTTTTCTAATTTATCAAAGAGGATATTGCACAAAAATACCTTTTAACCCTAAAGACACAATGACTTTATTTGACAGAACAACAGTCATTTCCATATCCCTAACTAATATTTCTCAGAAATAGCAATCTATTAAGCCTGAGACAGATTAGAATCTGAACTCTGATTAGCAAACAGTATAAGCTGACCAAGAGTCCAAGCCTCTAGATTCAGGCCATTTTAACTAATACACATCAAAAATCACAGCTCTCTGTAGAATTTTACACAATTTTAACATGACCATATTAAAGCAAAGATTTAAAAGAATTAGCTAATCATCTTTCACGTGGGCCTTTCCCTAGGGTAGCTCAAAAGTTCTTTTTAAAATTTCATGCTATCTTCTTAAATGTGTTATTTTTAAAAGTACAATAACAATATGGAAAATAAACAGTGAAGATTTAGTTGAAAAATACTCTTCCTGATCAAAAAGTAAATAATGCAGAAATAAAACATTTTATTCCAAGAGAAAAAGATGAGAAATAGTACCCATCTGCAGCTCTTTCAAACGCAAAGTCCATCAGCCTAACAACCCCTAATATTCATGACTGGTTCCCTATGCCAGGCCCTCTGGAATTAGTGAATACTCCTTTTATTTGTTTTCAAATGTGTCCAGAAAAAAGGGGGGGGGGGGGTGTGGGGTCTCAGTTAATATTATTTATGTCCATTTATCCAATCTTTGATTTGCTGATAGCATAAAAGCATAATGGCTATTCCAGAATTTCAGCCAAAAAGAGGAGAAAAAGTTGACTAGCTTTTGCCTGCATAGACGAGGATCTCTGTATGTGTGCTTTTTTATTTTTAAATTTCATTTCCCATTATAAGCTCAGAAATGTAAACGCTTAGCACATTCCTATTTATTTCCAAAATAAAATGGTCTCAGACTCATGAATTTCAGTCCTTTCTATTTGTCGACAATAGAACAGTCTTTATTAAAGAGCTAAGTCACTTTTCATGAAGCAGGTGTGAAAGCCTGGTCATCTTTTTGTATCAGTTTATATGTATTTTAATTCATATCTGCTATGTATGAGATCATAGAGTTGATGTGGCACCAAATGGATCAAAAATAAAAGGGTGATTGGTTTTTATTAACATATATACCTTCTATATTTTTTCCACTGACTTCCAAAAGATATGCTCATAAATTTCCTTTCAAGGTGATTATACTGTGCTGAATATCTTAAAGCTGAACAGGGGGTGAGAGTGTTAACTGCCAAGGCAAGCTGACCCTTTAGTGATTCAATGGATATAAAATGTAATAGAATAATTGTCCTGATAAACGACCACAGTGTGCACAGTACTGCACCTCTGGCTCTCACACATTCCCCACGACAACCGAGTCAACCCACTTCACAGATAAAGAAAGCAAGGCCTTAAGAAGTTAAGTAACATCCCCAAGCTCTCAAAGCTGGTGAGGAACAATGCTATGGTCTTGAGCACCACTCTGCACTGCCTTCACAGATCAGATCCTGTAGTTCTCCACTCAGGCTGCAGACTGGAATCACTGGGGGAGGTTTTTTAAAAATACTGATAAATTAAATCATTCCCTTGAGATAGGCTAAGAATGCCACTTTTTTTTTTTTTCAAAGACTCCTGACATGATTTTAGTGTGAATCCATAGTTGAAAACAACTAGATTAGCAAATGCCAAGGAATAGTTATTTTCTTAAGAAATATGACTCTTTAAACTAAGTAGGGGGAGAACAACACAAATTCGAATTGTTTTTCTGGAAGAGAAACACTAGATGGGAGCACGCCCCGACATTAACATCATCAGAATATCCTTGTTTCCTCCCCCAACCTGCTCCTTCTGCCCCACGTGAGGATCCCACACGGCGTTTGGTGCTGAAGCGGACCCAGGAAGCTGTGTAACCCACACCCTCCATCCACAAGTGAGGAGTGCAGAAAAGAAACAGCTTTGCCCAACATCTCATGAGAGCAGTAAAGGCAGAATGAGAGCTGGAGTCTCCTGCACCCTTTCAGTCCTCCTTTCACAGAAAAAAAAATTGGAAACAGTAGGAAAACAGTTGGGGCAGAGAGTCAGCCAAGGCAACCAAAGAGAATTTCAAGAACCAGAGAGACCAAGGGAAAGAAGAAAATCGTAGCAGAGTGAGAAAGAACAGGCACAATCTGAAAATAACGGGAAAGTAAGAAGAAACGTAACAAAGCAAAAGAACTGGCCAGGGAAAAATAAGATAGGGAGAACTAGCCATTATATAACTTTATCAACAAAGTAAAAGGGGACCTCCCTGGCAGTCCAGTGGTTAACACTTTGCACTTCCACTGCAGGGGGCATGGGTATGATCCCTGATTGGGGAACTAAGATCTTGCATGCTGCACAGTGCAGCCAAAAAAAAAAAAAAAAATTAATAAAATAACAAAATAAAAGGAAAATATAAGAGAATAATGCCACCTTCCATTCAGCTTTGGGAAGCATGTGAGTCCTAAAGTACTTTCATAAAATGTGATATCAAAGCAACACTAATTGTAGGAAAATCACCTGGCAAAGAGGCAGGGGTTGCCAGAAACTCCCAAACCTGGGAAGCATCACCTACTACCTTGCTATTCAAAGTGGTTCGAGGATCAGCTCTTTCAACATCACCTGGGAACACATTAGAAACGCAGTTTCTCAGGCCTGTGCCAGATCTGCTGGACCAGAATCTGCATTTTAATTAGATCCCCTCGTGATTTAGGTGCGTATTCAAGTTTGCAAAGCACTGGCTCTACTCTAAGAACCAAAGTGAGGGGTAAAAAAACAAACAACTACTACAGGCAGAAGGTGGGATTAAAGAATTAAGTAGACGTCAATCTGATTAATTACATTATTTGTTGCGGCCCTATGAGGAGCCAGGCCCTGAGCTGGGTTTTTCAGGACATGAAGGCCTGAGGCTAGGCATGCTTAGCCCAATGCCCTTAGGGCAGAAGGCAGAAAGCACATATATATGAGGAAGACCATGACTTGTGCTCCAAGGGGAAGTCAAGCAAAGTGCAACAGGGTTTGGAAGAGCAGAAGCTGAAGTTTAGAGGGAGATCAGGAAGCATGCAGCAATTGCACTAACTTTGACAGGTGGAAACAGCTATGGGAAGCAGGAGGGTCTGTTCCAGGCAGAGAAACAGGACAAGCAAAGATGCAGAACTCAGAAGACTGCTTTGTATTGAGGGAGCGCTGCCTTCAGCCTACCGCAGTAGTTCTCAAATGACTTCAAGTAGACTCAGGACTCTGTGATGATGCCTCAGAGACTAAGAGTAGGGAGGAAAGGCCAGTGGGATTACCAGGGCCCCATTTCAACTACATGAGGTTATATTTTAACAGCGGATTCCACCACTGGGAAACAAAATTTGAAGCATATCACTGAGCCAGTAACACAAGGTGCTCCTAACATTATTTCCTAAAGCTGTGCTTGGCATGTGGTAGGTACTCCAATAGCCATTAAATAAATTAATAAATCAATGAATGAATAATGAATGAATGAACCAATCTATGAGATCAAAGTAAATGTGGAGCTACTTTGGGGCTGGACTACAAAGGGTCTGAAATGTCAGAGGAGAGGTTTATATGTCATTTGGTGGGGCACTGGGAAAAAGTTTATTTGCCAGTGACTGAGCTTGGCTCTGCTTTAAGGAACTTATTCTCAAACCAAGTGTACAATAGATTGAAAATGAGAGAGGCTGGAGATAGGAAACTAGTCAGGAAGACATCATGGTTGTCTTTAGAAAGAGATAAGAAGAGTCTGAACAAAGACAGTCACCGTGGCAATGAAAAGGTGGAGAAGCTGGAATCGTGAGGCACCGTGGAGATGGAGTCCATAGGATTTGTCTGTGAATTAGAGAGGGAAGAAAATATATTGAAAAGGTTCTGGATGACTGTGAGAAGTACAGAAATTGACAGAGAGTCACCCTTGTTCATGCAAGGACAAAGATGTTGATCAGAGTTTAGACCTGTTAGATCTGAAGCACCTGAGAGTAATATAAAGCCATCTCATAGGTGGTTCACATGTCAATATGAAATTTAAGAAAGTGGAAATAATCTAGCACTCACAAGAGGACACCACTGAATAAATAGTCATGTGCAAAAGGGCAAAAAAGAGGTCATCTATACAGCAAAGAAGATCAAGAAAAATCTGAAGAATAAAAAAAGAAAGAAAAAGGGAGGATAAAAAGACCATATTGAGACACAGGGGGAACAGAGAAAGGAGTCGGGGAGGTGGTAACATATAGTGAAATGGTGGGGGGAAGGGGGTCACAATAAAAACCCAGAAGCACATAAAAAGCCATGGGAAAGCGGGACAAACGCTTGTCGTTCTTTAGATCTTCGAAGACACAGGATTTTATAGGCACAGCAGAAAGCCAATTTTGCTCTTTAGTTCTGAAAATAAAGGTTTTTGCAAATAAAGCAGCCACGCCTGTGAGAAGTAAACTCATTGCTCGTAATCTTTTTTAATATAAATTGTTCCTGTTAAAAACTAAGCAATGATATCTTCAAACTCTGCTGGAAGGGAAAAATCTAAAGCAGGGGAGGCCGTCCAAGAATTTAAGATTCTTGCCTCTGCCATGGTGGCAGCGCCACACAGCATTATCTATTCACTATGTAGACATTTCGCCTTTTGGAACTGTGCTTGTTTCGCAGGATTTTGGGGTTTTCTTTTCTCTCAGCTAGGTCACCAGCCTGAGCAAAAGAATGCTGAGAACACCTGATATACTTTGATAGATCTTCACGTAATAGTTGCACTTCATAAAGTGATCCTCCAACTGCTGACAGGTCTCACTAATTGGCCATGTTTGGGTGACAAGTACTAATGACAGTTCCTTCTCTGTAGAGGAGACACCTCCTTTGGTCTCCTTTCTGCCTCAGTTCAAGAAGGATACATTACATTCACTGTTTTCTCTTTCTTTTTGCTATGTGAATCTGTATCTTGGTAAAATGCTGTAAAATATCAACATTATTTTCTTTAATATAGATGGTATTTAGTGGTTATTAAATTTCTTTAAAGGGATCGTTACTTACGTAATGGAAAATACTACAATGCAAATGAAGTACATAAGGAATTATACTGCAAAACATTTATATGACTAGGATGATTCCAGAGAGGACAGTAATTTTTCCTTTGTTAGGAGATTTCACCTTCTCAAAAGCATTTTACTACAAATGCATGCAAGAGAGGTCAAGCAGATCTACAAGAAAAGGTATTTGATTTGTGGTTTTCATTCCAAGCTTCCTCAAATCACTTTTGGAAATGAGTAGGAGTGTAAATTATAAATCTACAAATACTTGATATATGGGAATATAAAATTTGAACTATAACCAACACTTTGACCAAATAAACGTTTTTTTCCACTTTAAAAACCTCATGTAACAGAACTTGGAATCAGTATTTGCATTCTAAGGGTGTTTATTAGGGAAGGGGTGGCACCTGTATTCATTGCACATGCGGCATCAAAATAAGATGAAAGGACTCTGAAAACCCAAGAAATGGGGCCCTGAGATATTTAAGGGAGCTCTTTCCAGCCAAAACCTGTAACTTTAAGACACAGCTTACTGGCTTTGTGAAAAGCCTTCTTTTTAATTTGAGAAATGCATTTTTTTTTTCTTTACAGCTTCATGCATTCTTCTGAAGCTGCCAGTTTCTAAGCTTTAGGCCGGGCCCTATAACACACGTTTTATTTCTTCCGTTTGAGTATCTTTTGCTACATCTTAAGAAAGTTTTGCATTCACCTTGGTGTGATGCTCTTGAGCAAAGCAAAACCAAAGAGAACTGCAAACCACATCTCTGCATGAAAATGAAGACGATGAAGACCGGTTCCCTAATGCAAGAACTTTTGAGAGCATTCCAAAACTGTGTTTATTTTGTACTCGAGGGGGTAGGGGGCTTGAAGGCAATTTATTTTCCTTGAAGGACTACAGCATCTCCCGCCCCCACAAGATTCACCATAAAAACTGTATGTCCTTTAGAGCCTGTGGAAGCATTCGGGTAGGCATCGTCCTGCCAGCTCTCCCTTCTCCCCACGGGCCCCCGCAAATAACAGTGGCGAAGCAGATGGTCCTCCCCCCCCTTCTCCTTGTCCCTTCCGTAGTCCCACAGTGTCCTCCCATCCCGCGCTGACACCTTCACCCAGCGCTTAGTAACCGAACCTCCCCCCGCCCCTCCCCAACCCCCAGGGCTCCCAGCAAGTGCAAACTTTGGGGACCTTCCTTCTGCCTCACCGCCCCCATTTCACCTTCATTCAGCTGTAGAACTCTCCCGGGATGCCAAGCTTCGATTGCTGTCTTCCTCCCACACGTCTGTCCCCGAACTGCCCATTTCCCCGTACTGAAGGGAGAGACGTCCAGCCCCAAACGTCCCAGCCCAGGTGGCGGAGGCACTGCGGCTAACCACAGAGGGGTGCTCCCCTCGTCCCCCGCCCTCCTCCATCCTCCCCTCCGTGTGGGAGAATCGGAGCCCGGGAGCCCACACCGGGGACGCCTCCACTCCCCTAAGTCCTCACTCCAGCGGCTCCCGGCAGTCTCAGCCCACAGCCCGGGCAAGCGGCGGCCGGGTGTCCTCCTCTACAAGTGGGACCGCGGGACAAAGTGCAAACTCTATCGGGAGGGGGGCCCCGGCGGCCCTTCCCTCGGGGCGCGCCCAGGTGCCGGCTCGCCCCGTGGGGGCGGGCGGGGGCCCGCGGGAAGGAGGCGCCCGCTCCGGGGGCGCCGGGCCGGGCCGGGCTGGGCGCCCGGAGCTTACCTCGGCGCGCGGGCCGCCGGCGCGTGGAGCAGCGGCTCCTCCAGCCGGGAAGCTGTTGCTCGCGCTCGGGTGGCGGCGGCGGCGGCGGCGGTCCCGCCGGGGCTGCGCCGGGGCTTCGCGCAGACGCTCTCCCGCGGTCTGCGGCAGCCCGGGCGGTGGCGGCGGCAGCCGCGGCGCCGGCGACAGCTCGGCCCGGCGCGGCCCCGGAACTGTCCAACTCCGGCGGGCGCGGGGCTGAGGCTCCCGCCGCGGCCCCGGCGCTGAGCGCCTGCGCGCCCTGCCTCGCCCAGGTGAGGGGCGTGTGCCCCGAGCCCGCGGGGCGCGCCGAGGCTGCACCGCGCTCGGGCCTGGCCCGGCGGCCGCCCGGCGTCCGGCCTGGCCGCGGACCCCGGGGGTCAGACCCGCCAACGCCTCTCCCGCGCGCCGGCGCTGGCCACGGCTCAGCAGGCAGGGACTTGCGAGGCGCACACCCTGGGGCGAATGAGGCGGGACCGTTCGGGGGCTCGTTGACACTGCAGAGCCTCCCGCAGCATCGCCGCCTTTAAATCCCGCCTTTCCAGGCGTGCGCGCACCGCGAGGGAGAGGAGACTTCGTCCCGACCAGGGGGTCCTCGCACTTCTCGGCCTCGGGCCCCCGGTCCCTGAAAAAATTCTTGGCAACCGCAGAGGTCCCAAAACCAGGATACTCGGCGGCGCGGCGGGGCGGATCTTTCAAATATTAGTCAAGCCAGAGTGAAACTCTCTTCTTGGAGAGGGTCAGAACAACTATTTGTTTTTCTTCTTTGACCTGCTGTCGACTCGAAGACCACAGCAAGCAGCCTCGGCGTTTTTGGTGGAGCCGGGAAGGCCCGCGGCGCTGAAGGCATCGCAGCCTCGCCACGGATCTGAAAGGCTCCTGGAAGGGGGCCTCCTGCTCCTCTGGATTTCTCTTCCGTGCTTAAGTTTTCAAAACTAAAACATGCCATCGGTTCCCCTGATGTAGGGCATCTTGCGAAAACGATGCAAGCATAGCCATAGTGCTGGGTTCTGAAAGGGAGAGCGCTTGGAAAGAAAACATTTCAGGGTATAGGAGAAATCATTTTAGAAGAGCAGTTTTCTGAGATTACTCCTTTGGCTGGAGAAGTTCAAGAGTAATAAATGACAAGAGAGATGTGTTTTACAAAAGAGTTTTTTTTCTTTTGACCAAATGATTAAAAAAAAATTTTTTTTTTGGTTCTCTTCTCAGATGATTGACACTAACAACATCAATAATTAAGGCAGCAGCTGTTAATGTCTTGGCATAATAGTCCAGAGTAAATATCTTAACGTCCAGCCAAAGCCAGTGCTGTTCTCCAGGGCGGGTCTGAGACTTGACAAACACACATGCACACCATCCTAGAGCCTTCTAAAGGAGCAGGTTGTGTTCATTACCCACCTTGGAATTTAGGGTGATTGCAGGCACCATCACACCTGAGGTACCAGAGTGAGAAGGCGTATAATCTGACAGTTTTCATATTTTTAGAATTCTAAATATCTTCACATCCAGGTAGGCATTCTCACTTACTCATTACTAAGAGCAGGCACTTATTTGGTATGTTTATTCTGAGAACTGTACCCTATTTGAAATTGCAACAGGAAGCCAGCACCAAAATTAAACCATTGTAACCCAGAAGACCAGTGGGCTATGATAATTGCTTAAGTTGTCTCTTACAAAATCATGGTCTTAAGGTCTTTCTCCATCAGTGAAGTTTATATTGAAAACAAGTCTTTCATGAGTCCCTGAAGGTCAGTAAGGTGGGGTTCTGGCAGACTGCGACTCGCAGGAAATTCCAGAGGCAAAAGCCTTCCATGAGAAAAACACCCAGCTTCCAGTGCCCTGCACTTCACAGTTGGGAACAGTGTGGTTGCTACTGAGCCTAGATAAGTATTGGTCTCTCCAGGTACCTGAAGTGCAGAGCAAGGGGGAGGGGTCCTTAAACCCTCATGTCAACATCTTGGATTGCACTTGGAGGCAAATGAGTAACCTGTGCAGAGTGGAACACCTGTGAGAAGTGTTCCCTGTGGCTTGCACAATTTAGCAGCATGTGCATTTTTTATGTCCTGCAAACTGCAACTATATCCTTCTCTCCTCCCTGTCTATTTTTAATCACCTATAGTGAAGACTTATGGTGGAGAATAGTTTGAGGGCTGCATTTCCTAACAGCTGAAAGAAGCATAAAATAGGTGCCGCCAACTTCCAGTTTTTCACCTGACATAACTAAGAACTGTGCCTTCATGTCCTTAGCCAGGGCAGGATTCAGGCCTCTGGAGGCCCAAGCACTGAAACAATTGCAGTGCCTCCTTTCTAAATGCACTTCAATGTGGAAACAACATTAAACTAAAAAAACACAAGATTTGAATATATAGAAACAACAGCTGCTCTATAGATCTTCTGATTGCAAATTTGTGTCTATTGTATAACTTGGCATTGCCTGTGCCTTTTCAGTGCTATCTGATGTAGGGGGTCCTCCTATCCTCAGACTCTTTCACCATCGTTTTCCTAGAACCATTATTGCTCATTCCTGGCAATAATGAAGTAAACCAACTCAGAGAACTGTTAGCCCTAGGCGAGGAGCCTTCGGAGAACTGTCAGGATAGCAGCAACACAGAGGGACTGTGCACCAAGAAGTGGTCCCTAAACACTAGGAAGAAACATAGCAGAGAGGATTAATTTGAGCCTTTTTCTACAATTTGTGTTAATGAGGTGTGTGGTGCATTGTTTCCTGAACATTGATAAACTTAGGCAGACAAACTCCTTTTAACTATGTCCATAAATTCATACTTTCCCATGGATAAAGAACTTGGTATTAATAAGAATAGCATCAATAAATTTAAAGACTTCATCAATCAGTTTTACTCTATAAGAAATGGATAAGGGCTTATACACAAGAAATGGATAAGTAAGATGTTGTAAAACAAGCCCCTATAGATATTTTAGATTGCTTTGCAGCTATCAGCAACTCTCTGGTCTCAGAGCTGGGGACCATATTCTGAAAACCACACTCACAGTGGAAGAAGAAAACTGAACTAGGAGTAGAAGATTCAAATGCCACTTTCAGCTGTCACTTTCAAGCCTAGAGACCTTAAATTTCTTCATCTGTAAGACAGGAGTAATTATGTCAGCCTTGTCTCAGTGGGTTGCTATAAAGACAAAACATATATGAAACACTTTGGAAACTGTATAGGAATACACGTACCATTGGATGATAATTGCTTTGCTCTTATTTCGCTTTTCCTCCATTGCTTTTGAGGTGTTCCACAAACTTCCCCTCAAAAGTGTCTCATAACTTTTGTTTAGCTTTTCGATACTCTCCACTATGAATCTTTCCTGATGTGACTCCAATGTAATATAATGTGGAAAACACAAGTTCTAGTATTGAATGAACAGGACTTGAGCTCTGGCTTAGTACTGACTTACTAGCCATGAGACATTCTTCCTTCCCTCTAACCTTCAGTTTCCTCATCTGTAATGTGAGAAAATAAATACACCTTCATCACAGGGGTTCTCCTGAGGCTCAAAGCAAACAGGAAAGTATTTTGCAAACTGTAAAATACCTGACAAATGTTTATTGTAATTTTTTTAACAACTATTTGGGAAGTAAATAGGAGGTTTATCTCCATATTGGGCAATAAGCTCTAAAATATCTTAGAAATCCCAAAAAAATTAAATTATATATAGCTGTATGGAACTTTATATATATATACATATACGTATATATACACATACATATATAGGATTTTCACAGCAACTTACAACTAAATGGAAGATAGTATAATTTTTTTTCAGCATGCTGCTAAATTATATTTATATACAAGGGTGCATGAATATTGCAAATATCAGAAAATCTTTTATTTCAACCTCCACATATTTTGAGAAATTAATGGAATGAATGTGACATTTGTTCTTAAAAGCCCCAACTCAGGTTTAGCAAAAAATTTTGTTTTTGTTCCAAACCACTGATATTAATTATGTTAAGAGGTCTGCCTCCTCAAGACAGGTAACAATGAATTGAAACACAAAATGTTGAGGGTTTTTTGATTAGGTAATTTTCTTTCTCATTTGCTCATACATTTGATGAAGCGTGTGAAATGGGACAGATAGTTCTTTAAGGCTAACAAGTTGGTTTCATACGGAAATTCCAAATTTGACCCAGACAGTTACATCTGAAAAAATGAACATGAAAAAGTGGAGGAGGTTGTTTTAAATGGAAATCTTAAGGCTATTTCTGAGTTGCCAATTTGTGCTTTACATTTATCTCATTTCTAAACCCAACTGTATTATCTTTTAAATCTAACTGGAGTATCTGCCTTTTAGAAAGAGAAGGGATATAAAACTTATTGCTAAATCTTAGGCTTACTTGAGGAGTTATGCTAGTCTTTTTTCTCCCTGTCCTAGGGAATTGTTTTTATGTGACTCACTAGTATTCTATTCTGTGAAAAAGAATTGTCCTCTTGGCCTACAATTATTTTTTAACTGGAGACTGAGCTCGCTTTCATCTTCCTTTTTTACTTGAATACTATTAGCAGAGGAGGGACATGTATTGAAATTCCTTGCTCACTAATGTGTCTTCCCTTTTCACAGTGAGCACATTATCATTTCTTTATCTTGATATTTTAAAATTCATTATTTTTCCCATATGTGACCAAGATCTGTTTGTTTTTACCTTCTGCTCATAAAAATTTATTTTCTTGAGATCTAATGGAATTGGTGCTTTGCTGTGGCATCGTGCACCCTTTTCCGAGGAAATAACATCTTTTATGTCCAGAGATGATCAATATTGTAAAAGTATTCCTCCTAGACCCTATCCACAGCTTTGTGGTAATAACTGTGACTCTTCTTATACATCTGTCCCTTTGAAACTTAATCCAGCAGTGCCTGGGGCCCCAAGATGAAGGTTGCATGACTTCACAATACCCCCAAATCCTTCCCTGATGAGATTGCAAGGTGACCACCCCGGTTAGCACATATTCCCCTGTTTGGCTCTTTGCTCTGAGATGAATATAAAATAATTAATCTTCTTTGAACTGCATTTACAGTTTTCATTTCCTTCCACTTTTTGTAAATCTGCAGATGTGGTGATGCTCCTTTCAAAAATGTCCATCTACTTCTTCGTCTTAGTTCTTCAGTCCACACCCTTGTGCATTTAACTCACTACAGCTTGGTAACTGGAGAAGCTCCCCAATGACTAAAACCTTTTAATTTAAAATCGCATTTTTTTCAAGAGTTTTTCACTTTAACCTATGTCATAGTTTTAGATAAATTACAAGTGTTGAACTTACTGTGGTGAATTTTCAAAAGGCTTCAGTGTCTGAATAGCCAACACAAGGCTTATTGAAGAATACTGTGTTCCACATACTATAAATGCATTGTCTCACTTATTGTCATAAGGATCCTATGAGGGGGGAAATATTAACCCCATTTTACAGATGCGGAAAGCGAGAGGCAGTACATTTGTGATACACACAAGGTCACAAATAGGCAGAGCTAAAATTCTAATTCAAGTTTTTCTTATCTTTAAAAAGCTCTTAACAAAACAATTAAAAATAATTCTCAGAATTCTTTTATATCTCTTATATTCTTGTTTTTATCATAAGGTCTGACTTATAATAAACCTTGGCTACATACACACAAAAATAGCTCTTTATATGCTGCTTCTTGAGATTAATCAAAAGTATTGATTAGACTGTAAGTTCCACCAAGAGTAGAAATCATATCCTACTTGTTCTGTAGTCCCTTATAAGACCTAACATACAGTGCCTCACAAAGAGCAACTCAATATCTGTGCGCAGAGCAAATGCTTTCTCATTTTCTGCTTTTCACTCACTACAACTACTGCCACCCCAGCTTCTGAAGCCATTCTCAAATTAGGAAACTTAAGGCAGGATTTCAGGAAATGAGTTGAGCAAGCTGAGGAAGAAGACCCCTATTTCTTCACAAATTCCAAATATGTTGTAGTCTTTGAGCTATCAATCAATATCCTTCTATTTTGGAAAACCATCTGAACCTCTCTAAACAAACTCCTTACAGATGGTAGCTATCTCATATCTCATCTTTTCAATAAGATTGTCTGACTCTTAAAGCCAAAGATTGTTTCTTATATTTTGCGATCACCTCCCTCCCCCACCTGCAGTCCCCAGGACTGAATCAAACCAGTTGTAGGCATTCAATGCAAGCTTGCACGTAGCCGGTGATTTTCCATTCTTATTCACACATTCACAGTGCAAAGGGCAGGACCTGACTCTTTGCTGCACAAAGGAAGTGATGCTCAAGAAGCTAGATTCAGACTGTCATTCAGTCATTTCAGTAAATATTATGTGTTAAATGCACAAGTCTGCATTAGGCATCAGCACTACTTGGCCAATTTAAGGGGCCATCTTAATCCCAACAGAATAATTCAAGATGCTATTGAAGCTGTCTTAGTTAATAGTATTTTGTGAGTGTTCTTTGTGATCAGAACCCTCTATCCAAGTACTCTCCAAGAATTTTTAAACTATCGGAATCAAGCCTGGAGTACAGTGACAATCATTTAAACATCAAACATTAACTGAAGAACTCCATGTCATATCTCAGAGGAGTGGTTGAAATCATGTAGCTCAGGTGGGTTTTCTGGAAAAGGTTCCTTGAATAAAACAGACCAAGCTGGATTATAATGGAGAGCAGGGATGGCATGCAGGATATTGTGGGATTACAGTAAGACCTAAGGCCTGGGTTAGGGGGGTGACTTGAATTCTATCATATAATATTGTACATCAACTATACTTCAGTTTAAAAAAAAGACTTGAATTCTAGTCCCAGCTACTTGGAAAGCAAGCTTGGACAGCTGAAATAAATTCCCTGAGCTTCCGTTTCCCTATATATTCCGCTGCAGCACTACCTTGAAATCTTCCAGACTGACCTCAATGAGCCTGTTAACGCTTCACTTTTTAGCCTGTCCTCGCTTGCAGTTATTTCACACTTTTGAGTGACGGTTTCTCACTTTAGATACAAATATCTACACTTTCAAAATAGATCAACTAGTTTACTACATTATTGAAAATTTATTTGCGAAAAATAAAATTCTTCGGAAGGTCTGATTTCATTCCCAGTTGAATAATTAGCAATGTCTGGAGACCTTTTCAGTTGTCATTAATCAGGGAGGTTGTACGCATCTAGTATGTAGAGGGCAAGGGATGCTGCTGAACAATCTATCCCGCACAGCAAAGCATTATCCAACAATGGCCAACCTTGCAAAAGTAAAGGACAATTTTGTGTGGACAAAGGACAGGTTTATGCAATGTTCATGCTCACTAAAAAGTAAAAACATTTATTTAAAACAGCATTTGATAACATCAGATTAGCTGTATTTTTAGAGGTTATAAAAAATATGGCAAAGGTATGGTGACATGGATATCTTACTCATGGGTGCAACTTTTTCTACGTGCAGATTTTTACCATATTCATCAAACTCTTAAGATGATTATTCCTGTTGATTTAGTAATTTCAATCTAGGACTATATCTTGAAATAACGCTAAATGTGGAGAAAAATGAGCCACAAAAAAATGTTTATCAGGGCCTTACTAATGATAAGAAAAACTGAAGACAATCTAAAGAGAAGAGTTAAACATAACCCATTAAAGGAATATTATGTAGCTATTTTTAATGATGTTTGTTAGGACTTTGTAGTAGCATGGGAAATTATTGATTTCAATGTAAAGAGGAAGGGAGAAAATAACTGTAATATAGCATGATCTCAACTAAGCAAGATAAATCAATGCATGGCAAGATTGAAGGAAATGCAAAACCCATCCATATCAATTGATTAACAAAAGTTTGATTGACAACATTTCAAGCACATAATATGTTACATAACATATACTTAGATATACCTTCATTGTGTTTTGTGGTTTATACCATCTGATATTTCTTTCAATACATTAAGTTTTCCTGTTTAGAAGGCTAAGGAGACAAAGAGTTTGCTATTTATTTTCTCCATCATACTAAAGATGTGGTTGTATGTTATATGAGACTATTCAACAATCGGGCTTGCTCTCATGCACTATTGATGGGACTGTAAATTGATATAACCTCTCAGGAAGTTACCTGATTCGTGTGCACATCCTTCAACACAGCGATCCCACATTATCCTAAAGACACACTAACACAGCCAAGCAAAGCCATTTGTACAAAGACGTTCATTACATTGTAGTTTGAATAAGAAAAAACTGGGAAGAAAACTAAGTACCCAGTAACAGAGGAATGATAAAGTAAATTACCCTATTATACATTAAATAAACATTTTATAAGCATGAAGTATTCACATATTAACATTTTTTATAAAAGTAATAAATGTTTTTCAAAAAGCAGTTGACAGAGGATGAAGCAGTACAGTAGGTTTGTTAGCAATGGTAATGCTCAAGCTAGTTCAAAATCTGTTAAAATATCTGTTTTTGAAACTGAAAGTTCATCTGTTCCAATCTATATATTTATTGCTTAATAAAAAATAGTAAATATTAAGCAAAATTTGGACAAGAAATGAAAAGGCATATCTACCTAGATTAGTATTAGGGTGCCACTCAAGATTTTCCCGAGAATCATGAAATTAAATTTCATTTGTTTTAATCCCAGCCAATCACTGCATTCCCTGGCCTAGATGAGCTTTCCTATTACTGGGAACTCACCCTTCTCGAGACAACCCTGCCACCTCTAGACAGAGTCAATTATGAAATGTTTCTTCTTTAGAGTAATTCTAAATTTACATATACATTTTCTTCATTTCTATTTCAAAAACATATTTCTTCTAAGAGGTTTTTAAGTTGCATACAGGATTCCTGCGTATCCTCTTCCATTGGAAAAAAAATAACCTTCAGGTTGGGCCATCCAAGGTGAAAAGTGGGCAGCACCTCTCTTGCCCTGAATATAGTCCAATAATTACTAAATATCTAGCCACTAAGCCCTCCCTCTCCATTATTGCTAAGCTGTAATTCACACTCAGTCTTCCTTTTCATCACTTCTGATCTCCTGATATCCTTACACCAGGTCCTTTTCAACTATCCATTACTTATATTAAATTCTTATGGGACATTCAACAATCTCAGAGCCCCCAGTCCACCCTCTTTACCCATCAAGAGAAGCTTCACTCGCATTTCTGAAAGGGAGAAACCATCTGACTTAAGCAGTGTCAACTTTCTTCCTCACCACAAGGAACACAGAGTTTCTCTAACTTTACCTCTCCTCCTCCATGCATACCTGATGCCAGTTTCTCTCCCTTCCTTCAGTACATCCCCTGTAGAGTCTCGATCTCATTTCCTTTTGCCTGGCTCCATCATTGAAAATAATACTCTGAATTACCTTCGATCTCTCCTATTTTACTCACTCTGACCTCTTACAATC
Organism: Hippopotamus amphibius kiboko; assembly: GCF_030028045.1. NCBI lineage: Eukaryota > Metazoa > Chordata > Mammalia > Artiodactyla > Hippopotamidae > Hippopotamus > Hippopotamus amphibius. Next base: position 122,327,693 of record NC_080193.1, on the reverse strand, counting down.
AATATATTCAAGGGTCTCTTGGTTTCAAAATAAGAAAAACTAAAGAACAGAAAAGCTTTTCTTGACTTTGCTTCAGCTAAAGCTGCTGTCTTCTCTCATTTTTACTTTTTCATCAACATTTATTTAATATTTTAAGTGACTATGTGTACAAGATACCCTGCTATGTAGCTCTGTAGTAGAGTTAGGGATATAAAAACAAGTAAGATACAAATCTCTGATTTAAAAGCCTAACCTATTTCAGGAGGCAAATACACAAACACACACACACACTCACAAACTCCTTGGAAAAAACTGCCTCCACTTGCTGCTTGCACTTTCTTACCTTCTTCTTAATCAGATCCATCATAACCTAAATCAAAGATCCACTTCCAATAAAATCAATGATACGTGGATTCCTAAATCTCAAGGCTTCCCAGTTCACCTGCTCTTTGATTTTTCTCATTTTAGAAGATGTTGAGGATTGCAACGTATTTTCATATGTATGTTCAAAGTTAAATCTCACAATAGCCCCATAGGGGAGATATCCCACCAAAACCCCAAACTCCCACCCTCATTCATTAGATGAGGCTCAGGAAGAGGTGGTAACTTATCCAAGATCACCCAGGAAGAACATGACAGAGCCTGGACTTGATCCCATATTGTTAGATTATAAAGCTGCCATGCTTCTTCCTTTATCCCTGGGGCCTTCTGTGGCTGACTAAATGAATGACTAGATGCATCTATATTAATCAACTGCATGCATACAGAATGCAGAATGTTTGAAAACATTTTTCTTTCTCTGACCTAATCTGACAGCTCTTCATGCAGCACCAGGCATAGAATTACTGCCCAGTAATTTTTGCTGTCTAAGTTTCAACACAAGAGGTACACTGACCTTAGGTACCTGGATGGGGAAGATGGTGCCTGGTTTTACTGAAATGCTGTCCTCAGGATTCCTGTCACAAAAGTACCTTATACGTGAACAAGTTTTATAATAGGATCTTTTGGTGCCTAACTCAACAGTCCTAGGCTGAAAAGCAGATGAACTCTCCTTTATCATATTTCACTACTAGAAGGTATTGTTTTAGTGAAGTCCCAATTTACAAATAATCACCTTCATTGAAGTCTTTTTGAGTAATCAAAGAAATTAGAGCATCTTAAGCACCCAAACTAAATTCACTATTGATTTCTCAACCCAGATGATCTTTAATTAATGAATTCATTCCCACCTTGTTATATTCTAATCATTCTGAAACTCTTATGATCCTGGTACCATCTAAAAATGTCTAAATGAATGCTTCATTCCTTCCTTCCTTCCTTCCTTCCTTCCTTCCTTCCTTCCTTCCTTCCTTTCTTTCTTTCTTTTCTTTCTTTCTTTCTTATAAAAAAATTATGAACACAGCCTATCTAGAATTGCTGCCTCATCTAATTTGTTTGCAGGTTCCTTTTTTTAACTGCCTACATCTGTTGTCCCAGGGGAAAAAAAAATGTTGTCTGATAAAGGTAGCTCTCCACCTGCTTTTTCTAAAGCAAGAGATATAAACACATCTGGGGTTTTATCATCTAAACAATCTCTTGCTTATAGTACTAATTAGCCTAGTCATTTACTTTTATTTGTTGCCATCCTCTCTGAACGTTTTACTGCCATTTGAAATGTTTTCTGAAACTTGCTGCTTATTTTCTTTCTCTGCTGCAATATGTAATTTTTCCTTCATTTGGCTTGTTTACATTGTTTCCTTCTTCCTTCACAATTTTTTCATAAATGGATATTTTTAAATCTCTTCCATATGTCTCTATAACTGGCCTAAGATCTCTGTTAGGCATTTATTTATGTGAACTGCTGTCTTTTCTTTCTTTTTATTTCCTTGGGTAAAACTACCTTAATTTTGTTCTATTTTTTTGAAGGGCTGATGATGAAATTGAGTAAAATCTTTATGTTTGCAATCAATCAGCCACTTGCTGGGTACCCATCACATGTATAACATTGTGCTAAGCTGTGGGATGGAAAAGCCAGGCAGAAGGAAGACAAGAGTTCTTAAATTCAGGGAAAGCTAAAGTATAACAGGATAGAATACCTGAAAAAATCAGCATTCAAAAATATACACGTAAATATTGCAACCAAGTATAAATGGACTCCAAGAATTCTCAGGGGATAAGCAATGAGTTAGAGTCATCAAGGAAGGTTCTTGGGAGTGATAGACTTTACTCAGGAAAGTGTATAGGGTGTCAGTGGTCCAGCTGGCGGTGGCAGTATTCCAGCTGGAGGAAATGGCACAGAGGTAGAAATGAACAACTCATTTAGACAATATCTAATTTGTTGCTTACTGGACAAGGGAATCAGAGTCAGTGGAAAATGAGATACCAGGGGAAAGTTGGAGAGAATAGTAGGAAGGAGGCATGTTTATCAACTTTAATTAGCAGGACTGGTTCACTTGATTTTGGTTCTGATCCTTGTTAGTTGTGTGCTGCCAATATTTCCCAGCAGTTCTTAGCTTGTCTTCTATCTTTTTTTAAAGATGACTTGATGAGCACAAGTTCTTAATTTTAGAGTAGTCAAATTTATCAATCTTCTCCTTTATGATTAGCTCATCTATATCTTGTTTAAGAAATACTTCTCTACCTTGAGGTTAGAAAGATACACACCTATGTTTTCTTCTAAGAGTTTTCAAGTTTGGCTTTTGACATTTTAAGTTCTCAGTCCATCTGCAGTCATTGTTGGTGATCCACATTTTTTCCTACCTCAATTGTTTCAATTGTCTTTCCTTTCTCCAGTGATCTACCATATCCCCTCTCACATATTCTAAAAGTTCCACTAGTCTGTTTCAAGTTCTCTATTCTGTTCCTCATCATAAACACATTTAAATGCTGCCTCAATTTCAACAACTCTGCAATTGATACTTTATATTTGGTACAATATTAAATCTGTAGGTCAACTTGGATATGGTAGGTAGGTAGATAGGTAGGTAGGTAGATGGATGAGTCTTCAACAGACCAATGATGACAGTTTTCATGAACCCAGAATTATGATTGATCTAATTCTATGCACTTGAGGTTCAATGGTTGTTGTGGGTAGGGAGTAAATCGGATGCAACTGATTGCATTTGGGGGTATATTTTTTAAGTTAGGTCATATTTTAGATTGTATAATGAATAACATTGAGGAAAACAAAGTAAACACAAGAAACCTGTACCAGTCAAATCAAAATTACACAATTCGACTATCAGTTTGGAAAAACCTGTTACCTTTCTTATAGCCCACGTTTTTTGAGGGCATAGGCTGTGTATATCCAGCACCTAAAATAATGTCTGACAAATAGTAGCCACTTGATAAATATTTGAGGCATGAATGGATAAACAAATGAACAATTGAATAGTAGAGAGTATCATAGGCAAAGTATATATATTTTTCCTTCCAATTTTATTGAGACATAATTGAAATACTGTATAAGTTTAAGGTATAAAGCATGATTTGACTAACATGCAAGAAATGACTTACATACATGAAATGATTATCACAGTAAGTTTAGTAAACATCCATCATCTATATAGATACAAAATAAGAGAAAAAAATATTTTTCCTTGTGATGAAAACTCTTAGGATTTACTCTTTTAACAACTTTACTATGTAACATGCAACACTGTTAATTATATTTTTTACTTTGAATCTTTAGTTCAACCAGTTTTATAGACTATAACTCTTCAGTTAGGAAAAAGAGTCTACATTTACAATTCCATACAGCTAATCAAATTCTATTCCTTCCGCATTGCCCTACCTTTGTGTTAATACCCAGCAGCATTTATCAGCCAGCCAGTGGAGTAGACATACTGGACTAGATGTTGGGAGGAGCTGTGAAAGAAGATGCTTGAATCAAGCCGTCATGGTCCCTGTTGTTCGAGTTTTTATTCACGCTGAGAATACAAAATGAACCAAACAGAAAATGTCAGAACACTTAGAGTAATAACTGTAAATTAACTCTGTGCAATCTGTGTGCATTGGTGTTGAGAGAATGCAGGCAAAGCAGCAGGTGCCCCTTTGGAAGGTGAGAAACACTAGAGCTCCCGTGAGCTCTTTCTCCTACTGCAGAAGGATTTACTGTAACTTCTTACTATTTTTCAAACTCTGGTAACAGACCCTTGATGAGTTATGATTAACATTTATTTAAACAGAAAATAGATATATTATCTATACTTATCTCAATAGAGATCTTCAATTTTATCGATAACATAGATTTGTTATAGATTTACTTATTATGCAAGTACGAATAGAAGAGAATCATTTCATAAGGTATACTTTCAAGAAGAATAATTTCAAAATCGAGTGCATGCATGGCATATGCTGAAAACAGGAAATAAGTGTCAGCTTATTAAACTTTTATTTCAATTACTTATATGGTTTTATATGTGTAGATGTGTGCTGGGCCACAATATAAAAAGAAACTGTATTTCTTGCTGTGAATAAGTGACCCAACTTATCTGAAAGCCACTGCTCTTACACCAACAGTAAGTGGATCAACAAAAGTGTGTGTGCAGTCAGCTGAAAAGTGCAAGAAAAACCACTGGCTTCTGTCCTGTCCATACACAGCAATGACTCCTTAAGGTCAGGCACTAGTCACTCTATGATAGGCTTAAACTTTGTTGCCTTGTCTTCTCAGATTTGCAGCCAGGCAGCAATGTTTGTGTAAAAGAACTTCCCTCATTTCTTATAGCTACTTGCAAGGCTGGGAATCCTGGTGGTGCTTCCCTAATGTTTATAGCTTTGCCATCAGTTGCGGAGTTGTCCCACCTTTCCAATCTTTATTCTGCCTACTCAACTTAGAGCAACCCTCTTCAGCAGTAATGTGGGGATGCTGTTGCCACGGCCAGTTCATTTATCCTCAGTCCAGCAGAGCAGTGTCAGGATGAACCTATAGACACAAGTGAATATCATACTATAATTTTCAAAAAGTCTATGGTTTATTTTATCTATACTATGTAGAAGGAGTTTATATTCATTTAATATAGTGCATAGGCAATTATGCCATCCTCTTTCTAAGAGTAAATCTGTGATTATTCTGTAACAACTGCCTTGCATCCTTTCTTTTCTAGATAAGCTCTATAAGTTTTTGAAACTGAAAAAATAAAATTTGAACTAACAAAATTGAAATTGTCAGCATTTTTTTTCCAATGCTCATTTGTCAAAAGTTCTTGAAACAATGAAAAATACATCTTGAAAGAAACAGGATAGATAGATTCTATCTATGGAGACCAGTCGTTTTAGCTTTTTGTTTTGTTTTGTTTTTTAGTATCAGTTTTGTTTTTTGTTTTTTACTGAGAGGGAAACAGGACCATCCAAGAACCAAGAAAAGGTCAGTTTTACAGCTCAATCCTGAAAACATCAAATGAGCACATAGTTAGCAGGTATCTACCAAATGAAGAATAACCTGGAAAAGAATCAAAGAATGAGAAAACAGAGCCAACAAAAAGGAGTAGGCCAATAGGTTACAGACTGAGTGCCCGATTTTTACCATTGCTGAATGTCTCTTAACTTCAATGAAAATTCTATGTACCAATAGATTTCACGTGCTCCCATGTGAGCAGAAAAACTGCACCTGTAAGTGACAAGCAGAACTTGAGGCTGCAATTATGTTCCTTACCTGTTGTGGGGAGAGTGCCAGAAGTAAACAGTAAAAGGCATAATAGCTCCTAACTAAGGCTAATACACCTGAGTAGCTAGAATGTGCTTTTTAATTTTATCATTTATTTTTCATAGAAAGAGAGGTGGAAAACCAAGAGGCTTTGAAAATGACATTAAATTTACTTTGGCCAAGCCAAATGGATTCACTGCATTGAAAGGTATATTTTTGAGGTTCAAAACAGAGACTGACTGTTCCAAGCATACATTTCATCCATACAAGACGGGTCCTGTCATTTCCTTTGGTGGGTGAAGCTTATGAACATGCATAACTGAGGACATTTCATAATTCTTTTTATTATTTTCCATGTTCATCAGACATTTCATCATACTGTGATTTTCAAAGAGAGGGGCCCCTGAAAGTCCTCCAAATTGCCCTTGGGATGGTCTCAACATACCAACACTTGCAACTGTATCTACACTTTCATTTCTAGAATAATTTAACTTGTCGGCAATCTCTCAAAGGACATAGCCTCTGAGCCTTTTATTCTATTAAGATACACTGAGGCCCCTCTGGATTTGAGAAGTGTGGGTTGCCTAATAAAAACTCAAACTCAATTCTTCTCCACAAAATGAAGTAGGTTTGATAAACTTGTTATTGGTGCTAAATGTATAACAGATTAAAAAAAGGATAACCTTCCCTACAAGTGGTTTGTTGGTTGTGCCGAATGTCTTCTCTTATTATGTTGAGATTATTGTGAAGGTAAGAATTAAAATTATATAATGTTATAAAATATACCTAATGTCCTTCAGTCTATTCTACCTTAGGCCATTTTCTGTGAAGCCTTTAAATTCCATGATGAAGTTTCAGAGGAAACCCAGACTATCCTAATTCTGGACTTATCATACTAGGTGTGTAAAGATGTAAAGAAATGTAACACCTGGCATGAAAGTATTGGTCTGGTGTTGCCATTGGTGCTGGAGGGCGCCATGACCTCTGCACTCAGAATCTATAGGGGAAAAAGCAGTGCCTACCAGTGCAGTTCTAGAAATAAACTGGCAACTAACAGGCAGGATGGCTTCTTGTTCATTAAGAGCCACTCAAGAATGGGTTCTTGACTTACTGCAGAGTGTTGTAAATCTTCCCTTTTTAGAGTGCAGGATTTTTATTTTTAAAGAAAATACACATCTGTGTTTATACCAGATGGTATGTAGACACTTCCTATTATTATTCATTCTTCTGTTCATTGCCACAGATGTTATAAGTATCTGCTACACTTCTCTCTTAAGGCTAAAAAAGGAACCTAACATTAAATATAGCAGTAAATAAATAGGCAAAGAAAAGCTGAAATGAAAATCAGGGGCATAATTAGATTAATTTTGCTCTTGGTCAACTCAACTTCTGTAAATTGGACTTTATATGGTAACATATGCATACAGAATTGCCCTGAGGTTAAAAATCCTAGGTGAAGCCTTCTGAACTGTTCGTCTGGTTCTAAGTTAATTCTCTTTATAACTTAAGACCTGTACTAACTTTGTAATGAACAAACATTTGACATATATTTCTGAAGCCACAACATTCAATGTTTACTTTAATGACATCATTTGGAGTCAAGTCAAAGGGTGCATGTTCTTTTACCAGAGAATACACTAACAGTATGCTCTCCAGAAATAAGCTTTAACAGAAGGACCTTGTATTGATCTAGCTACACAATTGTTCCAATCAGGACATATTGAGGACTTACCTGGCAGCATCCTCCAGCTCCTTCTCCATCCTCTTATCTGGGGATAAAGGTGAGGATGGAGAGTATGTCCCATCCTCAACTCCACTGACTCACTGAACAATATTTATGGAGGGTCTACAATATCTACAGTTTCTCCTAAGAACTTTAGTACCTTGCGGACTTTATTGTCAGCATCACTTTCTTTCCATAGCCTCAAGACTTTGAAAAACTTTAAAAAAAAAAAAAAAACTTTCATTACAAAAAAGAAAAAAAATTGAGCACCCCAGCTATGAGAATAGATGTTAATCCGTTCTCTAAAATAATCCTTTACAATAAAAAGAGACTCCACTTTATCACTAGTTAGTAGGCCAAATCTGGAGATTTCTGAGCAAAATAGAAGCCAAGAAAAGTTTTGTTAAACTGACCTTTCATCTGCTTGGCCAGCAGAAAAAAATTAAGATTTACTTTAAAATGGTTTTATGTAGCTAACCTTTTCTAGGGTTTACTCTAAGAGGAGGAAAGGCAAATGACACCACATCAGATCACAGAATAAAGGACTTGTGTCACTGGGGGACTGTTCTTGGAAAATTAATAGGTTCCAAAATCTAGCAAGATGATTAATACTGGCTTTCATTTGATCTATAAACCACAATGACAGGCACAGCATGACCCTGACTTTGCCTGGCATTGTGATTTAATGAAAAGAGAAAGCTTAGAAGAAGATTATGAAGGAAAAAAGTAAAGCCTTCTGTATTGGGTTGGAAACTTCTTGATTGATATACCTGCCTTCTGATTTCTAAATGTTGATCATGGGGGTTCTGTGTGTGCTGGATAGTTTCTTTATCAAGAGATCTGGGTAAAAGATATTAGTTTTTTTATACACTAGTGACAATTTTATAGAAGGAAAGGAAATACAGCCTTATATTTTCTAAAGGAAATGCCATTTGCAAAGATATAATGCAAAGGAAAGTAAGGGAAAGTAAACGTGCTGATCTTGGGTATGCTTTTACAATAAAATCACCATGAAATTTTGGTTAAATAAAAGCAGTTTTGGAGGACCACAAGGCTGCACTGGAAGATGGTTGAGGCCACAGAATACATTGGTTTGAGTGAACGTACAAACCAGGCTCCATTTCCAACTGGGCTTTCAACTCCAACTGGGGTTGAAAAACCACGGTTAGATGAGAATGATGGAATATCCAAACCCCCATATGAAAGCTTCATTGAAGCCACTGTGGAAACCCGGGGCTGCCAGAACACCAACGTGCAGTCACTCTCACTGTTTTTCTTAAGACTCTCAGCCTAGTTGTGCTTCCTGTAGCTCAGGACTCTGCTCCAAGATGGTCGACACTCAGCACATCACCTGAACTTTCATTCCCCCGTCACTCTGGCTCCCTAATGGCCCTGGCCCAGTCTGCTCCCTGGGCACATCAGTCTGCACCTGATTCGAGGTGGCTTACATTCTCTGCCTTACCTTGCTTCCAGAGATATCTTCGGAGACCATAGCTTCTTCCCTACTCTGCTAGCCACTTTCCAGGGCATTGCTTAAATAAGATTTCTTAAATAAGAACAAACAAATACATCTTCACAAAGAGATTCTTTATCCTGTGATTGGCTATTCACATCTGCCTCAATAGCTGGTCTTAGTGTTTTTGCATAATTCTTTTATTCACTCATTCTTCTCCACATTTATTGAGCATTTGCTGTATGTTCCAGGTCTCATCTCTGAGTTAAAGACATAGTCCTCATTCCCAAGCAGAACATAACTTGGTGAGGAGAACAGCCAATTTATAGATTATGGTATAGGGATGACAGTGCTTTGATAGCTGTAAACATAGGGGTATTGGGCAACTTAAACCAGCTTGCCTGATTGATTTGGCTACTTGATCACAAAATGACTGGGTTAAGTGTCACACAGTACTCTTTTTTCATTAGGAAGCCTTATCCCCAAATCTCTTGGCATTATTCATTCAAAGAACATTTATTGAGCATCTACCATGAGCCAGGCACTGTTCTATATGCTATAATTTTAGTACTCAATGGAACAGAAAAATACTCCTACCCTCATGGAGCTTACATTCTGCAGGAGCCAAAACTTCACTAGATGACACATGAATAAGTAAAATATAGAATAGGGAAGATAGTGGTGTGTGCTAAAGAGGAAAAAGAAGGAAGAAGAATATGAAATGGAGAGGTCAAGTTTAGGGTGACTAGGGAAGGGCCCTCTGAGAAAGTGACCTCTGCATAGTGATCTGAAGGATCTGAGAGGTGAGCTGGGATACGGTCTCGGGGGAAAGCATTCTAGACAAAGGCAACAGCAAATGCAAAAGGCCCTGTGTCAGGAAAGTGTCTTGTGTGTCTAAGAACAGTAAGGAAGCCATTGTGGCTTGAGATCAGAAACTGAAACTCACTCTCCTTTGAAAGAAGAGGAGATGAACTAGCTTCCCAGACCCGTTTCAGGACGTCATGAGAAGATACAGCATTTGGAGAAGGAAACAGTACAGTGATTTTCAAAAGGGCAGCAGTGGTGTGGGAGGGCAAAGCCCTGTTTCCCAGGCCTGGAGTCACCCTTGTAACCTTCGGTCCTCACTCCTTGCTCTGGGTAGAGCATCTGATGTACGCACTTCCTCCAGGGAAGATGAATGGGAGCAGTAATCTTAACAGACCACAAGAAGGAACTCAATTGCCTCAAGCATATTTAAGGAAAGATACAAAAGTCATTGTGCATCCCGAGTATTTAGTTTTCCTCCTCCTTCCCGCACCCACCCCTGCCCCCCGCCAAGGTCCTTTCTCAGCCTGACATCATCTGGTAGAGAAAGTCACCGTTACATTTCAATGGAAAACTTTCTACGAGACCTAAATAAATTACAGTTAAGAATTGAGTCTCCAGAGATCTTCCAACCCAAAACTGGCTCACCATCTAAGAAAACATCTCATAGAGAAACACCAGTGAAACTATCTGGTCTCAAAATTCAAAATCAAACACACACACACACACTAAAAAAACAAGTCAAAATGCTAGACAAAACAAAAAACAGCATCTTCCTGACTGCCTCTGAGGCAGTGCTTCTCAACCTTTCATCAATTATGGATCCCTTGTAGAATCTGATGAAAGATACAGAGTCTGTCTCAGGAAAATGGACACACATTCAATTGCAAGGGGTTTGTAAACCCTATGAAACCTATCCATGGATTGCTCTATAGAGTTGGGATTCAGAATATCTGCTTTGAAAGGAAAAATCTTTTCTTTTTCAAAAAAACATTTCTCCTACTTAGATTCATTAACGTTCCTTAAAACTTCAGAGTTCCAACTCGACCATCTTCATTTACTATAAACACACTGTAGTTTATGATTCAGTAATCAGAATCTAATCTCCCTCCTGACATTAGAGCAGACATAAGGCTGGAGCTGGGGAGAGAAGCAGCGACAGACTTCAGTATCAGGGAGAGGATTCATCCAGTTCAACCATCTGCCTTTGGAGATGCCACCATCAAACAGCTGCAGGATGTATCCTCCGGGCACGGGCTCCATGACCCCGCAGCAGCATCTCTGTGACCCTGCTAGGAGCCCTAGTCCCAGGAGAAACACTGAGTCATGCAAACAGATTTAGCAATCTTAGAAAGAAGCTTTTTTTCCCCTCTTCTGAGTATCAGTGGGTGTTCCTCTGTCCTACCATTTAGTCACTGTACTCACCTGGAATGGCCTCTAGAATCTCTTTGTAAGCACTAAGTTCCAGCATGTAAAGGAGGAGATTAAGGAGAGAGGAAGAGAAGTATTCTGCCTGCTGATAGTTTTCTCATCTGCGTACCTGTTAACCTACCAACAGCCCTGTGAATTTGAGCATAAACACTGAGGTTAAAAAAAAACACTATAAAAAGATATATCTTTACTGCTAGGAAATGGTCCAGGAGGAAGAGTTTGAACATACATATATGCATCGCTTTTTGTTTTTGTATTAAAAAAAGAGGTGTTTCTATCCTTATTTTAATAAGGTGCAAAATGCTTCTCCCACTCTTTGCCTGTTCCACACGCTCCTCTCTAGCCCCACTGGCTTGTGAACTTGCTGTTCACACCAAAGGAGTTGGCTAAGAAAGGAATGATAATTTGTTGAAGATGACTGAAATCAGCACTGCTTTAACAAAGCCGTATCCCTAGCCCTGACTCATTCAGTGTGAGACACATTTGTAATCCATGGCATTGGGGGTGTGGGGGACACTTCGTGATTTAATTAATGTGTCCCCTGTGCCTTCTGGGAGTGAAGTGCAATCACCAGGGAGGTGGGGCAGCCTCCTGTGGATCAAAGACTAGGCTCTTAGGCAAAAAGAAGCCTCCGTTTCCTCTGACTGGGAGCCAGGGCTCAGCCTTCTAGAGAACTGCTGTGTCAGTGGCAAAAGAAAAGGGGATCCTCTGAGGAGGGCAATCAGTGCTCCAGTCTTCGATATTCTCCACCTTTATTCTCTTCTTGTTTTTAATAAGGGCATCTTCAATCAGACAAATTCTTAACATGCTACAGGAAAACACAGCAGCCACAGAGACCGGGAAAGGAACCTGCTAAGTTCCATACTGAGCATACTGAGAAGGTCCGGGGTTGCTGTAGACCCCCGTAAGGTGGGGCACAGGTACTGTACCTAGAGACGGGGTAAGAGCAGGCAGACATCATGGATTATACAGTCAGCCCCTGTCCTCAGAACAATCACACTAGAGCAGTGGTTCTTAAGTGGGAGCCACGTGTGGAGACAATTTGAATAACATGACTCAGACAAGGCGTGCATCTAGCGGTAGAGGGAAGGAATTCCGCTAAACATCTAATGCTCAGGACAGCTCCACCCCTCCACCCCACCGCCAACAAAGACTGATTTGGCCCAAAGTGTCCATAGTGCCGGGGCTGAGAAGCCCAGTGCTAGTGGGAATGAGGGCGTGAAGCTTTGGGAGACCTGAGAGGTGGATGCCTATAGGTGGCAGAAGCTTGGACTTTTCAATCAAACTTCAAAGGCTTTCAAGACTTCAAAGTAGGGTGGAATATTTTTGGCTGGATATTTCACTCCAGAATCAGGCAAGACTATCACAGAGGAGTATTCTCATATGGCTGCTCAAAGTTAACAACCTCATCCTCTTGATGAGTCCTTTATTTTCTGTGTGTACGCACGTGTGTAAAGAGGAGAGCAACACAAACAGAGACACACCCACCTGGAAGGAGGCTGTAAGTAAGTAGTAAATGAATACCACCTAGGTCCTCTGTGCCATCCCTTCTTTGCATATAACTCATTATTGACAACCATGGGCTTAATCCAAATGAACTGTCTCCTGCCCCTCAAGACTGAAGCACTGGACCTGAAAAATTGCCTCTGAAGGATTTCTCAGGAGTGACTTTTCAAGAATGGGTGCGAGTCTATGTAAAGAGCTCTCTGCTCCATCAACGGACACTTTCATTGTTGTCATACGTTGGCTGTTGTGAATAGTGCTGCAGTGAACACGATAATGCAGATATCTAAGTGATTTTACTTGTTTTGTATATATACCCAAAGGGGGATTGCTGGATCATATGGTAGTTCTATTTTTAACCTTTTGAGTAACCTTCATACTGTTTTCCATAATGGCTGTCCCAATTTACATTCCCACTAACAGTGCACAGGGTTTCCTTTTCTCTACAACCTTGCCAACAGTGTGGTACATTTACACGATAGAGTATTATTTACCCTACGGAAAGAAGGAAATCATGCCATTTATGACAACATGGATGAACCTGGAGGACATTATGCTAAGTGAAATATGCCTGACACAAAAAGGCAAGTACTATGTGATCTCACTTTTATGTGAAATCTAAAAAAGTCAGATGCAGAAACAGAGAGTAGAAGAGCACTTACTAGGGAGTGAAAAAATGAGATTTCCCCTAGTCAAAGGATACAGACTTTCGGTTATAAGATATATAAGTTCTGGAGACCTAACGTACAGCATGGTGACTACAGTTAATAATAATGTATTATATACTTGAAATCTGCTAAAAGAGTACATCTTAAGTGTTCTCACCACACACACACAGAAAAGTAACTATATGAGGTGATAGATGTGTTAATTAGCTTGATTTTAATCATTTCACATTGTATATGTATATCAAAACATCATGTTATACACCTGAAATATATATACAATTTTTGTCAATCTGAATTCAAGGAAGCTGGAAAAAAATAAGATAAAATAAAATAGACACAAAAAAAAAAGAGAGAGAGAGAGGAGCTCCTTCCTCTCCTCATGAAAACATCACCCTGGGAGAATTTACTGAGGACAGAGGGCCAGGAGTGTGTTAGTATCTGAGTGTGTGTGAGTGTCTGAGTGTGTGTGTGTGAGTGTGTGTCTGAGTGTGTGTGCGCACGCATTTTCCTGTCTTTGTCTGAATGCCCTCTCCCAGTGGAGCATGATCTGCCAGTACCGAGCGTGCCACCCCCGCTTTGGACCTCGGCTTCCTCATAAATAGAGGGAGTTGGATTCGGTGATCTCTAGGGCCCCTTTCCAGCTCTAACATTTCTGGATTCTATGTCGACAGTCATTTTGTGCCTGCAGAAGGATGCCAAATGCCTTCATCCTTTGCTGTCTTCAGCGGCCTTGTGCAAACTCACTAGCACAGCAGGCTGCTCTGTGGGTGGCCAGCCCGGAGCACCCTGGACTGGACATCCATTCCTCGCCTCCCATTCTTGCTCCAAAGACGTGCTTTATATTCCTCCTCAAGATGATGTGAGAGGGAATTTAATGGGCTGATTTTATGTGAGGATCCAACTATAGAAAACCAGATTCTAGTCAGTGCTTTCTGCAGAGGATCTTTCCACAGAAGCTGAGCTGTTTCTAAAATAGTCCCCGAAGTAGCTTAAAAAATAATGGAGATTCTAAAACCAGATCATTTCCTGATGAAAAATCCAGGCCTGTTCAATTTTTAATCCTTTCTGAAGTCAGCATGGTTTTTCTTTTTCTCGTAAAGTTACTTAGAATGAAATCCTTGAATTGGCCCCTTGGACACATTTACAAGTTGTGTCTAATTTCTTAATTCTTTTAATCAAGGCTTTCCTAGTTCTAAATCATAGTTAAGTGTTTTGGGGGGGGAATCAGAGTGCTTATTCCTATTTGTCTGACAACACACAGCATCAAATATTCATCATTTAAATGCAATTAAAATATAGAATCGCAAAAACATCATAGCAGTGATTTAAATTGCTCCAGTTTTAATTAAGAGATTAGGGCAATTTGGGATTAGAAACATAATACAATGCACAATCAAGAGGTCATATTCTTATAGGTTTTTGATAATTTAAAACTCTTATGACTTTAAAGATGAGAGGAATGTGGGTGTATTTGCCAATAATGAGTAATAATGACACTAGAGAAGAATAGGAAGACATGAGTAAAAAAAATATGAAAACTCAGATGTGCTGAGAAATTTTAAAATCTACCTGCCAGGTGAAATGTTCAACAGTCCTGAATTCTTCCAGGTTAAAAGCAACAAATCTAAATAAAACTTCACATGTAAGTAGAATGTGCAATTCAGTAAAGTTGTTAAGAACCACATCTCCATTTAAAATTCTTACTTATTATATTCCTATTTCACTAGGATCATCTTAATTTCTTTATGGCTCTGGGATTTGTGGGACCATCTTCATCTGAATGCTTGGAATTGATCTAAAATGTGGTCTGTGGATGATAAAACCTAAAGACGTGGTTAAAAACTTTAAAATTAATTGACATTTTCATTATTCAGCTGGCCTCCAAAGTGACTCCATATAAATTATATTGCCATATATAAATCGTTTGAACTTTAGCTGCCACATTTTCCATATAAACCAACAGCAGCCATAAACAGTGTGAAGTGAAGCGAAAAGTGGCTTCCCTATGGAGGCAGGAAATGTGAAGTCTCTCATGACTTTTAGCCTCGTGTACTTTCATAATCAACATCTCTTGTCATGTTTTTAATTAAAGTGGTATCAGTACTTAATGCAATACCCGAGCTTGTTGGCCACCGAGGCACAGACACAGCACGGATGTCCTGAGGCAGGCAAGCACTGGTTCTCACTTGGACCAACCTCAAATTGCTGATGGGACTTGGGCATCCATGTACTGGCTCCAATGGGCACCTGGACCTTTGGAGAATTTTTTGAACAAAAAAACTTGGAAGATCTCTTGGTCCAGCATCTGACTTCAGGCCGAAGAGTAACAGAGCTAGCTGTGTGAGGGAGTGATCTGGAGCCCCATTACCTGATAAAAATATAAGAAAAGGCATTCACAGAATTTTAAATTTTCTCATAGCCACGTTTTTAAAAGTAAAAAAAAGAAAAAACAGGCAAAGTTAACTCTAACAGCATATTTCATTCAGTCCAAATCATAACTATTTCAACAGATAATTAATACAAAAATTATTTAAATATTTAAAATTATTTTTTCACACCACATCTTTGAAATCTGATATGTACTTTGCATGTGCAGCACATCTCAATTTGTACCAGCCGCATTTCAAATGCTCAGTAGTCACACTGAGTGGCTAGGAGCTACTGCATTGACAGTGTGGCTCTGGGCTATCAAAGTGGTCTTTTGGCACTGAAGGGATGAAAAGTCTGGGGAAGGGTAGCCTCTCACTCCAGAGAGCACTGTTTGGCCCCAAAGATTCAGACAAAGAAATGGAAGTTAGATTTTTACAGGTCATAGTGGCAGTGTCTCCAAAAGAACGTATATATAAGCTGTAGCGTAGTCATAGGATGGAATACTATGCAATAGGAAGGAATGGTCTACAAATACATGCAACAATAAGGATGAATCACACAAACACAACACTCAGTGAAAGAAACCAGATATAAAATGTACATAGTTTATGCATCCAATTACATACACTACAAAAAAGCAGGCAAAACCCAAGGACTACAAAGTCAAGATAGCGAGTACCTTGGTAGGGGGCAGTGACTGGAAGAGGGGCCAGGGGGAGCTTCTGGGTGCTGGTCACATTCTATTTCTTGACCCAGGTACGTTTCACTTATGAAAATTCACTGAGATATACACTTATCAAATATTTATTTGTCATTAAGTATGTTATGCCTCAATACAAAAACATTTTAAAGAAAGGTAAGAGTCAAAATATTAAATCGCTACATATTTCTGTTCTGGAAACTAAACACATAACATGTACCGTATCACATTATAAAAAAGATATGTCAATGCTTCTGACCTAATTTTTTAAAACTTTGGATTCCAAAATAAATTACAAAAGTAAAATCAAAACTCATAGGTATTGGTTTCTGAAGATCAACTTCAAAGGTAGCCGGGGGTATGAGCACAGGACAGAAATGGGACCAACCGGGTTCAGGAACAACCTATTCGCTCTGTGTGCGATTGGACATAGAAGGGACATGAACAAACCACCACACGCTCTGCTTTCCTCTGAAGAATGTTTAATTCTCTTGTCCTGAGTTTCCCCAACTGGCCCTGCATCCCTGGATTTAGAGTCTTTGCAACTGAATTTAGGACAGAGATCCTCAAGAGGAAACCTCATCTATTACCCTTGAGAGAACAAGTCTAAGGATGACAAATTGGAGCAACTTAGTAGATTTGGAACATAAGTACATCTGATTCCTAGACTGCTAACAGCTCATGATCACTACCAGTTTTTTGAACTACATCCCAATGGAAAGATTATGTTTGGAAAACTTGTCCTAAGTTTATCATTAAAGATACTTACTCATATCATTAAAGCTTATTTCTGAGAAATTTTTATCCTTGAGAAAAATTACTGACAATTCTTAATTGAACAAAGAAAGAACATAGAAGACTCATCCTGTAACTCAGGATGATCTGATTCACAATCAACCCAAAACCACTTCAAGAGAGTCTAGTTAGGATATAGTGCCTGGCCTGGGAGAGCCTAACAAGAGAGGGACCCTTGCTTGTTATTTCTGTGGATGCTTTTGTGTGAACCCCATAAATTATACTGATATGTCATTGGTATTTGGCATTAGAATAAAACTTGCGACTTACAGAATACCTAAAATGCTTATTGCTGAAGTGTCTCAAGCCTCCTGCCCATAAGTTCCCACAGGCCATTATATCATTCAAGTCTGCTGTCCTTAGCTCCCATATATGCATAGCTGACATTTATAGACGTGGTTTTTTTTTTTAAGCTCTTTATTGGAATATAATTGCCTTACACTTTTGTACCAGCTTTTGAGGTACCCCAAAGTTAATCAGCTGTATTTATACATATATCCCCATATCCCCTCCCTCCCACGACTCCCTCCCACCCTATAGATGTTTTTGAAGAATGTTTTAATAGTTAGTTGTTTAGATGTCTCTCATGATGAAGGCTAAAGCAATAGTCTAATTATTTTTATATTATCACAAACTCTTTTCCTTAAAGCCCTGGGCCCTCTAAATTGACTTTTGTTAATTTAAATTCATAGGATTCAAAGGATATGGATCGGGCTAGAGTAAAACTATACCTCATCTGAAAACACTCCTAAAGTTATGGTTTTGCTGGCATAATCATATTGGCACATCCCCAAATGCCTATATTCAAATGACAAGCTTAAAAATTTAGACCCATGTAATCCAGCCTCAGAGTGGAATGGCAGTCAAGTCACAGAAATTAATTTCCCCAAACGTTTTTTGCTTGTATTGCTTCAAATACCATAAAGGGGCCATGTTGAGCACAGTGATATTTCTTGAAATTCCTTTTCCATACACAATACTTTCATTATCTGTCACAGCTTCTCCTCCATCTCTTCCCATCAACACTCTAATCCTTCTCTCCACCACTTTCCCCCTTTTATCAAAACTCTGTAAAGCAGTATGGTGCCTGGAGGAGGCTAAAGAGGAATACATGAAACAGACAAAGTCTGACTCCTCTTTAGAGGAACAGGGGAAAGGAAGGCTGGGAACAAGCATACGTTGACAATTTTTGCCCCATCGCACGGTGTTGGTATCAGACTAGCATCATCTTAGGTTGGGTTCCTGGAGAAAGAGACTCTGAGACAGAGATTTGACTGGAAGAGGTTTACTGAGGAGAGCTCTTTGGAACAACCCCTGTTAGAGAATGAGGAAAGCAGGGTAACAAGGCAGAGTGAAAAGCAACGTGAATAGAGGCCTCCCATCATCCACAGGGGAGCTTTGAAAGTGTGATGGCCCCTCAGAAGGGTCCTGAATCAGGACAAGGGACCCAGGCCTTCAAACCCCGCAATGGACAGTCAGTAGATGTGGGCTGCCCCAGCAGGGAGCATGACCTGGGGAACGACAGCTTTCTTCAGCAGCCAATGTCCCATGCAGCTGAGGGGACGAACACCTTGGCCCTGACGGGGGCATCTAGGTGGCGCATAACAGTAACTACTACAAGCGTTGTATTAATAGCTGTCTTTTTAGACCAGATAACAGGAACTGTCTGTCCCCACACGGCTTTCTACGACCCTCACTCTTCACGTTATGATCTTTGGAGCATCTTTGTTCCTGACGACTGCCTTGGAAGGCCTCATATGAAATGACTTTGCTTAGTCTGTTGTTTCAAACCACGTAATGGTTATCCCTTACACGGAAATTACCCTGCCAAATGTCTCTGAGAAGTTCTTTATGCTCAAGCCTCCTCCTATAAATGTTTCCCCTTAGCTTTTTGCACAGCAGGTCAGATCTCTTTTTGCCATTTTCCCTCTGCACATTTGCAAGCCAAGAGAAGCGCATTTTCAGCAGTAAGACTGCAATGTCATGATGCAAGTTTGATGCTGGTGAGGGTAAGAAGCTGGCACAAGAGAAAGAGCTCTAGAATTGAACTGCTCAGCGCTACATGCCAAAGTCTCCTGGGCCTTTAGGAAATTTGGTTTTCAGCACATCTCCAGTCTGGCTTGATTTTCTCCAGCTATGTTGATGCCAATCCTGTTTCCAAGTCATAGATTTGTTTGATTCTATTTTCCCTTTCCCAATCTTCTTAGCACATAGGTTGATAGCAAAAATATGTTTTTGTTTCCGTTGAAATACTTAACTTTACTTGTCCATGGTACATACCATGATATATAACCACAATTTCCTTCAGCCTGATAGTCATTTAACTTGGCAGTGAGTCCCTGCTTGTCCTACTAGGTATTGACTTCTGGCACATAGGTGTGAACAGAAAGCAGTCCCCAGTCATTTCCCAGCTAATGACTGAAAGAACCGTGAATGCTAACTCAGATCTTCTCATTGAGTGCAACTGGAACTTTATTTATCAACGCTGACACGACAACCCTCACCATCTTATCATGTTTTCAAGGGCCTGTTGGAACTTTCTGGTGAACAAGTGTATTCAGTAGCTGCTAGAATTACCTGAAGTTCATTGGGTACCCTCTCTGGCCGGCCACAACACTAGGCATTGCGTGGCACAGGTCAATGGATGTTGCATCTTGGCAAGTTCTTTCCTTATTGTGCAACCACACCCTAGTCAGTGGGAGGGATGTCAAAGTGTAGAACTCCAGGCCCACTGATTGCAGTGTGTCACTGAGTCAAACTGAGCGGCTAGAACTGAGAGAAGCAACGCAGATATGCCCTGCCACAAAAGCAAGTAGGGTCAGGAGTTCAAAGCCAACCATCAAGCCAACCATGAATTTGAGGCTGAGAGAAATGAGGGTTCAGGGAGCAGGGAGCCCCTAGAGGTCAAGGCAAGGCAAGGGACCAGGTGGAAGCAACTGGGTTTTATTCAGTAATGGCACGGGCATGTCATAAACTCCCTTTAGTGTCTCAAAGCCATTGGATTGCTTAGCTTTGGCTTCTACAACTAGTCATATTTTAAACCCCTCCAGTAGTTTACCTTTCATATAAGGAGCTACAAAGAAGAGTCACTCTGTATGATTCAAGGGTATAAAATTTTTTTTTTTTTTTTTGCCATCACAGAGAGCTTTTAAAAATTGATTAATTAAGCTTCACGGTATCTGTCAGTTAAGTAATAGAGTGAAAGAAAGTGCAGCCCCCTATTGAAATAAACTCTCATTTGGAACAGCAGCTTTTTTTGAGCTATAACTAGACATCAGTTTAAGACAGAGTGCTGAGGACAACATATGGGACAAAAATCCAAATGGATGGAAATATGAAAATAGGACAGGAAGCTAAAATAGATGTGCACTCAATTTCTTTAGTATAAATAGCATTGTCTGTAATCTCAGGTATATGATTCAGCAATCTCTAATGGAAATCATTCCCAGTATTGCAAATGGGCAAGCAGCAGGTCCATGAATTCTTCTATAAAAGTGAGAAAGGGTCCCTAAAAGATTTTAAAATACTTGAAACAAATTCCAGTTTGGGGTAAAAAAAATTTTCCATTTGTTTACAATTGGAGTCCAATTCTCTTAAAGCAAATAGGAATGAATGTTTACCCACCTAAACAGTAAGTTTTGATCACTGAAGGAAGACAGTCTTAGTAAGGGTGGGTGCAAAATACCACAGAGCTGTTGGCCTCATTACAAATTCATGACCACCACACTCATCAGGGCTCCTATAGCCACTCTGTCATTGGTCTGCTCCTCCCAGGATAAATCTCTTTCCCACTTACAATCAAACTATTTTCCTCCCCCTCTTTACTTCTCAGGTCCCTTGTGCAGCCCTCATTCTCAACATGGTACCTCACTGTCTAACTTGAATTGGTCCCATTTCCTTCCCATTCATGTCAAAATTTAATCTAATTTTACCCATCCTTTCCTCAACCCTTTCTGCCTAAAAGAAGCAGTGTCCTCACTCACTTCCAAGACCAATTCTTCCACTTGATCCTGTCTCCCCTCATCTCTTTCAGGGCCTTATTCTGTCCCTCAAACTTCTCCGTCTAACATTAAAACAACAACACCACCACCTGTTCCAGTCATCTATTGTTGCATAATAAGCACTCGCAAACTTTAGTGGCTTAAAATAAACAAGTTATTTACTCACAAGTCTGCAGTTTGGGTACAGCAGGGCTCTTCAGTGATCCAAGCAGCATATTCTGGGGCAGGAAAGCCCAAAATGCCTTCTGCACGCATCTCTGGTGCCTCAGCTGGGATGCCTAGACAAGGCGGGAACTGGCTAGACATCTCTCTCTCTCTGTCACCTTGTGACATTTCCATGTGGATTGTGTGGGTTCCCCCACAGCAGGATGGTGTCAGGTTCAGACCTCTTACATGGCAGGCTGGCTTCTCTAGGGTATAAAAGCAGAAGCTGCCAGGTCTTCTTAATGCCTTGACTTGGAAGCCTGTCCAAGGACATCACATTCAATTGGTCACAGGACCATCCCAGATTCGAGGAGAAGGGACGACACAAGGACATGAATACTGAGAGACATAGCTCCCTGGGGCTCACCGATTCTCCTTAGAATCAGCTTTCCTATCCTAATATCATTTTCTTTCCCACCTTATTCGCCTCAAAGAGTTATGATCCTCTCTCCTTTACACGTCATCACCACTTTTCAAAAAATAATTCTCTACTCTTATTTCCTCCAAGGTAACATCTCTCCTTTACTCTTCAACCCACTGCAATGTGGCTTCCAAATTCATCACCTTACTAAAACTAACAGCAACTTTCTAACTGTTAAATCTACATATTTCTTTTTTTGTCCTCATCTTACTTTATTTCTCTGAATTGTTTGTTTCTGTTGACCTCTTTCTTAAAATCCTCTCCTCATCTGGTTTCTGAGATATTGTGGAGATTTCCTCCAAACTTGCTCCTTCTTAATATTTTTCTCTCTTTCTCTTCCTCTACATAAATGTAGGAGGCTTCTGCATCACCCCTACTCCCATGCTACCCGGTCTGTCACTAGGCTATCACAATCCTACCCTGGTAAAATCTAGAAACCGCCCCCTCTTTCCATTCCCATTGCCCCTACACAATTCAGAGCCTCATTTTCTCCTCATTAGGCAAACACAAGAGTCTTCTGTTTGATCTCCAACACTCCAGTTTCTGCACCTTCCAATCCTACAAACCGGTATAAGAGTTACCTTACTTAGAACAATCTATGCTCACACTCTTTCCCCAGCTACCTATTGCCAATTAGGAAAGTTCAGTCTTGCCTTATTTTGCCAAATCCTATAATCCTGGTCTCAAAACATAGTTTCCAATTACCACAGCAAATTCCCATAGCCCAGGTTTTAGTCCCACAGGACATTTCACAATTCTCTAAAGATGTCTTGTGTTTTCCTGTCTCTGTAGTCTTCCTTCAGAAAATTAACCTCCATCATTTTTACCTATCAAAAACTTCCTCATCCTTTAAGGCCAGCCTTAAAAGCTACATTTTCCATAAAGATTTCTCAGTTAGAACGAATCACTCCACTTGCTTTATTTATACCCATGGAATTTTGTTTACGCATTGCTTTCAGAGCATATCACATTATAAGTTATAATATGTTATTATTTAGTGTTCCTCACTAGATCATAAACCCCATGAGACAAGAGACTCAGTAATCTCAGCATCTAGCATAGTTGCTAAGAACTTAGTATTTTTAAGTTGAATGGAATAAACATTATGAAGTAGTTATTGGCTTTCAACCGTTAGCCAAAGAGTCATGTAAAACTAGAGAGGTTTCCTTCCATACATGTGATTTAATTGCCAGCTTAGAACAAAGGCTCTCATGGACAAGATTGCTAAAATTCTGCCCCACTCAAATCACTTAGTGGTGTAAATACTAAATTAAATTCCAGACAGATATTTTAAAAATATCTAGCAGTATGAAGTGAAATAAGTCTGCATTTTCCCAAATTACCTAGATCATTGCCTTATTTCACCAACTTGTTTTATGTTATTACTCTAAGATTTATCACTAACCAATGCTCTTTAAATTTTCATAACTCTCGGGGATATGTGTGACGGCGACACTGCACTTTCACAAGCAACATGAGGATATACAAACATTTCAATTAAGTGTGTCAAATAGTATGCAGATAAATCAATAGAATGGAATAAGGAAATAGCGGTAAATATTTCATGTTGTAAGAAAGACATATTTGATTATTTCCTGCAACAACTACAACTCATTTATACTGTGTGCCTGGTGAGTAGCAATTAAGTCTCCACCTCACTTTCACAAATAGATTTATTCCTAAGATGTATAGATCAATAAATCAATTATATTTTCCTATCTCCCTATAATTTATTTAACCTTCATTTCTCATCCATTTGTCTAACAATTTCCAACTTTTGTACATTAGGCTGCTTAACCCACCCACAGCTTCTCTATCAAGTAGTTAATGGTTTGGAAACAAACAGTAAAGAAGTTCCTATTTTAAAGGAATCCTAGGGTGAACACTTCTGCAAACTGAGTGATTGGATTCTAATTTGTGTTTTGAAAATTCAACTTTGCATAAACAGCCCATAAGATAGTTTGATAGTTTCAAAGACAGCGTGAAAATTGATTAATGAAAAATTGGAATAAAATCTTATCAAATCATGCTAGTTAAATTCTCCAAAACGATACTTTTTAACTCTAATGCTGCTGACCTGTAGCACAGTAGCACCATTCATACGTAGTTCAATTTCAGGATTCTGGGACCAGAGAGCCTTGGACGTCACAGAAAGAAAGAAGAGAATGGTGAACAGTTTCTGCTTTCAGTCCTTGCTGGGTCGTTCAAAGCACTATTTCAAAGCTGCAAGCTTTGCTATCAGTACTTTTTCACTTCTAATTTTCTTTTCCTTTCCTATCCATTTCTAGCCTCAGGGTCTTACTCTAAGGTTTTCCTTTTGTAGTCTCTTTCCTGAATGGCATTAAAATGTATATTTCAGGCTTCAAGATGACTTAAACCCATCTTACCTCTTCCAAACTGTTCCCCATGCAGGTGGACTAAGAATGTAGAGAGCAGGGACTTTGGTGGGGAGAAGAGAGAGAGTGTGTCTCATGCAGCCCATCTAAAACAGGCCTAAAGGTGACAGAAGTGAGTTCACATGTTTTAAAACAATATCTGAACATTCCTTGACAGCATTAATAATGTACTGAAACAAACATGAGAAGGAAATGGGGAGAAGAGATGATGTTACGGCCCCTGCAAAGAGAGGAATGGCAAACATCTACCAGCAGCAATGAGTATAAAGGAAAAGCGTGTCTGGGGGGGGGGGGGGGTGGGGGAACTCTTTAATCAAATCAGACAAGAGAGGAGAGCCATTTGTATGTCAGGGATATTCATTAGTTGGAAACTTTGTGACTTTTAAGAGACCCTCCTCGTGGGCAGCAAAGCAAGTAAACCACAAAATCAATATTTTTCACTTTTTCAAATATACCAGGAGTAAATAAATACCCAGCTTGGAAATTAAAAGAAAAATAATGAGAAATAAACAACTTCAAAATCTTGAGAGTTGAGTATTTTTCTTTAGAATTTGAAATCATTCTTAAAAATCTATGGAAAATCCCCAAAGTTTAGTGTACTGCTAGTTACATATTTTGTGATTTCTTGATTGCAGAAGTTATTTATAGAAAAACAAAAGTGTTCAACATATTTGCTGATTGAGGCAATGACTAGCTGAATTTTATACCTATGAGTGTAGAATTTATAAGTGGGAAATGTGGCACTTAACCCAGAATCGTAAAGGCAAAGTTTTATTTACTAATCATCCATATGGCTCCTCTATTTCCACAGCATTTTGCTTTGCCCAATGTACCATTACAATGAATTAACTGTTCCAATCTAAGACCAAGCTATCCACCTACCCCACCCCTTCTTATCTATTCAAGGATTATGCTCCTGCAGTTATCTCCTCTCATACGGATTATCCCCATTCACGTAAAATTTGCTTCAATATATCACATTTAAAATAAAAATTCTTCTCTCTGGAGAAATAGCTGATTTCAACGTAAGATAGAAATTGTACAAGATGAGCTCAGAATACCATGTTATACCGGATAGCAAGGAAGCTATAAAAAAACAGAACAAAACCAAACAAACAAAAAAATTACCAGGGCATACCAAAAAGATTCTGGGGCCAACTAAAGAACCTGCCCTTGGGTACAAATGGGAGCAATTTGAGCATCAATAAAGATAATAACTGCAATGTATCGAAACATATTAAATATATTTAAATCCATGTGTTTGTATTATTTAAAAAATTGTCCATTGTTAGAGGATACTAAATAACTTATTATTTTGAAAACTATTAAAGAGAAAGAATCAAACATTTATTCTATACTTCCTAAACAAACTGTAATAGTAGGTAACTAAATAATGGATGAGAGAAGTGTTCCAGCTAATAAATACAGAAGCAAGGATAGAATTAGAATGTCACCATTCTGCAATCCCTGATGAATTAACAAATCTAGGCAGAGAGCGTTCATGGCTGCTAACATCACAAAAAGAGACAACGAGGCATTATATTCTTCTTGATGGATAAACATGCTATGAAATAACCTTGCCAAAGAATTTAAACCTGAATCTGATAAAGTTTTTGGATCTAACTATCAATTTTTAGAAAATACAAAAGAAGAATATGCTAAACAAAACCGCAGAGGTTCAATCAAACCGTAGGAAACTCTACAGGACAAATAACCCAGTTTTTCTGAAAATAAATTGCAAGAGGGATAAAAGATGAAGAGAGAATCTCCAGACTAAAAGAAATTTAAAAGACATAACAATGCTGAACCAAAAGAAATTGTAAGGTGTTAATCTTGTCTGGAAATTAATTCAAACAAATCATACAAAAATATGACATACATGAGATAATTAGAATTTTGAACTCTGGATATTTGATATCAAGGGATAATGCCCAGTTGTTTTTAGGTGTCATAAAGATATTTTTATTATATTTCTTTGCAAAGAGTCCTTATCTTTTAGAGATACACTCTCAAATATTACAGATGAAATAATGATATCTAGGATTTGCTTACAAATAATAGTGGTAGGTAAGTACATAGCAGTACAGATTAACGAGATTGCTAATTCCTAAAGCTGTTGATGGGTATAGGAGGTCTAATCGTACTATTGGGTCTACCTTTTTATATGTTTTAAATTTTCCATTGTAAAATTATTTCTAAAAATTGTCTCTCGAATTTGCATTCATCTGCTCCCCATTGGAGCAAAATTCCATGTGAGACACACCTCTATTTCTTTACCTCCCATGTTCTTCTTTCAGCAGTTTTGTTTTTTGCTTCCCACTACTCCACTGAAAGTCCTGTCATCAAGATGCCCTATGACCTCCATCTACCAATCCAATCTTCAACCTCTATTCTCATCTCACTTGGCCTCTTAGTAGCACTTGACAATAATCTGACCATCCTTGGTTTCTGTGCTCTCCCTGTGTCACATGCTTCTTCTAATTTCACTGGCTTCTCTGTCTTCAATTCCCCTCAAACTGTTGCAACATTTCCGGGCTCCCTATCAACACATTTTGCTAAGTCAATCTCACTCAGTTCCACAGCTTTAAACCCAATCTAAATATTGGTAATGTTCAACCTGGCATTCCCATTCTTGAGCCTCAACTTTTATGTCCAACTACATCACAATATCTAACAGGCAGAGATCTTAAAATTAATAAGTATACAGTAAAACTCCTGATTCTGCTTCCTCCCCTTCACATAATCCCCTGACCCCACTCCATCTTTTTATCTTAACTAATGCATCACCATTCCCCCAGTCACCCAGGCAAAGAGCCTCAAAGTTATCTTTGATATTTTTTTGTCTACTCTGTACATTCAACCTGTCAAGAAGTCCTATAAGCTCCAATTTAAATTTATCCTAAACCTGATGTCTTAGTCAGCTTGGGCTGCCATAACAAAATACCATAGACTAAGTGGCTTAAATGGCAGAAGTTTGTTTTTTCATAGTCCTGGAAGCTGGGAAGTCCAAGATCAAGATGCTGGCCAATTTGGTTTCTGGTGAGAATTCTCTTCCTGGCTTGCAGAAACCACCTTATAGGACCACCTTCTCGCTGTGTCCTCCCTCACATACCTGGGGAGGAGACAGAGAGCATTAATAAGAACACTAATCCCAGGCTATCAGGGTCCCACCCTTATGACTTCACTCAACCTTAATTACCTCCTTGTAGGCCCTGTCTCCAAAGTCAGTCACATCGAGGGTTAGGGCTTCAAATATGAATTTTGGGGAGGTAGGGGACCCGATTCAGCCCATATGATCTGAACACAACAATTTCAGGGCGCTTACATTTTTCCTTCTGCCTAGAATGCTCTTCTTTCCAATATTCTCAGGGCTAGCTCCTTCCCAAGAAGTCCTTCCCTCCCTAAAATACTCATTTTTTTTCTCTCCCTTTCTTAATGACTGTATAACTTCCAGTCTTCCAGATCTCAATGATTCTAAAGATGATTTAAAGAGTAAGTGACAAAAAACTTATGTTAAAAGAATAAGAAAACACATGATCTTCTAATAATCACTATATCAAGTTAACCATGTGCTCTGAATTATTTCTATTTCTCTAACACTGAAATTGAAAAGTATAAATTTAGTATTCTAACAAAATAAAAATTGAAAGGAGTTCTGCTATCCCAATCTTCCACTACTTTTCATCTTTATACCTATAACTTGCACACACACACATACATATATATGTGAACACCCACTTTTTTCTAATAAAAAACAGAATTGTTCTATATACATATTACTTCGTAACTAATTTTCTCACAAAGAAGTATACCCTGACCATTCTTTCTGGGCTATGTAGATCTATCTTGTTCTTTAAAGGTTGAATTATATTCCATTGTCTGAATCACAGTTTCCTTATTCATGCTTCTACAGATAGTATTGAGATTGTTTAAAATTATTCACTAATACAAAGTCATTTGTACATGTGTATTTACAGACTTGTGCAATTATTTTTGTAGGCTAGATTCCCAATATTGAGATGACACTCTGAAGTGAAATAAACATTTTCATTCCTGAATTCATGTACCTATTTCAATTCTCATCAACGATGTATGGCATTGCTCTCATCAGCTCAAAATGTTATCAGACTTTTACATGTGTGCCAAACAGACAAAATTATCTTGCAGTTTTCATTTGCATTTATTTAATTAACAATGAGATAGAACATCTTTACATGTATTCATTGGCCATTTATACTCTGCAACTTTTATATTCATGTTGTTTTGTGTATGCATAACAAAAGTACCTGACTAAGATTTGAGAAGATTTACAATAAAACACACATAGAGCTATTAAACACAGATAAAATGAAATGTTGGGGGAGATTAAATTCCTGTGTTGTATATAAGACACAAACCCACTTTGCATATGTGCATTTCAATAGTTATGGGGTACTTACTATGAAGCAGGCACTCCTCTAAGACCTTGGAGGTAAAGATTAATATGATCCTGCCCCTGACCTTGCACTGTTTCTGTGTAATTCACCAAGCATCCTAACAGCAGAAATCAAAATACAAAAATGACCAGTTTGGTAGCTCCATATAAAAAAGTATAAATTTATAAAACCTGTAGAATACAGACCCACAGATTAGATCATCAATTGATAAGCGAAGGCAAAACTTCTAACGAGGAAAAAATGTATGGGACTAGGTTTTCACCATCATGGGTAAATTGAATGCAGGTTAGCATTAAACACATATTAGATTTATATAATAAAAATGTGCTGAGGTTTCAGGAGGTGAAAACAAATTTAATCTCCTTGGCAGTCAGGAGAATATGCATGAAGAGTTGATGAATTGCCTCTCTCACTTCTTAAAACCTATGCCTGTAGAATCTCTGACGGTTTTACAAACGGCTGCGTCCACTGGGAGACTGCGTTTGGTTTCTCGGATATATTCACTCATAAAGGAGTCATAGCTTGTAATAAAATCATTCCAAATGTTAAAAGAAAATCAGAGTGAGAACTGTGAGTGCAATCCTCTGCAAAGCCGAGAAACACAATGCTTTCGCTTTAGACACTTTATCAAACGTGCCAAAACTGAAAATAATTCAGCTCAGGATTTTACACTCAACATCCCAGATGCCTGCGCAGTTGGAAAAGTGGGGCTGCCCTGCTTCTGGCACATAGTGGAGGTATTTATGAGACAAAATGCAACTTTCTTCCTCCCAAACTGTCCAAAGATTATACAGGATCTGGAGAGATTGACCATTGGGGATGGACTTTTCTGATCCAAACAGGACAGTAAGTTAGGTGAAGAGTGGGACAGCCTGGTAAGGAGCCCTCTCATCTTACCATAGGCAGCCCCAGCCTGTTCCGTGAGAGGGAGGTTTATTTTGCTGTTGTTGTTTCCTTTCCAAGAAGACTTGAAATCATCACAGGGCAGTGTGGACCAAAGATTAGATGAGGTAAGTTTACGCTAGGAGACAGGGAGGGAGGACACCATGGAAGCATGGCCAATTTGGAGCTCTACCCAGGAGGCAATAAACACTCTCAGTAGAGTTACTGCTTCCAGTGCATGGAACTTTTTGCCCTAGACGCTTCCATCCAAGAGCCTCAGTGCTGTGGGCTCTGGAAGATCCTTTTATAAGAGGAGAGAAAACATGCATGTGCTCTACTCTGGGTATTTCTGTGACATCTTGGAGGGCCTTGGCCCTACTTCATTAGCTCCAAGGCAGCCTCAAATCTATCTTAGGGACTAGACTTTGCTCCAGAGTCCTTAGGCAGCCTCTTTGGCCTGAGGCAAGGATTTATGTGGCTACTTTGGTAATCTGATTCCAGTGCAAGTCCAGTTCTAGCCTTGATCCTAACAGATTGAGTTTTGGTATATCCTGGACTTTTGACTCACGAAGGAACTGACTGCAATTTGGAAGACCAACAGAAAACTCCCTAGAGTAGGATGTACGTGCCCCACCCACCACCCCACCCCCTGCCAGATATGTTCAACTCCTAACCCTAGGTACCTGTGAATGTGACCTTATTTGAAAAAAGGGTCTTTGCAGATATAATAAAGTTAAGATTCTCAAGATGAAATCATCCTGGATTTAGGGTAGGTCCTAAATCAAATGACCAGTGTCCTTATAAGAGAGAGAAGGAGAGAAGACACAAAGACACAGAGGGAAAGGCCATGTGAAGATGGAGGCAGGGAGTGGAGTGATGTATCTACAAGCCAAGGAATGCCAAGGGTTGCCAGCTGCCACCAGAAGCTAAGAGAGGGGCATGAAAGGAATTCTCAGAGCATCCAGGAGGAGCCAACCCTGCAAATGCCTTGATTTTAGACTTCTGTCCACTAGAAATGTGAGACTAAGTTTCTATTGTTTTAACCCATCCAGTTTATAGTGATTTGTTATGGAAGCCCTAGGAAATTAATACACCCCACAACGCAGATCCAATGAGTTAGTGTGATCTTTTTGGGCAGACTGCATTGGGAATCCTGTGAAAATCACCCTTTAGGGCACAGTTGGGGTAGATTGGACAGAACACAGAGTTTGGAGTTGGACAGATCTTTGTTAATTACTGCTGTGTGTGCTTGGCAAGTTCCTCTAGGCTTTTGTCTCTTCCTGTGACATCAGGAAGGCAGTCTGGGAATTTGAGACAGAAGTCAGGTAGCACAAGCCAAGAATACATTAGAGGTTATCAACCCTGGCTGCATGTTAATATCACCTAGGGAAGTTCTAAAAAATGTTTACAAGGCCTCACCTCAAACAATTGAATCAGAGTCTGGGACTGAGCCATAGGCAATGGTAATTTTTTAACTCTCTGGACACCACTTCACATCCACTGGCATAACTATTGTCAAAAAAACACAGAAAATAACAAGTGTCAGCAAGGATGTGGAGAAGCTGGAACCCTTGTGCATTGCTGGTGGGAATGTAAGATGATGCAGCTGCTGTGCAAAACAGTATGGCATGTCTTAAAACTACAACCCAGAATTACCACATGATCAAGTGATTCCACTTCCAAGTGTATACACAAAAGAATTGAAAGTAGGAACTCAAACAGACATCTGTTCTCAAATAGGACCCCATGTTCATAGCAGCATTATTCACAATAGCCAAAAAGTGGAAACAATACAAATGTCCATCAGTGGATGAGTGGATAAACAAAGTGTGGTGTATACATAGAATGGAATATTATTCAGCCTTAAAAAAGGAAATTCGGACACATGTTATAACATGGATAGATCTTGAAGACATTATGCTAAGTGAAAAAAATGCCAGGCACAAAAGGAAAAATATTGTATGATTCCACTTATATGAGGAACTTACAATAATGAAATTCATAGAGACAGAAAGTAAAATGGTTTCCAGGGGCTGGAGAGAGGAGAGAAAGAAGAAAAGAAGAGTTCGTGTTTAATGGGCACAGAATTTCACTTTGGGGAGATGAGAAAGCTCTGGAGATAGATGCAGGTGATGGTTGCACAACAGTGTATTTGATGCCACTGAATTGTACACTTAAAAGGGGTTAAAATGGTAAATCGTACGTTATGTATATTGTCATCATAAAAAGAAAACAAAAAATGGATGTTAATTGCACCTATTGTGGCAAATCATTTTACAACATATGTAAATCAAGCCATTATGCTGTATACCTTAAATGTGTACAGTGATATATGTCGATTATTTCTCAATAAAACAGGGAGAAAAGTAAAAAAAAGAACAAAAAACAAAAACTCTTCCTGGGCAATGCTGATAAGCAACAGAGTTGAGAAACAGGACAAGCAATGCCCAAGTTCAAGAGGCTAGGGCAGGTCAGGCAAGTCATGGAAAAGATCACCTTGTCAATGGCCAGGCAGGAAACTCCGGGAGACCTAAGACAGAGACTCACACCTAGGACTGAGATGCTGAAACCCTCTGGCAGGAACTCAGTCACTGCAAGGCTGGGTCACCAGACTCAGATAAGGACCAATAGCATCACTGATATGGTGCTGAATCAGCATGGGGTTCCTTCCCCACATTCTGTATAGGACAAAATGGGTTCCACCTGTGGGCCAAACATTGGGGGGGGAGGCTGTAAGGGCATATACCTGATAAGAGACTCAGGAAAAACCCGAAGACTGTTCCAGTCCCAGATCTGCTTTGTTTTGTTAACATCTCAACTCCATAGATTTTCTTCGTGTACAGAGAAACCTTGTGAAACCTCAACTCTTAACCCCTTGGGTAAACTCCCACTCTGCACATCAGTCTGAGAGAGGTTTGAGAGCCTGTGCGCCTTGCATAAGTCTGACAGAGCAGCGTATCGATCTATTTGCAGCGCAGAGTGGGCTGCAGGGAAGAGTTGAGCAAGGGTGCGTGGGTGCAGGGTGAGGGCGTGTATGAATAGATGCTGATTCTATTCATTCCAGTCTCAGAGGCAGCCGCTTCTGACCTGGTCCCCAGGTCTGGGCACGCACTCTCTTAGCATTGCTTTTGGACACCCTTCTTTCGAAAAGTGGTAACAATACTGCCAAAACCAAATTTCAGCCCTTTCATGTGAAAAGTTTTCAGCAATCTTGTTAGCAATAAAAGAAAACACAGAGCTTTAGTTTTAGCTGTTGTACCCATTTACTCTAACCTGGGCCCATTTCTCCCCAGGATGACGGCTGTGTTTGTGGTCTCTGCCTCACCTCTGCTCAGTTATGCTGCATCTGAGAGGATGCAGCTCCTTAGCACACCTCAGGAAGGAAGCGTATGAGTGGGAAGTGGGGTTTCACCTGTCAAATGCCATCCTGGCAGCTTCCCAATAGCAGCTCACGTGTAGAAGGAAAGTATTTCACCTCTCTTATTTTTATGGAGTTATTTAGAACAATTATAAACACTTTCTTCAAATAAACTAAGAGGAATCAAAAGGATAATATGTAGCCTTCTGTGTTTCCCAAACCTTTACAGTTCTGTCTGTACATAAATGGGTTTAATTCAGTTAGTCTTGTGCTCAGGGGTGGAGTGAGGGCGGACCACAACAGCTGGTCTAGGTTTGAGGGCTGGGTGAATGCTGACTCAGGTCCCATTAAGGCTGTTTTCCCCTTGCTTTAGGAACAAACAAACAGGCTGGGAAAGATGAAGGACACACAATGATGGGAGCAGATTTGGCTCCCAGGGCTTCTTTGTTCTTCAGGACGTGTTCCCAAAATTTGGAGTCTTGGCAGCCGTGCAGAGTGAGGAGTCCTCCAGGTTGAATTTCCCACAGGTGAGTTCACTGCCTTTCATACTTTTATAAAAGGGGATGGGATGGGTGGGGGCTGCAGGGCCTAGCAGCCTACATCACCCAGGCCTCATGTCCAGGCTCCAGGTTCAGGATTTCTGGATGCAATGCAACTGTGTTATTGCCTACGTGCTCCTCTGCTTCTTGTTGAGCCTGAGGGTTACTTGGGACTTGAGCACAACTGGCCTGGCCATGGCCTATTGTGGTTTGAAGAACACATAATATGATATGTAACTGACTCCAAATTCTTTGCCATTTTCACCAAAGACACTCTAAGGTGAAGAGTAGCAATCTGTCACAGTAAACATCTCAGTGCAGTGTCCCCTGGGAAAACATTTAGAAGTAAGGCTTGCTTGATGGCTAATTCAGAGATCTGTCCTGATAATCTAAACTCTCTGGTTGTTCTGAGGACTATTTCATCCAACCACTCCCTCATCTACATCACAAAGTAGGCTTTCTGGGGGACTGGAATAATCATGTCTGCCAGAGGGAGCCTTGGCTAGTCCTGAATGACACCTACAATTCTTATTATCTGCCTTACCTCCTTTTCTAGATTCCATGCAGACCCTGGCTCATTTATGCAGCTTCTCACATTCTCCTGAATCAAGGCTTCACCTGTGGTTTTGATATTTTAAATTTATCTCTTGGGTCATATTCATTCATATATTTATTAATTCACTTCTTCAAGAAACATGTATGAAATGTTTATAATTTACCAAGCAGTGTTCTAGACACTGAGGAAAACAACAGAGACAAAAGGCTCCGTTTTTACCCTAAAGGTATCCACATTCTAGTTGGGAAGGTAGACAAAGAAACCCCAGATAGAGGTCTGCAAATGTGTCCAAAACCAACTATGTTGTATATTATTTTTATTATTTAAAATTTTTTTTTGATCATATCAACAAATTGAAGGATAAAAACCATATGATCATTTCAATAGATGCAGAAAAAGCTTTTGACAAAATTCAACATCCATTTATGATAAAAGCTCTCCAGAAAATGGGCATAGAAGGAAATTACCTCAACATAATAAAAGCCATATATGAGAAACCAAAAGCCAACATCGTTCTAAATGGGGAAAAACTGAAAGAATTCCCTCTTAGAACAGGAACAAGACAAGGGTGTCCACTCTCACCATTATTATTGAACATAGTTTTGGAAGTTTTAGCCACAGCAATCAGAGAAGAAAAGGAAATAAAAGGAATCCAAATTGGAAAAGAAGTAAAATTGTCACTCTTTGCAGATGACATGATATTATACATAGAAAAGCCTAAAGAATGTACTAGAAAACTGCTAGCACTAATTGATGAATTTAGTAAAGTAGCAGGATACAAAATTAATGCACAGAAATCTCTTGCATTCCTATACACTAACAACAAAAATGCAGAAAGAGAAATTAAGGAAACTCTCCCATTTACCATTGCAACAAAAAGAGTAAAATATCTAGGAGTATACCTGCCTAAGGAAGCAAAAGATCTGTATGCAGAAAACTTTAAGACACTGATGAAAGAAATCAAAGATGACACAAACAGATGGAGGGACATACCATGTTCCTGGATTGGAAGAATCAACATCGTGAAAATGACTGTACTACCCAAAGCAATTTACAGATTCAATGTAATCCTGATCAAATTACCAATGTCATTTTTCACAGAACTAGAGCAAGAAATCTTACGATTTGTGTGGAAATGCAAAAGACCCCGAATAGCCAAAGCAATCTTGAGAAGGAAAAATGGAGTTGGTGGAATCAGGCTTCCTGACTTCAAACTATACTACAAGGCCATAGTAATCAAGACAGTATGGTACTGGCACAAAAATAGAAAGGAAGATCAATGGAATAGAATAGAGAACTCAGAGGTAAGCCCAAACACATATGGGCACCTTATCTTTGACAAAGGAGGCACAGGTATACAATGGAAAAAAGACAGCCTCTTCAATAAGTGGTGCTGGGAAAATTGGACAGCTACATGTAAGAGAATGAAATTAGAACACTTCCTAACACCATACACAAAAATAAACCCAAAATGGATTAAAGACCTACATGTAAGGCCAGACACTCTAAAACTCCTAGAGGAAAACATAGGCAGAACACTCTAGGACATACATCAAAGCAAGATCCTTTTTGACATACCTCCTAGAATCATGGAAATAAAATCAAGAATAAACAAATGGGACCTCATGAAACTTAAAAGCTTTTGCACAGCAAAAGAAACCATAAACAAGACAAGAAGGCAACCCTCAGAATGGGAAAAAATAGTTGCCAACAAAATAATGGACAAAGGATTAACCTCCAAAATATACAAACAGCTCATGGAGCTTAATACCAAAAAAGCAAATAACCCAATCCACAAATGGGCAGAAGACCTAAATAGACATTTCTCCAAAGAAGACATACAGATGGCCAACAAACACATGAAATGATGCTCAACATCACTAATCATTAGAGAAATGCAGGTCAAAGCCACAATGAGGTATCACCTCACACAGATCAGAATGGCCATCATCAAAACATCTAGAAACAATAAATGTTGGAGATGGTGTGGAGAAAAGGGAACTCTCCTGCACTGTTGGTGGGAATATAAGTTGGTACAGCCACTGTGGAAAATAGTTTGGAGGTTCCTTAAAAAACTAAAAATAGAACTACCATATGATCCAGTAATCCCACTACTGGGCATATACCCAGAGAAAATCATAATCCCAAAAGAAACATGTACCACAATGTTTATTGCAGCACTATTTACAGTAGCAAGATCATGGAAGCAATCTAAATGCCCATTAGCAAATGAATGGATAAAGAAGATGTGGCATATATATATATAATGGGATATTACTCAGCTATAAAAGGAATGAGATGGAGCTATATGTAATGAGATGGATAGACCTAGAGTCTGTCATACAGAGTGAAGTAAGTCAGAAAGAGAAAGAAATATTGTATGCTAACTCATATATATGGAATCTAAAAATGGTACTGATGAATTCAGTGACAAGACAAGAATAAGGACGCAGATGCAGAGAATGGACTGGAGATTTCGAGGTTTTGGGGGGGCGGAGGGTGAAGGGGAAGCTGAGATGAAGTGAGAGAGTAGCATAGACATATATATACTACCAACTGTAAAATAGATAGCCAGTGGGAAGTTGCTGTATAACAAAGGGAGATCAACTCGAGGATGGATGATGCCTTGGAGGACTGGGATGGGGAAGGTGGGGGGAAGTCCAGGGAGGGAGAGGATACGGGGATATGTGTATAAATACAGATGATTGACCTTGGTGTACCTCAAAAACTGGTACAAGAGTGTAAAGCAATCATATTCCAATAAAAATAAATAAATAAATAAATAAATTTTTTTGAATCACACATCTGTGTGTAACCTGATTTTGCAAATTGTTATATATTATTTAAAAATCATCCTTATTTTGGGTAGTGTTGTATCAAACTCCAAGATGACTTCCAATGTCCTCACCTCCTGATCTTCATCCTCTTTTAAGGCTCCTTCCCACATTAAATCAGTGCTAGTCTGTGTGACCAATAACATAGAGCAGAAGTGACTTCCGAGGTTATTAAAGGTATTACTGCTGCTACCTTGGTCTCTTGGATTGCTCACTGGACAGCAGTATACTATGAAGACACTAAAGTGGCCCATGGAAAGACTACTTGAAGAGGAATTAAGAACCCTGGCCAGAACTAGCATCAACCCACCAGTCACATGATTTGACCACCTTGCAAGCAATTACTTCAGCTTTAGTCAAACCTTCGGGTGAGTGCAACCCTGGCCAGGATGTGACTACAACCTCATGAGAGATCCTAAATCAGAACCAGCCAGCCAAGCCAGTTCCAAATTCCTCACCCACAGATACCATAAGATAGCAAATGATTACTGTAATTTTATGCAAGTAAGTTTGGGGGAGATTTGTTACACAGCATTAGGTAATAGGCTATGCTCTTGTTTTTTGTTATGAGCTTTTCTTCTGTGTGGAATGCCTCTGTATATGTTCTTCCATTGCAGCTCCCTCATCTTTTAAGGCACAATACAAATATCACTTATTTAATGGTTTTCTAGTTATGTCAATCAGATCTCTTCTAATTACTTGGCACATTGCAAGTATTATAATAGTTGTCTATTACAATTATTTCTAGATTATGAGCAATCTAAGGGCAGGCTATGCTATATTCAAAGTTTACAACATCATAGCACTAGCCTAGGGTCTTATATATCATATGTGTACAATAAATATTTGTTAAATGAATGACAGAATGTGGTATATACACACACAAAATATGCTATATTAATTTTTACATTTTAATGTTTCATTTCAGGAGTTTTTTCTTTTATATTTATTTTTCCTGTATTGAAATTAGACCAGGGAATGAACCTCATTTATGATGTCTTTTCTGCCTGCCTGCAGCATTTAATATGGTGCTGGATACTCAATGTGTGCTCAATAAAGGTTGACTGACTGAGCATTTAATACCTTAAAAGAGAAATTCAATAAATGTAGTCCCAGTGACCTGAAAGAGTAATGTTTCTCCTTGTGTGTCTAATGGATTACCAAGGAGTTTCTTAGAGCTAGGATTTTAGAAACAACTGTCAATGCCAAACTCAAGGACACAACTATCACCGGAAAGGGCCTGCCTCAGAGAAAGATACTTCCCAAAGAATAACAAAGAGCTTAAGAAATTAGCCTGCACTTTGTCCATAGAAACGTAGATTCCTTAGATGTAAAAGACTCCCTCTGACCTATACAGCTATGCAGAAATCAAAGACTTCCTTTTAGGAGGGTGAATATTCCACCCTAGGTCAGCCTAAAAGTCAACATTAATGATGAGGCTACCTAAGAAATATCTGGACTGCCACAGTGAAAGGGGAGATGTCCACTGTGAATTCTCGTCAAGGCAACACCTACAAGGTCCAGCTACAGTCCGCTTGGCGGCCAGTCTGACTCTGCTCGCCGAGACAGCTCCATGCATCTTGCTCGTGACACTCCCTGTCTGCACACTGTCCTGAAGAGGATACAAAGCTCTTAGCTCCAGCCCTGCCCGTGACTGGCTTAATCGCTTCATTTTCCTTTACCCATGCTGTGTCTTAACTCTGACTGATTGGTTTATGTCTCCTGGATGAATTTCCTTTCATCCATTAAGTACCACTAATGGACCTCTGATTAATTAATTCCTTCTCAGTTTCCAAAGTAGGAGTTTTATTAGTAGGAAAGCAAATGCTGATACTACCCAAACTTTCAAAAGAGGAATCCACTTATTTTTTTCTTTGAGATATATGTAGATTTACCACTGATTTTTTTAAAAGAAAGGAGCCAAAGTTCTGATGATGAAATTATTCTTCAAAACTGCTTCTTTATGATATCTGGTATAGCCAGGGTTATGAAAATGATAATAACATTTTTGTCAAATGAGAGAAAAACATAAAAGTGGAAGGCATATAATGAATATTCAAGCCTTATAATACACTAAC
The DNA here is from genome assembly GCF_030028045.1 of Hippopotamus amphibius kiboko. Taxonomy (NCBI): domain Eukaryota; kingdom Metazoa; phylum Chordata; class Mammalia; order Artiodactyla; family Hippopotamidae; genus Hippopotamus; species Hippopotamus amphibius. Next base: position 122,288,939 of record NC_080193.1, on the reverse strand, counting down.
ATTTACCATTTGGATTTTCAATAATTTAATGGAACACCAAAGCAGGTTTTTATTATTCAACATATTTGCCTCTGGATTATCCATCAGAGATGTAAATGCCTCTAATTCAATCATGTTTATCTTGTAGGTATGTTAATAACTGCACTGTTGATGGCTTTTGTGTTTTATTTTCAACTGTATATGTGTTATTATGAGGACAATACATACAATTTTAGAAAAGAGACAAAATTATATAAAGTAAATGATATCTAAAGGGAATGGAATAAAGTAAAAATTATTAATAGAAACAGAACTTTAGGAAATAAATTGATTTTAAAATTAACATTATGGTACAGAAGGCTTTTAAAAATCTGTATACCCTACAAAGAATTAAAATGATTCATGGATGGCTTTTGGCTCTGAAACTTATTTAAATTTAATAATTTAGCCTGAAAAACCGTCGGTATTTTATTAAAAAGTTCAAAAAAGAATAACAAATAAAGTATGATCATCACAGTCTTCAAGTGGTATTTATGAAGCTCCCATCTTCTTTAAAATCATATCAAGTACATACATAACAAAATAGGGGCTCATTAAAACCTGATCTTCATGTAGCTTCTATGTTCATTCTCCTGTTTTCATTTACAGCAGTTTCTGTATCACCACAACATTTATAAAGCACCCAGCACAGGTCAAGAGCTAGAGCGACCACTCATCCCTCTAAGGCACAATCTCGCTTAACATTCCAGACAACCCCATGGCTAACTACTCAACATGGCACAGAAGGGGAGACTGAGGCATAAAGAAGTGAAATAATTTGGCCTGGTTCACACAGAGGTAGAAGAGCCAGAATTCAAATCATATCTCTTTGACTTCAAAGCCTGAGCTCTTATCATTCTACTATGAGAGTGATTAAGAGTGTTAAATCTCCTTCAAAAGACCTGCCTACTTCTCCAGCCCTCCCTTTTCTAAATCAAACCTTTTCCCATGTATATCATGTTTTAGTTATATACTGCTTTATATTGTTATGTACATGTTTAAAGTGTGTAAAGTTTTTTCTTCAACTAAACTGTAAACTTCATGAAGGTAGGCTTATGTCTAGTATATGCCGTACTACAATCAGAAAACAAAAGATAACAAGTGTTGGTGAGGATGTGGAGAGAAGAGAACCCTTGTACACTGTTAGTGGGAATGCAAATGGGTAAAGCTATTAAGGAACAGTATGGTAGTTCCTTAAGAAACTAAAATTACAACTGTCCTATGATCTGGCAATCCCTCCTCTGGGTATACACCCAAAGGAAATGAAATTGACACCTCAAAGAGATATCTGCACTGCCATGATTCATTGCAACACAATTTACAATAGGCAAGATATGGAAACAACCTAAGTGTCTGTCAATGAATGAATGGATAAAGAAATTGAGATTATCTATCTATGTATGTATCTCTCTACCTACCTAATGAATATTATTCAGCTTTAAAAAAAGAAAGAGCCTGCCATTTACAATGAACCTGGAAAATGTTATACTAAGGGAAATAAGCCAGGCATTTACTCATATGTAATCTTAAAAAGTCAAATGCATAGAAGCAGTGAATAGGATGGTGGTTACCATGGACTGCAGGATGGAGAAATAGGCGGATGCTAGTCAGCAAGCACAAAGATGCAGTTGTTTAGGATGGATACGTTTAGAGGTCTAACATACAGCATGATGAGTACAGTTCATAATAATATATCGAACGATGGAAATTCGCTAAGACAGTAGATTTCAGCACTCTCATCACATACACACACACACACACACACACACACACACACACACACATACCCCCAGGTGAGATTATATGTTAATTAGCTTGACTGTGGTAATCATTTCACTATGTATATGTATAGCATCATGTTGCAGAGCTTAAATGTACACAACTTTTATTAAAAATAAATATATTAAAAATGTGCCCTATACCCTTCCAATTTACTAAACCACTCCCTCATACATAAGCACTCATTAAGTATTAGATGAATTTAATTGAGTGTGACTATTTAAAATAGGTGTTGATAGTTAAAAAGGTATATAGCACATTTATCTTAGTATTGTACTAGCTACTTTACATATATTACCTCATTTACTCTTGGAGGTAACCTGGAAAGTAGGCTTCATCATGCCCATTTTACAAATAGAGAAATGGAAGAAATATTAAATAATTTGGCCAAGGTCACAAAGAAAACTAGTGGCAGTGTGGGATTCAAATCCAAAGCATCTAAAAAAGAAATTTATGTTCTTATCATCTACTACACTGTTACATTAGAATTTGGCTAGGGAAAGTGATATTAACAAAATTATTTTTGCTTCTGAGTAAAGGGTGAACAAGAATTGATCAAACAGACAATATATATCATTTTTATATATTATGTGTCTGAGTACATGGGACTGAATATCAGCGATATGACTGACTGATAATTTAATACTTACTATGGAATGGGGGAGAAGGAGGTGGGTAGAAGAGAGCCTTTCTAGATATATCACTCACTTGGGGGACAGAAAATTGAATTTAGTAAAAAATATTATCTGTAATCCTTCTAGAACTAAAACCTGACATTTAAATAGCTTCTGATTTCATATGAGATTGCCAACTATTTCTATCGGAGAAGTAAATCTACTTTCCACAACTTGACTTTTTGAGATGAATTAGCTTTAATATAAGAGATATTCCATAGTCCATTGTTATTGCATCATTAAAGGTAACAATCTCAAATATTCTCCTTTGACCACAAATGTCTTGGGAAATATCATCTACTCTTCCTACATCAAATTTGTGTTATGTTAACTATTTTATTTTCTTCCCAGGGGTCAATCTGAAGTCATTCTTTCACTTCCTTCTGCTTTTGTCCTTTCTCGATAGATGATTCACCCAAAAAAGAGAGTCAATTAAAACAAGTATCAGGGCAGCAAGAGAGATGAAGAGTGTTTAGCAAGCAAGGACTGACTCCACTGTAATTTCTCATCAAGTGATGACTCACTTCTTTTGTGAACACTGGCTTCCCTGAGTGCTTCGGCTCTGCTGTCTCTATACCTTTGCCAAAGGTGGCCACAATAGACTGGCGATATCTTTATTTGCTGGAAAGGAATACTTTTGATAGTTTACAAGGTGGCCATATCAATAGTTAATAGCATCATCAATATCCAGGAGCAAAACTGATTTTAGTGAATACAGAAATGGAAAAAAGATTTAGCAGATTTTTCCTTCAGCCTTCTTAAAAACTGCATTTCACTATATATCCCTTCACGGTACTTTTTTTTTTTTTCAATGGTTAATATGTTTGGCTGAGAAAGCAAAAATATAGATCTTTAAAGAATTATTAACAATGAAGAATTAGAGATACAGTAGGAAAAAGTGAGTTGCTGCAGAATGAGGTACAGCTGAGCAAGGCAGAAATAAGAAAAGAGAAAAATGGTCCAATATCATCGAGGGAGACTGTCCCAATTCCAAGATGGGAAAAAAATTCATTGCCCAGGAGAACTAAGCAGAAGCACACCTCTGTGGTGGCTTCAGCATTATTTATAATGGTGAAGATTTAGAAACGACATAAATGATCCACCAATTATGGTTCACTCTCACGTGAGAGAACACTCTGCAGCCATAAAAATCGGTTGCAGAGGTAGATTTAATGACATGAGAAGACTTCATTAAATACTATAAAAAATAAAAACTAGATTACAAACTGGTACATATGGCATGATGGAAATGAGAAACACACAGAAGTATGCACGTGCTTACACAGAATAAAAAGGTGGGAAAGATCAGCACAAAACGTTATCAGTACTTAGCTCTGGGCCATGAACTTGTGGATGGTTTTATTATTTTTCTCTGTGCTTTTGCATACTTTACAAATTCTCTAAAATTAACATGCGTTATCTTTACAATGCCAGGATGAAAATAATACATTGCATTTGTAAAAGGGAAGAAAACAAAGAGAAGGAATTCTATTTTTGGCAATAAAGCTGACCAGGTACCCTAAATAGCACTATTATGGAAAACAAGAAATTCTGGGCTAAAATAAAAATAAAACAAACAAATAAAACCCCTCCTTTTAAAACATATTGCCAAGCTGACTGAGAAAGACAGAAACCTAAAACAAAGTCAAAGAGGAACACCAAGGAGGCAAGCAATTACTCAAATGCCTTTCACTTTGAGAGACATGCCAGGCTCTGGTGAACTGAGCTGGTCGTCAGAGCCATGAAGCAGTGGTCTGACGTAGCTGCCTGCTTCAATTCAGTGAGACCACCTTGGTATCTTGAAATCAGCCATGTGAGTATTTATACCACAGAAACTAGCAAATGCTACAAATCAGGGAACTTTTTTTCCAGAGAGCCAGTCCTTAAGTATTTACCAGCACGTTACTGAACAAACATAAAGTTCAGGAGACAAATCCTAGGGTCTATAGAACATAGGGAGTCTCATTGTAGACCCCACATAAAGCTGGGAGCCCAAATAGTAGCATATTTAGTATAAAAGAGAAGTAGAAATAAGCCTATTCCACAGAGGGGATCATCAAGAGAACAAATGATGCTAGGTGGGAGTTAAAATATCTTCCCTGAAAATTTAACCACAAGCTTACCCTCGTGAAAATTTTAGGACCTGAAACTCATACTACCTATTTTGAACCAAAATTCAAATTCTGTAAAAATACACTTACAACTAAGTCTCAAAACTTGGCGCAGAAAAAAAATATTAGCCCACATTTTTAAACACCCAAGAAAATAAGGCAGTAAGAAACAACAGACAGCAAAATCAGATCTGCAAAAATTTAAAATATGTAAGCTGGGCACAAAATAGAAAACAAGTTTAACATTTTAAAGACATTAAATAGAATTGTAAATATGAAAACAGAGTGAGAGTCTATTAAAATAGAAGAAAGAAACAGGCTTGAGGAAAACAAATAGAACTTCTAGAAGTAAATCAAGTACTGGAAATCAAAAACCTGATGAACAAGTTAAACAGAACATTAGAGTTGAAGAAAACATCAGAAAAATCAAAAGGTATATCTAGAAAAAGTATCCAGAATGCAGCAAGAAGTATCAAAGAAGAGATTTCCCTGGTGGTGCAGTGGTTAAGAATCTGCCTGCCAACACAGGGGACACAGGTTTGATCCCTGGTCTGGGAAGATCTCACATGTTGCGGAGTAACAAAGCCCGTGAGCCACAACTACTGAGCCCTCGTGCCAACGACCAAAGCCTGCATGCCACAACTACTTAGCTAGCTTGCTGCAATTACTGAAGCCTGTGAGCCTAAAGTCTGTACTGCTCCACAACAGAAGCCAGTGGAATGAGAAGCCTGCACACTGCAATGAAGAGTAGCCCCTGCTCTCCACAACTAGAGAAAGCCCGCATGCAGCAATGAAGACCCAACGCAGCCAAAAAAAAGAGAAGTGTCAAAGAAGTAGCAAATATGATGTAAGAGAGGTTAAGCAATGTGGTAGAATGATAGGGATGGGGAGACACACATGTGGTAAATCCATAAATAAAGGCAGGGGAATAATATTAAATTCAGGATAACGGTTACCTGTGGGATGGAGTGAAGCATTGACTCATGTGGGGCATATGGGACTTTAAAAATACAGTTGACCCTTGAACAACAGGGGGTTATTTCACACATAAATTATAGTCTGCTCTCGATATCCAGGGTTCCTCCACATCCAGGGATTCAACCAACCACCGACTGTGAAGTACTGTAGTATTTACTACTGAAAAATATTCGTGTATAAGTGGACCCCACGCAGTTCAAACCTACATTGCTCAAGGGTTAATTGTACTAACCTTCTATTTCTTAAGATTGGTAGTGGATACGCAGGTGTTCCTTTTTATTGTTATTCTTTATGCCTTAAAATACATTGTGTTCTTTTTATGTTGTCAATATTTAATACAAATATTTTATTAAAGCAGCCTGAAAGGAAATACCCCATAGAGTTAACTATAGTTGCATTTGAATCATGCAACTATGGGTATTTTTATTTTCCCATTTTTTTCTGATACTTTTTTTTTCTTGAAACTATATTAAATTTATAATAAAAATATAATGATGAACACACAATACAAAAAAAGAAGCATATGGTTTCACAACACGATAAACCTCTTTGCATACAATACCAAACTCAGATAATCCTATTATCTAGAATCTTGTCTTTTATTTATAGATAAACAGACAAATTTCTAAAATACTACAGAGTGGGAAGGATCCTTTGGGTTCTGTTTTTTTCTCTGGTGAGTAAAAACATACTATCAAGTTTCCAATGAATTAAGGAAGCTTTTTAATTACTCTTTGGAACTTATGAAGGTTCTTAAACTGAATTACTTCAGTATCTTAATTATATTTAATGACTAATTAGAGATCTGGGACTGATAAAATTATAAGACTGCTGAGAATTAAACTTGTTTCAAACAGAGTCTGTGGCAAAGATAAGATTGATTTAATTTTGACTTAGTGTGTCTACAGAAAGAAAAGGTTAGAATAAGGCCCACTGGTAAGAGAAGCACTGACACTGGTAGGTTTTTAGATAGAGAATTTGCTTAGGCTTCAAAGCACTTTTAATAACTAGTTGAATAATCAAATCCTAAAGAGAAAAGAAAAAGACATTTTTTAATGTGCTGAGTTTGACTTACTATAAAAATTACAGTTTGCAAAATCATGTAAGGGAGACGAGATTTAAAAAATCTCATTGGTGTGCTCGCTTCAGCAGCACATATACTGAAAAATCTCATTGGAAGATGCTTCAGTTTTTCTAAGATAAAAAAAAGCTAACAAGCTAAAGTGTGAATACTGTTTCCTATTTGAAAAGTATATCTTAGCTTGCAACTTTCATTTTAAGTGGCCTAGGTTATTCTAAGTTTTAATTTTCAGTCATGTTTATTGAGGTATAATCACATACAGTGAAATGCACAGATATAAAATGTATAGTTCAATCCACTTCAACAAATGAATACACATGAGTAACCCAAACACCTATAAAGATATGGACTACTACCATCACGCCAGAACTCTCCCTTGTGCCCACATCCTGTCAGTTTGTAACCCCATGCAATCACTGCCCTGAATTCTATTACCATTGATCAGATTTGATTTTTCAAGAACCATACAGTATTCACTCTTTTGTGTCTGGCTTCTTTGTTCAGCATAATGTTTTAAAAACTGTTTCATGCTTTTTGTTCTATTGTATACCACAATCTGTTTATTCATTTCCTATTGATGGCCACCTGGGCTGTTTCCAGATTTTAGCTGTTGCAAATAAAGCTGCTATGAATATTTTCATATAAGGCATTGATGAACAATATGTTTTAAATACTTTTGGATTAAATACTTAGGTATGGGATTGCTGGATTATAAAGTAAAAACAAAAAAACACATACATGCACACATTTAACTGCAGAGTTCTCCAAAGTGGTTGTACCATTTTACACTCCCACCATGAATGTATGAGAGTTTTGGTTGATCCACTCCTTGCCAATGTTGGTATTGTCAGTCACTTTCATTTTAGCCATTCTAGTGGATGTGTAGTAGATTGTAATTTTCTCTTCTTGAATGTTCTTATCTAATTTTGATTGATATCAGGGAAATCTGGCCTCATAAAACAAGCTGGGAAGTGTTTCCTCTTTCTGTATTTTCTGAAACTTTGGGAAGTTTTATATGAAGGTTTTGAGTTCTTTAACAGTTATGTCTATTAAGATTTTCTACATCTTACCATGCTAGTTTTTGTAGTTTGTATCTACACTGAATTTGCCTATTTTATCTAAGTTTTAACTTATTGGCATAAGATTGTTTATAATATCCCTTTTCATCCTTTAATATCTGCAGAATTTGTAATGATATCCCCTCTTCATTCCTAGTATTGGCTATTTGTGCTTTATCTCTTTTCTTGATCAGTTCGGTTAGATATTTAACAATTTTATTAATCTTTTCAAAGAACCAAATTTTGACATCATTCTTTTTTTTTGTTTTTATCCATTTTCTATTTCACTGATTTCAACTCCTATTTTATTAGATCATTTCTTTTATTTATATTGGGCTTATTTTGCTCTGATTTTTCAAGCTTCTTAAGTTAGAAACATAGGTCATTTAATCCTAATCTTTTTTCCTAATATAAGCTTATAATGAAGCTTATAAAAATATAAAAATAAAATATTAAAAATTAAGAAATAAAATGTAAGCTTATAATATAAAGATTTTTATAAGTTTATATTTTTCTATATTTTCTGAATTATTTACATATTTTTTCTAATATTATATATTACAAGCATTTATATCTGAAATAGACTTACCTCTAGGTACAGCTTTAGCTGCATGCCACACATTTTGAAATGCTGTGTTTAATTGTTATTCAGTTCTAAATATTTTTAATTTCTCTTGTGATTTCTTCCTTGCTCTATGAGTTATTTAGAAATATGCTGTTTATTTTCTAAATATTTAGGGATTTTCTAGACATCTTAATGTTATTAATTTCTAATTTAATTCTAGTGGGAAATAACCAATGTTGGTGAGGATATGGAGAAAAGGGAACCCTTGAAATGTTGATGGAAATATAAATTGGTATAGCCACTATGGAAAACAGTATGGAGGTTCCTCAAAAAACTAACAATAGAACTACCATATGATCCAGCAATTCCACTCCTGGGTATATATCTGAAAAAAATGAAAACACTAATTCAAAAAGATACGTGCACCCCAATGTTCATAGCAGCATTATTTACAATAGCCAAATTATGGAAGCAACCTAAATGTTCAACAACAGATGAATGGATAAAGAACATGTGGTATATATGTACAATGGAATATTACCAGCCATAAAAAAATTATATTCTGCCATTTGCAACAACATGGATGGATCTAGAGGGTACAATGCTAAGTGAAAAGTCAGAGAAAGTCAAATACTCTATGTTATCACTTACATGTGAATCTAAAAAAATAAAACAAATGTATTTAACAAAAGAGAAACAGACTCACAGATATAGAGAACAAACTAGTGGTTAGCAGTGGGGAGAGAGAAAGGAGAGGGGCAAGATAGGATAGGAGATCAAGAGATACAAACTACTATGTATAAAATAAATGAGCAAAAAGGATATATTATACAGCACAGGGAAATATAGGTATTATTTTGTGGTAACTTTAAATGGAGCACAATCTTTAAAAATATTGAATCACTATATTGTACACCTGAAACTAATACAATACTGTAAATCAATTATACTTCAGTAAGAAAAATACTATTGTAGTCAGAAAACATACTCCAAAGATTTCAACCTTTGGAATTTCTTGAGACTTGTTTTATGGCCCAATATACAGTCTATGTTGACAAATTTTCCATGCGCAATTGAGAAGAATTTGTATTCTCATTTTGGGCTGTACTGTTTTGAAAGGGACAATTAGATTGAGTTAGTTGATACAGTTTTTCGAATCTTCTGTATCTTTACCGATTTTTTTTTTTTGTCTACTTGCTCTATCATTTACTGAGATGTTAAAATCTCCCACTAGATTCGTCTATTTCATACTAATAACTTCAAGTATTTAAGAGCTTTAGTAGGTGGATATCTATTGTTTTGTGTTTTATCATTATGAAAAATCCCTCTTCCCTCTAGGAATACTCTTTGTCTTGAAGAGTCTGATATTTTAAAGTCTGACTCTGATGGGTGAGAGCAAATTGTCTTTGTGTATGAGGATCTTAGGATTTCTGAATCATCACACTAGCCTTTACTCAGGTTTTCAAAATGTGTTAAAAAGCTCAGCCATTGTCCTCTTACCCAGTTTTGTGGCAGTTTCTTCTTCTCCAGCTGTTCCACCAAGAGTGGAGCATCTGTGGATCTCTCCTCTCACTTCCTGAACTGTAGTTTATTAGGTTTCTTTGCATCCTCAGCTCTCTTCTGTGCACCCTCAAAACAAAACAAAACTATGAATTTGTACAGCATCCAGATTGTTCTTGTTGTTTAGGTAGGAACAATGCTTTCTTGTGACTTTCGACAGCCTACACCATAATTGGATGCAAAAGAGCCAGCGTAAGGATTTAAATAACGTTAAGACTCTCTCTCTTAAATCCTATCCAATATTAAGTTCTTCAGATAAGTTTGTTACTTCCCCTTTCCTCAAGCAGGACCATGATTACATTAACTTAGATTTGATCCCAAGAGTTCTCAATCTTTTCTTGATAATGTTACTTTCAATATTATAGAAGTTTCATGTACCATCATAGAGATTTTATCTAATATAAATGAATCTTACCCTAAGTAAGTTCCTCAACTACGGAGTCTCCTCTCCTTGGTGACTCTCCACCATCCTACTTTGTCACCAAGGCTCCCTCCTCTAAACTTGCTTGTTCTCCTGTGATAACTCCTAAAACACAGAACTGATCCTGCAGCCAGTTCTGAAGCTCTTCAGTGGCTCCCCACAGCACAGATTACAATGCTCCTTATGATCTAGTCCTGCATTATATCTACAGCCTCTTCACTGTAGATCACAAGATGTACAGATTTATTTTCATCCAAGAACCCTCTATTTTGAACTCTAGTGAAAGAAAAGTTAATCTAGCTGATTTGGGGTAAATCCAATGAAGCCATGGTTTTCTTGCTCCCCATTTCCTCTGCTAGATTGAGTCTCCCATTCTTTAGTGTTATGGGGCCATCTAGAAGCATTGCAATTACCACCACTCTTCTATACTGGCAAATGCTGTGATGTTTAAGTGTTCATGTCCCCTCTAATGTGGATTTCACACTGTATCTGCTGCTGTGCCTTCTCCCTCTTATGAGGCCCAAAACCACAAATCCAGGTTCTCAGTGTCATAATCACAAAAAAGTTTTTTGGCTACTTCCCTCTCCTGGTTGTGTTTTTTGAGGAATCTATAAGGCTTCCTAAGATTATTTTGTCTATTCATTGTATTTAGATGTTTCTAATGTATTCTCCAGTGCTATGATGATATAAAGAATTCTTCAGGGCTTGTCACCTTCCCAGGAAACCCAAAAGGGCAGCAGATTACAGGACTCTTTAACGCTCAGAATTTCAAATTTATATGGGGTCGTCTGTTCTCCCTTCAGATTCAGAGAATCTTTATCCTAGATGGGAGTGATAAAAATCTAAGTCCTCCTCATCACATATTCTCCCAAATATCTCTGCCTTACTCTTTTAAAACTCAAAAGCCAAGACTTGACATCTTTGTTCTCTGGTTCTACTGGGGTTCTGGGGCAACTCCCATTGAGGACAATAGGTCACCTGCCTAATGATTTAAATGCTGAAAAGGTGGCCTGGTTAATATAAAGTGATGGGAGAGGAAAGTAAAAAAACACATCAGTTAATATTTCAAAACATTCACCACACAAACATCCACCACAAAAACTCGTTTTTATCCTTTTCAAATTTAAAGTACTTGGGACCAGTAGAAACAGCAAGAATAGAGAGAGCATTCTCTGCGATAGTCCTGAATAGTTGTATAATGATGGTATTACTGAGCCTCTATCAGTAGAGCGTGTACTTGGGTAGGTTTTCTTATTGTGGCCACACAGTTGTGTTAATTATTCGCCAGTCTCCCTCATCTTCCACCTCTGATGAGTAATATACAACAGAGGGACAGTGGCTAAGAGATAGAGACTACCATGCACAACTAAGAGAACTAATTTATCATATAGAAGAGTCCTAAACACTCACATTATAAGTCACGTCTCTCTCAGAGTAAGGAGTATCATAAAAATTATTGGCGGTCCTACTACATTGCAAAGAGATGAATGCCAACTTTTCCTGAGCTTGCTTCTTTATGTTGCATTTGTGGCATAAACGAAAATCATGGGTTTGGTAGGGATCAAAAGATTATCTTTATATATGTCCAAAAAGGACAGAAGTCTTTTTTTCAAAAACTTAAAGTAGATTCCACAACCCTCCATGGTAAATTTGTTCAACATTTCTCTGACAGGAAACATATTCCTTAAAAGAAAAAAACCACGTAGCTGCTGAAGAAGAGTTTTAACTATTATTTTCCAAATAGATAGGAAACAGTGATCAGCACGATTTGTGGGAAAAACCTTACTATACCTATAGGTCATTCCTGGAGCTTTAAAGAGGGTGGTATAGTAAAAACAAAACAAAATAATGATAAAAACAATGCAATAGACATTTAAAATATTTGTATATTTGTAAAGCTAAATATTGGGGGTTTATGTTGTAAAACTGAACACTTCGGATAAAAGACTAGACGAACAAGAAGAAATCTATCATTATTAAAACATTTGTTACGTGTGTAATAGTATGTGAAAGGTATTATACTAGTTGCTGTGCAAAAAGTTCAGAAATCATTGTTGTATGTATCTGTTAGGTTTTGTTGTATAGCAAAAGACTCTTACATCAGTGGTTTAAAACAGCAAACATTTATTAGTTCTTAAAGTTCTGAGGGTTGGTTGGGTGATTCTTCTGGTCTGTGACAGCCAGGTTACGTCTCACTCATGTTTGGTGCTTGGCAGGCTGGTTGGTCTGGGGGCCTCATTTATGTGTGTGGCAGTTGACTCAACGCAGGCTAGGGGGGTGGCCGCAGCCTCTCATCACCCAGCAAGCTCGCTAGCCTGGGCTCATGCACTTGGTGGGGAAAGGATTTCCAGCATCACGAGATGCCAAGCCCCAAGGACAAGAATACTCTAGCCTCCCTGTGCATGTTTGCTGATAGTCCATTGGCAAAGCAAGTCACATACCTAGGTTCAAACCTCTCATAGAGGTGTAAGTTTTATATTCTTGTTGTCAAAAAAGGCTGACATTCTAACTAGGGTTCAGATAAATACTCAGATTCGGTATTGGATATCTCTTTGGGTCCCAACAGTGGAGTAATAGAGTAGAACTCAATGATAAGGGGTGTGCAGAGAGAGATTAGAGAAATTTGTGGCCATGAATCTCCTTCATCATGTACCTTTTTTTTTTTTTTAAAGTTATCATGAGGCAATGATCCCAGCTGTATTTGAGTTGGAAAGAAGGTCAAAAGCACCTGTAAATTTTACGCATCTGTATCTTTTTATTTTTTGCTTTTGCTACTGAACAGAAACACAAATCCTAAGCATTTACAAGTCAATGCATTAGCTCAAAATGAAGACACTTCTGTAACTAATACCTATCTGGAAACAGAACAATACCAGTACCCCAATAGTCCCATTTATCTCTTCTTCCAACATCATCCCACTCTCCTCCACAAAGGTAACCACTATTTTGATTAGGTCAGTTTTACTGTTTTCCTATTTCATACAGTTGAGATCATATAACATGTGTTCCTTTGAGTCTGAGTTCTTTTGTTCAACATTTAGTGCTTTTTAGATTTATCCATGTTGTTGAACACAGCTGTGGTTTTATCATTTTCATTTCTGTATAGCATTCCATTGCAATGAATACACCACAAGTTTACTTCTCCATTCTACTGTTGATGAATGTTTGGGTTGTTTCCAGTTTTTGGCTATTATGAGTAATGATATTCTGAATATTCTTGTACTCATCTTTTGGTGCATACTTGTACACATTTTTTTTGAGAATAAAGGAGACTGAAATGTTTGTAGTGTTCTTACTGTTCAAGTACCTAAGTAAGTAACATGTAGCATTTTGTTTTTTACAGTTTTACTGAGGTATAATTGACAAATAAAACTGTAAGATATTTAAAGTGTACAAAGTGATGATTTGATATACGTTTATATTGTGAAAGGACAACCCCCCATGGAGTTAATGAACATAGCTCTTACCTCACATACTTACCATTTTTGTCTGTTTTTTTTTTTGGTGAGAACATTTAAATTCTACTCTCTTAGCAAATTTTATTTATATAATACGTTATCAACTATAGTCACCATGTTATACATTAGGTTCTTACACCTTATTCATCTTATAATTAAAAGTTTGGGTCTTCCCTGGTGGCGCAGTGGTTAAGAATCTGCCTGTCAATGCAGGGGACATGGGTTCGATCCCTGGGCAGGGAAGATCCCACATGCCGTGGAGCAACTAAGCCCGTGCGCCACAACTACTGAGCCTGGGCTCTAAAGCCTGCGAGCCACAACTATTGAGCCCACGTGCCACAACTACTGAAGCTCGCGTGCCTAGAGCCGGTGTTCTGTGACAAGAGAAGCCACCACAATAAGAAGCCTGGGCACCGCAATGAAGAGTAGCCCCTGCTCTGTGCAACTAGAGAAAGCCCGAGCATAGCAACAAATACCCAATGCAGCCAATTAGTTAATTAATTAATTAATTAAAAAATAAAAAAACATAAAGAAAGTTTGTACCCTTTTACCAGCCTCCTCTAATTCAACATGCAGTGTTCCACTGTCCTGTTGAGCACTTAGGAGTGAAATCACTGGCTCACAGGGAACATGTATGCTTAAACTTAGCTGATATTGTCAATTTTCTAAACTGATTTTACTCATTTACACTTCCACCACTTCTGCACTTTTTCCCCCTTTAACACACTTTTCTGCATACATCTTTATCTTCATTTTGGTGCTCTAGGTTTGAAGCTAATGCATTCTTACCTTCTACATTCTCTTGCTCTATTACAAAATACTTACATTTGGACTCCAATTAGGTTAACAATAGTTGATCCTACATTTAAAATTTCATAAGACCCTGAGAATTTCAAAGTGTATCAAATCATTCCGCTTAGCAATAATCCAAAATAACCTGTTTGCCACTTCACTCATCCAATGCTTATTGAGTACCTATAAGAGACAGATTGGAACCTGGGGATACAAAGGAATGTAAAATTGAACTTCTAACCTCCAAGAGGTGTCTACAGTAGTAGAAGACTCTGTTTCGTTAGTAACTGCCTGTTGCTCTCCAGTACCTCCCATCTCTCCTATCGATTCTCCAGTACTTGCTTCCAGCCTTAGGTGAGCCATGCAGAATTTTCATTAACCACAAACACAACTTTTCCCTCCTCTCTCTTTTCTCTCTTTGGACAACTATCCTTCAGAATTCTGTTTCTTCCTTTTTGGACAGAAAATAATATTAAGGACATGAGCAAAACTTCTCAAAACTTGAGGAATGGTGGCAATATTTACTTTCCACATGTTTTCTGTATTTCAAGGAAGCATCTCTGCATGTATTTGTGTATAATGGGATTTTCAGGCTGCATTATATTGTGTAAGAAGATTGCAAATGTTCAAAGTCTTCTTACTGTTCAGTATTTCATACTGCAAAATGAGCAGGAGAATACATTAGTTGTAAAGGTAATGTGCTCAAGTATCTCTGTGGTTTAAAGGAGGCATTACAGCTCCCAAAATAGCTGCAGTTAGTCCTTTTCACTGGTAATATGAAACCAATTTTTGTTTGTGAACTGGATTGTTACATCTGTGCAGTACATTTCAAAGCCCAAGAAGAGTGCTGTAGGAAAATTGAGGTTCTAGTAAAAAAATAGAGCACTAGTAATAAAATTAACCTCATTTAAAATCACTCATTTAGATATTTCCGTGAAGCATTAAGAGCCATCCAAAGGTCCTTTTTTATATTTTTCCACAGGTTATTTTTATTGAGAATTCATTTATTTCCATCTATTCTCAAAAAGAAAGGCTACAAGCAGAACTATGTAAGCAAAAGCATAGTGTGGCGGGAACAGCTGTCCTTGTTACCCAAACCTGCCCACCGACAGGAAGCACCCTGAATTAATACAGGTGCTTTTAGTGCAAGTGGTACAAATCCAAATCAAAGCAGCTTAAGTAGAAAAGCTAATTCATTGGCCCGTATAACTGGGAAGTCTAGTGTCAGCCACAACTGAATTTATTTCAGGACCCAAAATTGTTAGGGCTCCTCCTCCATGGGCACTGCTTGCTTTTGAGCTGCACGCATCCTCTCTACTGCAGCCTGGCTTTTTCCATGGAGCTGTGGCTGCTCTAGCTTCAGTAAACACCTACCTTGCTCTGTGTGCCTTTAAACATGGCCCTGTGTTTCATGCTCCAAGCTGAAAAACTACTGGAGAAGGCCTCTGAGTGGCCCAGCTTAGGGCACATGCACACTCGTGAACCAATGGCATTGCCCAGGGGGATCAGGTATTCTGTATGGCCAGGCCAGGGAGTTCTTTCAAGGCAGGTTTACCAGAATTATCTGATCAGAGAGAAGGAAGACTCCTCATACAAAAACAGTAAGTGTTCAGTACAGCCCTCATAGCAGCTTCTCATATAGTGGTCACAAAAATAGTGTTAGAGAAGGGGAGATCTCTGATTAAGAAAACAGGTGCTATATAAAATATGGGACTCATAAGGACGCCTAATTCATACCAGCTACTGTTCCAGGATTTTTTCTAGGAGGGAAACCAACTCACAGGAGATTCAATCCCCTTTGTCCAATCTTTTAGGTCTTGTAATGCATGAAATTACCGATTAAATAACTAGTAAATTCACTTTAACAACCATTTGACTGTCACTGAAGTGTTTGATCAAAAATTAAGGTGTTCGGATATTGGATAACCTAATTCTCTAATATGGGATTAGAAATAATACAAGAGTCACAGCTGGTTGTTTTCCATTCCTAAAATGTGTTGGTTATAATAAACGCTACAGCGAGCAACCAGAACCTACATGAAACAATTATTTTAACAGGTTAATCATGCTTCCATTTGCAGAACATCTACCTTTTAAAATGTCAACCAGAATGTGTTCTCTAGAATGAGATAACGGAATATTTTGCCAAACAAAAACAGAATATTGCTGTCTACCACTCTATTAAATGGTGAGCTCTTTATTTAAAACAAATCTTGTTCTCACAAAAACAAGAGGGACACAGCTTTATATGAGTGGAAGACAGTGAGCTTCCCAGAATAAGCACTATCATTACGATCCATTGAAGAGTGTTTCCTAAGTGCTATGTCTATGGCTGTGGCAGTCAGCTAGAGATGATTCTGCCGCCAAAGGCCTATTTAGCGATGTCTGGAGATGTTTTTCATTTTCAGGACTGGGAGGCTGGTGCTACTGGCATCTAACAGGTAAGGCCAAGGATGCTGCTAAACATTCTACAATGTGCAGGGCAGGCCCCCACAACAAAGAATTAACTACCCCAAAATGTCAGCAGTACTGAGGTTAAGAAACCCTGGTCTTTAGCAAGGTACAGATAGAAAGGCAATGCTTAAGATAGAACTCCTACCACTGACAAATGTATAATCTACTTAGGTGGGGTAAGACAAAAAATACAAATGATCTCATTGTACCATATATAAGTCCTAATTACAAGGTGTTTACTATGTGTGCCTTGAATTGCATCAAGTGCTATAGAAGGAAAAGCCATTGTTGGGTTCTACATCTGAGCAACCGTCAAGTTAGTAGCAAGGTGGATGTGTGTTGAATCTTGAAAGATTTGGATGGGCAAACAGAAAAGGATATTTTAGGTGGAGGACAGAAGGAAGGCAGAAATCCAGAGAGGAGAAAGGGTAGTATCTTTTCAGGGCAGTAAATAACCAGCTCAGCTATAGCACAGTTTATGTGACAGGGTAACCTTAAGAAAAAAAAAAACAATTTCACCTGTCATGTGTGATCATGTGCTGGATGGAGTTCTGGCTTTGCCATGTCTCAGCTGGGTAGACATGAACATGCGCACTGTAAAACTGGGATAGCTCTTACCTTACGGTTGTTGTAAAAATTAGGTACTCTAAAATGCCTGCCACGTGGTAGTGCTCAAAGGATGGTCAGCTCCTAGAATGAACATTAAGAAAGACAAATTGAACTTGAACTTCAAAGAAATGCTAGAGGAGTCATTGGACTTCAGTGTATAAGGGGCAGATGGGACAAAAATAATGCTTTAGATGAATTTGAATCTAGGTAGATGGTATACAGGTGGTCACTACACTATTTTTTTGACTTCTCTGAATGGCTAACATTTTTCAAAGTTAAATTTTTACTTTTTAAACTTGATCTGTTCTTCCCACAAGAATTTAGGCTCAGTTGAAAACAGGTCCCCCGTTTGTGTCCTCTTTGCTATATCCTCAAAACAGTACCTGGCACACAGTAGATCATCAGTAAACTATTGTCCAAGTCCAGCCACAAGTAAAAAGGGAATGCTACCACCCACTATGGTGGTATCAGAGTGGGAAGATAGGGACATTTGCAAAGATTTCCAAAAGCAATATTGACAGAACTTGGCGCTTTGAGGATAGGGGAACAGCTTTGAAAATGCAGAAGTGACAGGAGAATCACTTGCAGTTAAGTTAGAAAAGATGCAGATCTGAGGGAAAATGAATTGTATTTTGGATCCATGACATTATGGGGAGTAGGCCAGTGAAGTGCAGAACTGAAACTTGACACAAGTTTTAGAGTAATTTAGCTAGAGAGGATTGCTGAGATTAGCAAAGTAAATGAGGTTTCTCAAGAAAGATGAAGAACCTATTTTCTCACTGTTATTGAGAGGGGAAACAAAAACTATGATCTTCTTTGTATAATAAATAGTGTCATTTCAAAATTAAGTATAGATCATTTTTGAGAGTCTAGAGTGGAATCACAAACCAGCTACTCAAAAGCTAATTTACCTGTAGAGACTGCTTTCTTTGGACTTTCAATAAACTTGGGGCTGTTTTAAACTCACACAAAGTCACTGTCGACATTAAACAATCAAAAGCTATGCACAAATTCTTACTCTAATCCTGTTGAATACCAGGCAGATGTGTCAACCTTCAGCCTAGAGGCACAACTTGGGGGAGCTGAGCACCTGCTGCTGCCTTTAAATGACTCCAGTTTACCACATTTGATTGTTTCAGCTATGTGATCTACCCAGCTCCTGTAATTATCTGAGTCTGCAGTTCTTGGCCTGGGACTATGTCACCTTTAGTGACAATAACAACACAAACAGTAACAGTGAGCACTTAGTGCCAGGCCCTGTAATGAGCATGCCACAGAGATCATTCACTATTTGAGACAGTTACAATTATTAAACCATTTTACAGATGAGAAAACTGAGACACAGAGGTTAAAGGACCTGTCTGAAAAGTTAAAAAAAAAAAAAGACTGCCTGAAGGCCAACAACGAGCAAGTGGTATAGGTGAGATAAAAGTCAGACTTAAATGAGATTTAAGTCAGACTTACTTAGATGAGCAGATAGCCAAACAGTATTCAACTTAAATGGTAATAAATTACTCTATACGAACCTGAGTCTTTTTCTAAAGCCTGTGCTCTTCTGTACATACACACAGACATGCACACCCTATGTGACTTTGCTAGCTGAGTATCTCCTTTCTTCTTCTACCTGTGCAAAGTTGGCCTAAGGTGAACTCAACAGTTTCATCCTTCCCCACAAACTATGGTCTTGCCTGGTGAGGAGAGTGAGTCCTAGTGGTAAGGAAATGTTCATACATTTATCTCTAGAAAACATACAACGCAGAGATAGGACTAGAAATGTATGATCTAATTGGGGATATGCAACGTGCTCAAAAGTTTTTAAGGACATTTAAAAAGAAACATGTGGGTAGGAATAAACAGAAGCTGTAGAACATATCCAAGGCTGAAAGGCTGAGGGGACACAAGAGATCAGAATAAGGAGAGCCAGGAAAACCATGTGGAAGTGTTTCAGTTAGGGTTAGGAAGGGTGCATGTGAAGATGTCCATGAGAAGAAAACAGAAGTTTCCTAAAGGTTATACCAGGCACTCTGGGTTCTCTCCTAAAATATCAGCAGACATTAAAGTTTGCTTGACTGAAGAAACATCCAGTGGAATAAAGATGGAACAGAAAGAAAGAATCTGAAAGATGAGAAAGGACATCTGACTATATTGGAAAAACTGACAAAAGAATTAGGAAAAAAAAATCAGGGTTCTAAAAGATCTTGATGCCTGAAAGCATACAACTGTAAGGTAGACATGGCCTAGGGAAAAGAAAAACACATCAGTTGAATCAAAATGAAAATGGCATAAACAAAGCATTAAAATTAAGAATAAAAAACTCACTCATAACTAAGCAAAACTTCTTTCCCCCTTTCTGACAACACACTTGGGAAATGTGCAATCGGGTATAAGAAGCTGGTCACTTAAATTTAAAAAATATATACATCTGGGAAAGAAGTACTATAGCAGGAAGAAAGTGAGAGAATTATTCTTTATTACACTTCTAACTCTAGAAAAATCCATTAATTTTCTGTGTAGCTATTAACACAATCCCTTTTTTTAACACTGTATTACAGAGATGAGATATAACAGAGCAATTACGAGTCAGTCAACGAACCTCAATTTTCTCCCAAGTCCTTGCTACATGCTGGGGAGAAAGAAAACCAGCACTTGTTGAATGCCCACTTTGTGCTATGTTTTACAACATGCCTCTGACTGCTTTTAATCACCACTGTAACTGTGTAAGGTGGGCACAATAAACATTTTAAAGATGAATGTGAAGGTCAGAGAGATGAAACAATTTGCCCAAGTCCGCACAGCTGTTGGGTGGCAAAGCGGGTACTCAGATGTTTCCCTCCAGTGGGAATAAAGCTGATCTGGGTTAAAATCTGGTCCTGCTGCTTACTGTCTCTGCGGCCTGAACCTAATTAACCTCTCTGGACTTCACTCTTCTCTTCTGTCATATGGGGAGACAAAACCAATTCTCATAGGGTTGTCTTGTGAAAATTAGTTTATTCATTTGTTCACCTATCAAACGATGGACCACAGAACGAGGAAGTGAATAAATGAAGGAGGGGGGTAACATGATAACAAAGTCAATTGCTCTAAAGTTGTGATGAAGTAAAAAGATTGCTAGAATAGTAGCATTAAAGCAGTGGTCAAAGTGTATGTAGTGCTTGAAGGAGAGATTTCAGAGGCTGTATGGATTTTGAAGTCAACATGAAGGAGATGACCACAGGAGTGGGTGGCTAGGGATGTGAAAGGTAGGGATGGAGGAAGAGAACCTTAGAGGCGAGGAAGTTGAGAAACTGAAAAACAATGAGTAATGCATGCAAGATATCTAGAACTTGTAAGGTGATCCCCTTACAAAATGCTAACCCTAAAAAGTAAAAATTAGAAATAACACATATTTCTTATCTGCCTATTAAAAAAGGAAGCAAGTGAGAAACCTGCCTGAGTGGCAGGCAGTGGATGGGAACACATATTTGATGCTGTAGACGTGCACTGAGACAGCAGACAGTGCAATTCCCTATCCCAGGCTCTTATTTATGATGTCCTGATATGACTCACTTACACTTTAAATACTTCTGCTCGAAGGTAGTTATTCTGCTAACTGCTTTTTTAAGAGTAAATAAAATAGTGAGGAGCAAAAAAAAAAAAAAAAAAAAACAATTAAGTAGAACAGGCAATAATTATTATAAATAAATATCTATGTCTCAGCAGTTCCTTCTGCCTCACTTCTTCTCACAGCTAACATTACCTTATGAGAGAGATCTTCTCTGTCCTTCCTACATAAAATCAGCACCCCCCCCGCCCCCCTCCACTATCACACACTCTCTCCTTTCCTTCCTTCTTCAGAGCATTTATTACCACCGGGTACACTGACATTTCTTTGTTCCTGTCTTTCACTGTTCTCTCTCCCAACTATAATGTAAGAGTTGAGGCTCTGTTTTCTTCATTGTTTTATCTCTAACTCCTAGAACAGACTTGGGCACATAGAAGTTCAATGAAAGTTACATTAAAAACAATCTACTTTAATAACTTTTTAAGGTCTTAAAGAGTACTCAATAAAAAGAATGGTTTTCCATTTTTACATTTAGAAAAGAAATTATGAACTAAGGTTAAAGTGAAGAAAATAAAATTTAGAAAATAAAATTTCTAGTCCACTGTTTTCTCCTTGTTAGCACCTCTAAAGATAAGTTTTTAGTTAACTCTTATTTATTTCCTTTAGGGCTATAGCCTATGTGTTCCTTAAATCCAAGCTGCTGAGCTTCAGAGTTCTGTGAAATGTACTACATCTGTGACGGTCCATTCTAATCACAACTCACCACCTTCTAACCACCACAGCTGGAGAGTGTTAAAAAGAACTTTTCCACGCTGCCATATTCAATTAACGCTTTGGGAGGGCAGCGGGGAGAGGAGGAGAAGAGCATAATATTTCTTTAATCACATGGGCTTTATTGTTACTTATACTTGACTTTTTATTTATTTTTTTTAATTTAATTTAATTTTTTTTTGGCACACGGGCTTAGCTGCTCCGCGGCATGTGGGATCTTCCTGGAGCAGGGATCGAACTCATGTCCTCTGCATTGGCAGGCGGATTCCCAACCACTGAGCCACCTAGGAAGCTCTACTTGACTTTTTAAATAACAAAAATAGAAGACATTCTGAATCAGAGTACGCTTGAAAGCCAAATGTTAAAATGGTGGTTTCATTATTCTTGAACCTGGACATTGGCTAAAATGGATTTTATATATTTTTAAGATGAACAAGTACAAGTAGTCTATTTAGTAAATAAGGTTAAATGTCAGCAAATCTAAAATTTCAAAGGCAATATTTTATTTCAAAAGTAATAATTAATACGGTCACATATTAACTGGTGAGTTACAATGGTGGAAACCCTTAAAATTCTTATAAAAAACTAGAATTATTTCACAGTTACTCTTGCTCACATTTCTCATGACTGTATGTTTTCCAGTGATCTATTAATACAAATTAAAAATTCAATACATATTAACTTACCAACCAACGCTGAGAAGAAGCACTAATCACAAAGAATTTCAATTAAATGCTAATCTAACAGTCCAGAAAGAAATGTTATTGTGAGAAGTCCTAATTATAAATAAGATAGCTGTGTATCTGTTTAAGGACTAACATACACCTAGCTTCACCAAAACACTTCTGAAAAAAATTACACATACCTGTTCTGTTCAAGACATAATATGCAACTTAAAATAATTCCTCCACTTAAAAAAAAGCATGACTCCTAAAAAAGGTTCACAGCATCTCATTAACAAAGCAAAAACGTTAAACTGAAATGGTTCCTCTACTTTTGTCTTCAGTTACAAATAAAAAGTCACTACCAATTCAATACAGTAATTCGATGAACAGCTGGAAACATTATCAGAAAATCTGTCAATGAAAAAAAATCACTGATTCAATGAGCATTTGACCATTTTATTAACAAAATATAGGCAAGAATTACATCCCTCTCTGGTGAAACTTTTCCAATAATTTTATGTGGAGGGCTTTAAGATGTATCGATTATAAAACATGTTAAAATGAAAACATTTTTTCAATGTACAAATACAAACCAATACTTTATACAAAAATTCTCTACAAAGTTTGTCAATCAATGTAAAAAATAATTTGTTTCAACTGAATATAAGGCATGTTCAGTTTCTATAATTTTGCAGCATTATTTTTTTTGCTTTGTTGGAGACTTTTCTCTTCTCCGGTCCTGACTCTTCTTGGACTCTCTGGATTGTTCAGAGTATTGGCCAGACTTTTCCCATCGCCTCTCAGCACCATTCTGACACTTATCCTCATCGCTTCTAGAGCCTGAATGTCTTTTATTCTTTTCTCTTGACTTGGACCTTTCCTTTCTTCTAAAATTCTCACTGTCCTTATTTCGGTGTCTGTGCTCATTTTCAGAAAAAGAATTTCTTCTCTCTCCTCTTTTCTTTTTGGGATCCCCACGATTATGTTCCAAATCTATGTACATTTCTTGGTCTCTGTCATCCATGGCTCTGCTGTAGCTATTTCGCTCAGAAGGAACTCCTCTGTCTGAAGTGTATTTTGTTACGGGATCTCTTGAATCTCTGTCTCTGGGTTTCTCTGACCTCCTTTCTCTCTCAGTCCTTGTTTCCTGACGCCGTTGTTCTGGTCGCCTTTCTTCTTGTTTCCTATCATTCGCTTGTTGTTTCCTGATCAATTTATCTACTTCTTTACTTCTGTGGTTCCTTTGCCCCTTCTTTCTTACATCTTTAGCTGCATGTGTAAAATGAAATATAGTTAGCTTTTATTTTATTTCATTTTCACAACTGAAAAACCACACTACTCATACATTACAGGTTTACTAATTCGGACAAACTGGATGCAGAGCCAAATTGACTGAACGCAAAGTTTGATGACAGAACTTTATACAAAAAGTGTAATTTTTAAGAATATACATTAATGGAAGTATGCTTTGATCCTTAACTCAAAACAGTAAATAAGAACTTTAAATAAACTATAGCAAAAGGTAAAAGTTTTAATGTAGTGACTAATGTGCTACATTCCCATTTACAAATTTTATCCAAAACATAAATTCCAGCCCACATGCATCATGTCACATGAAATATTATGTCAGATCTGGTACATAATTAAAATACAATGATCATACATGCCAGCAATGTCACTTCCTGAAAGATGGGCTGAGTGGGATGACTGGGTTTGCGTAACAATATGAATATGTATTTTTCAAGTAAAAACCTCTACCTACAAAAACAATAGTTCTGCTATCAGAGATGTACTAACTGTACTAGCAAAATGAAGCTATACTGAGATATAGGCTTTATGAGAGCCACAAAGTTTGATTTCTGAGAAAACTCTTCTAAGAAGACCTTGAAACTTAATTTTACTGATATGATCACAAATATAAATTACAATGAAGCATCTTACCATGTTATACTATAAAACACATTTAATCACTGTATCTGTGTTATTTAGTTTGGGTACATAATCAAAGCTACTGAGATGACCACAATGTCTGTCAAATTCTATGAATATAGAAAGAAGAAAATATGGTTGCCTACCCTTGTCCTGCCTCCACCCAAACCTCAATGTACCAGCCTCTATTTCTCTTGCCAAATGCCTACCCTTGGCACAGTCAGTTGGTTTGTCACTAAAGACCTATTTCTCTGGTTCCTATCAAGCAACTCAGCTGAGCTGCAGCTACCTAAGCAGAAACCATCTGGCTCTGTGCAGAATCAGTGTCTCTCTGACCCTTCTGTATGCCACTCTTGGTGTTTCTTGACACTAAAACCTGAACCCTATCATAATATGCACTCTCTTCTCTCTTTGGTGTTTGCTTTACAATTTTCTAATTTAGGGGACGTTCATACTGCTTTTATGCTGTTTAATATTTTATTGATAAAACTGAAAGCTCTCTACTGAAACTGTATGATGAGGCAAATTAATTTTGAATCAGCAAGCTTCCTTACTGTAGCAGTTCATGCTGTGTTATCATCTGTTCTCAAAACAGATACCATGAAATAACAAATTCTTTAGAGGTGAATGGTAAATGAACAATGTTAATGTATTTCAATTCAAGAATAAAACTTCCTGTGAGCACATGGAATCTTGCTCTAATAATATAAAACACTGAGAGTCCCCTCATTCTAGATGCCACATAGTATGTAAAAACACTTTGAAATGAAACGAGCATGTAAAGACTAGCCTTCCAATCTACTAAGGCTATGGGGAAAAGTGCTGCCTCTCTGAAATATGCGTTAAAAAAACAAGAAACGACGTGCATTTTGGACAATCAGACTATCTCTTAGTCAAGCTAAGATACTATGATGAAAGAAAGCAGAGTTGGCCCTGGAGAAAATAACATAGTCCTTTTCAAAAAATGGCATATTTGAAAAGATCCTTTACTATAGCACTGTCCCTTCCCAAGGAGGATGGAGAAGATTGTGAGAGACTAGTAATGCTGCTGAAAACAACTAGAAATATCAGATAAAAATTTAACATCTTCTGCTTAAAGGCACTAAATATCTGCAACAACTTGAGATGCTATAAGGAAGGAAGTGCTCAAAAAAAAATGATGGGTATATGTCAAAAGAATATAGGAGTTAACTTGAAGGAATTCCTCATTGCCGAAACTGAAATGATCTGAACAAGAGAATAAAAGATGGCATTGGACTTTAACCCACAGACTAAGATAAATATCCATGAGTCCACACTGATATAAATATACAGCCGGATTAATAAATAAATGGGGGGGGAGTACAACTCTTTCTTACAGGAGAAATTCAATTACTAAATGTAGAAGAGACGAAAAGGAAAACTGCCATTTGGTAAACACTACAGTACTAAATGTTGCAGATAAGATCCAAAGATAGATGTGAAAACAGAAGACTGAAAGTCAGAGGAGAAAGAGGAGATTTGCATAGTACTGAATTATCTCAATACAAGATATTAATTCACAGAGAAAAACAGTCTCCATGAAAAAATCCAGCATATACCACTTTAACCAAGTGATCAATGTTAATGTCACCAATAAGACATAGCAATATTATCAACTCCTCAATAAGGCACAGTAAGTACAATACATCATTTCGATGGTATTCGGGCCAAAAATGAATAACTTCATTCTAATCATGAGAAAACATCAGACAGATCTCCATACTAAGGGACATTCTGCAGAATAAGTGACCAGAGGACTTAAAAAGGGTCAAAGCCATTCAAAACAAGGAAAGCCTGAGAGGAACTACTGCAGGTTGTAGATGATTAAAGAGAAATACAGTTAAAGGCAAGGAGCACCCTGGAACAAGAAAAAAGGACATTAGTGGGAAAACTGGTGAAAGTAAAATAAGACCTGTTGTTTGATTAATAGTATTTTCCCAGTGTTATTTCCTGGTTTTGGTAAGTGAACTATGGTTATGGAAGATGCCAACATTAGGGGAAGCTAGCTGAAGGCTACATGGAAATTCTCTGTACTATTTTTGCAACTTTTTTATAAGTCAAGAATTAGTTTAAAATAAAAAATAAAAAATAGACACCAGAGAGATGGCAAAAACAAAACAAAACAAAACAACCACTAGGACTAGAAGGGCCGAGACTCAAGAGAAGGCACAACTGTAGAGAAGTAAGCTGATGTCACTTTCTCCCTGTGAGTATCTGCTGATTCAGGGCTGCTGCTGAGGGACAGAGACCAGCAGAGCTCTGGCAGCCTTGCAGGGCTTGAGAAGGAAGAAGAATGGGACTAGTTATCTGCAGTACATACATGTGACAAAAGACACATGTGAAATACATAAAGGAGCTTACAAATCAATAGCAAGGACAATTTAATAAAAAAAAAAGGAAGGGAGGAGGCAAAAACCCTGAACAAAGCCATGTAACAAAAAGTAAGTATCCAAATGGCCAATAAATATAAAATGATGCTCAACTTCATTAGTAATCAAGGAAATGCAAATTAAAACCACAATGCAATACCATTACACACCCACCAAAATTACTAAAATGAAAAAGACAGTCAAAGTGTTAGTGAGGATGGAAACTACTAGAGCTCTCATACATGGCTGGTGGGAGTGCAAATTGGAATAACCATGTAGAAAGCTGTTTGGCAGTATCTACACACACCCTACAATCCAGTGATTCCACCTCTAGGTACATATCCAACAGAAATGTGCATGCATACACACACACACACACATCACCAGAAGACATGCACAAGAGCGTTCATGGGAACACTATTTACAAATTTAAATTTCCACTGAGTAAAAAGGATAAATGTTACATGTACTGTGGAATATCTGTATAGTGAAAAACTACACAGCAATGAGAAAGACCTATAACTAAATGGAATGGTACGGATGTATCTCACAAACATAAAGTTGAAAGATAAACCAAACATAAAGGACTTCATAGAATATAAATCTAAAGTTAAAAGCAGGCAAAACTAACTCACAGAATTACAAATCAGAACAGGAGCTGCCATGAGGCATCGGATGGGAGGAGTGGTAGTAAGCAGGAAAGGGAACAAGGAAGACTTCTCGGGTACTGATCATTCTTGTTCTGGATCCTGGCTACATGGTTGTGGTCTGTTTATGAAAATTTATATAACTATTCACTTATAAGGTATGCACTGAATGTGTGGTGTCAATTACTAACATAAAGCTTTACTATTAAGAGTAAAAAAATTAAAATTTCTTTAAAACATAACCATCAGGACAGCTCCTGTAAGCACGATTACAGACATTATGAATGGCATTTCAGTCAGCACTCAAATAAATATTTGCCAGTGGAATATCTTCATTCCGACGAAAAGGATTCCAAAAGACAACCTTAGCATTCTTAATGTTGAATTTAGTATAGACTGCAACAGTGATAAGTGATCATTTATATTATTAATTGTGGCTTTTAAACACTGAACTCTAAAATGAATAAGCAATCAAATTATTCTCTTCCCTTGTAAACACTACCAGCAATATACTTGTTAGAGAAGAGCACTATCAATTATAAATGAGTTTCAATACCTGAGGCTGAGCTCTGACTACTGGTGGATGAAGAATCGCTTTCTTCACTAGAAGAGTCTGAACTGCTGTCACTGCTGTCCGAATCAGAGGCAGAGGAGTCAGACTCTGAGGAGGAGGACTCGGAAGAGGAAGAGGAGGGGGAGGATTTATTTGGCTCAACATCCGGTTTTTGTGCCACGATGACCTTTGGTGTATTTTTGAGATGCTCACGCAATTCATCCCTAATTAAAAACATAATCTCTGTTAGATTCTGCCTTGAAGGCAACTGTGAGATCATTTTGTAAGATGAACAACATTTTGATAATAATTCTTACGTTAAACCTCCAAGACCTATAGAAGTAAAGAAGTTGATGGCAAACCGAGTGTTTCTTGGGTTATCTCGAGGTAATAATCCTTCAAAGAATGGCTGTAGAGTTCTAAAGAAGAAAAGGAAAATGAACAAAAGAGAACAGATTGCTTAAAGATAAAAAGGCAAAATCCTTATATAGTCATTTTTCAGATTTTCTATATATTGAATTAGTAAATGAAATATAAGCAAGTAATTTAAAAATCATTTATTAGGTCAAGTTGCATACTATCTAAATGAAATGAATAGAGTCAAGCCATAATTTACTGAAATTGATTTCTAGGGATTTCCCTGGTTGTCCAGTGGTTAGAACTTGGTGTTTTCACTGCCAAGGGCCTGGGTTCACTCCCTGGTGGAGGAACTAAGATCCTGCAAGCTACAATGCGCAGCAAAAAAAAAAAAAAAAAAAAAATTGACTTCTATAATTATACAACAGAGGTTTTTTAAAAACTTCCTTATACACACATATACACTCAATAGATATAGGTATATAACACATATAAACCTATATATACATACGTATGTACAGAAAAGTAAAAAAATAACCCTTCTCTGTTGTACATACATACACATATGTATACACAGCACTGTGCAAGTTAGAGGAAGAGGGGGAGAAGCAGACAACAAAAGAGAAATCAAGGGTAAAGACTGTACGGAATCACTATTTCTAGGGAGGAGCACAAATAGAAAAACATTAACAACACAATGTGCTTCTGGACATGTGGTTTTTGAGTACCACATTCAATGGACTAAGCAGCAGAGTTAGGAAAAATCATTCTTCATAGAAAAAGGTAACAATAGAAGAAGATCGATTGAGAGTTTGCTGAATAGAACAAGAGAAGGAATTCCCAGCTCTGGCATGAATTAGCCAGACTTGCTTACAAGCCAGGCAACGTTGGTGCCGCCAGAGTGCAGCTTGCTGGAGAAGGGAGTACATGAGCCTGGCAAAGTAGACAAGGACCAATAAATACGTATATGAAGCCAAGAGAAGCGGATGGATTGGCCCAGAGCATGTGGAATCTAGGACAGACCTTTGGCAAACGCTGGAGAGGCAGGCTAAAGAGAAGAGAGAGACTGGGAGGAGCAAGGCAGAGTGAGAAGGAAGTGAGGAGCAAGTGCGCAGCAGCGTGAGACCAAGAGGTCAAGAGGCACGCAGACTGAGAAAGACTGTGCGATTTGGCAGGTGGTCACGGAGAAAAATTTGAAAGGATTTCAGGAGTGTGAGTGGAGTAGAAGCCAATGTGAGTGGTAATGGGCAATCTGAATACGTGTGGAGTAAGAAAGCTGGGACAGGGATTACAGGACAGTCCTGGAACAAAGCCCTAGTGCAGTGTAATAATTTGTAACAGTTACAGGACTGATATTCACTGGTATATGTGCATAATCACCCACTGACAGTAAAAAAATTATCCTTCTAAGGCTCAATATTAGGGTAAAAATGAAAATAAAAGTATGAATACTCATTACTGGAAAACTCCAGTGAGCATGCAAAAATAATTTTGTATAAAAATTTTGTTTTAATTAAAAGAGGCATTAATTCTGCATTTTCTCTAATTGAACTAAACGATGATTAAAAGTTTCATGTTGTCCTGTGCCACACAGAACATGAGAGTCAGAGGAGTGACTAATGGACAAAGAATGTCTTAAGGACTTAACTCGTATTTTTACAACTAAGGGTGAATGTACAGTTGCTAAAGTCGGGGAAAACCTCTGAGGCCAGTAAGAACAAAAAGTGCTTAATAATAAACTTACTCATCCTTTAATCTTGCATTAAGTTTAGGAAGACCCATGTATTCACACAATTCCTGGAAAAATATTTTCACAAAAATTCTACTGGATGATGTAGTGGTTTCTTCACTCAGCTTTATGCACTCAAGAACCTGAAAATTAAAATTAAAAAAAGATAATTTTATTTTGGTGTTCAAAAGATAAGACAAAGTGACCAATATCTGTAACTGCTAGTGTCCCTTGAAATTAATGATTTGTTCTCATCTTCAATCAGAAATATCTTTAAATATCTTCCCTTATGCTATGTATTATTACTTGGGAAAGTTTAAGACTTCTTCCCTATACAAATTTTCAAAATGTTAAGATGCTACAGAAATAGAATTCATTCTCTTTCCTAAGTAATGTGATTTTTATAGCAGGGAGAAATATTGTCTTGAGCATATAATGCTAAGATTACTAGCTCCTAAAACTCACTCATCAAAACGTGGGTGTATGAAGGTTTAGGGCAAAATGCCACTTAAGGCATCAAGCTACAGTTCTGTCCAGCATATACAGTACACATGAAGAGCAAAGATGAAGAATGATGGCTTGTTCTGAATAGTAAGACTGGGGCTTAAAAACTGAAGCTCACAGAGAGATATTTTAGTGTAAATAAAAATAAAAGCAACCTCCAGTTTTTTGTGGATGATGTGTTTCAGGAGCTCATGTATTTCAGTTGTTTAAAACTCTGACTTCATTTTCGCAGAGAAGGAGGAAAAAAAACGAAGTAAAAAGTTAATGACTTGCCCTGCTGGGTTAGCTTATAAATGCCTATTAAAATAGCTGGACACACTTAGTACTTAAAGAAGTACAAAAATCTATCCAATGTTTATAAGCTCAATGACACTGCTTCATCCTACCACTGGATTGTGGTATTCTACAATATGATTCTGTTTTTTCTTTCTTCTTGGATATAGTTTCTTTCTGACTTTTCAGTTCCTTCAGCCTAACCTACCACTTTTTATTTTGCATTATTTTATTTTATTTTGCACCTTACCTCTTCTGTTATATGGTACTAAGCTTCTTGAAAGTAGGGACCATATATATAATTCTTTTTGGATGCCCAACGTCCCTTTCTTGGCGCAGAGTTGGAGACTGAACAAATGGTTGTTGAATGAACAGTTGTACAATTAAGTGCCAGCGTTTATTGAATGCAATTCATATTCCAACCCAGTGTACGTTTCCCCATCGAGAATATCTTTCCTTGTTCCAACTATGACTACAGGAACTCCTCCCTATCACTTACCCAACTTCAGTGTCTGCTAAGAAAAATACATCCTGCCAGAACAGTCATTTTGACAGTTACTCCATCAGGAAATAGGCAGTAACTCAGAGGCTTATGTGCCACCAAACTACTGGTATATGTGAATATGAGTGTGCACGCACATGTGTGTACACAGAGAAGACGAAAATCTATATTTTCTCTGAAAACACTGCTGGCCATCACTATCAAAAGGTACTGCAATATTTAGTCTGTTAATATCATCCAGGATGGTGTTTCTTACACTCATACATTATTTACTTAGCTTTCTGATCCCATGTTATATGAACACAACCTCAAAGACTGCCATGACAGCAAAAGTTTGCTCCATATTTCATTTTAAAGTACAGTTCCTACATAGGAAAAGTATGGCTATGTTATACTTAAGATCTACTCCAGAATAACAGGGGATTAGGAAAAGTACAAACATTGACCCATTTACTTACGCTCCATGGAAGTGAATCAGTGTATAAAAGGTGAGCAAACATCTTAGCAACATTTCTCAATTTGTTTGTTTCCAAGCGATGGATGGTATCATATTGTTCTTTGAATATACTTTCAAAGGATTCCATGTATTCTTTTTTTAGCATGCAAAATCGCTAATAAATTAAAAATAAAAATGTCAATACCATTATGAGCCTATTAAATCCTAATTTTATTCAATCAAAAGTTAATAAACATTTATATATCACTCAATCTTCTTGTGCTGTATAATGGAATGCTCAAGAAAGAAGTTAATATATATTACCCCTATCTACCTGGGATTTATATGCTAAAACAAAGTTATACATGTAGCTGACCATAGACACACACATTTGTATAAGATAAATATACTTCTCTGTGGGTTGAGTTTGAATTCAAAAAATTATTTTAGCTCATGCTTTATTTGTGCTGCCTGAACATGTACTTGACTTCAGAAACTGCTGTGAAATTTTCAAAAGACAGCATTTAATTGTCTTCTTTGGGAAATTGTTACAAAGCAATCTGGGAAATGCAGAATTTCTCAAAGTTCTGGAAGAGTGATACACAATGTTAAGGCACTACAGAGATGAAGTGGGAAAGCAGGAAGCTGCAGAGTGGAAAACCTGTGGAAGGGAAGGACAAGTTGCTTTCAGCAAAGATATGTTATTACAGGCAACAAAGCAGATACGTTAATTCACAGCACTCGTGTTACGAATCACCTCTGTGATTTCAACGAAATTCAACAAGAAAAATGAGGTTGGAACTCACCCCAGCTAATAGGCCAAAAAATTTCTCGTATGTCCTTTGTTGGGCACAGCAATCAAGTATCATGTTGCAGAGTTCTTTCTATTTGGAAAGAAATTACATTAATGATTCAAAGCACAATGAATCCATGCTGTATGATAATTTATCAGTATGACAGAGACAGCCTGAATTTTTAAATAAGGTTTTAAAAACACAAAACTTTGTGAACTTTAGCTATGAAGACAAAATAAAAAAATTCAATCTAGGTCAAGCCAATAGTTTTTTTTAAAGTCTTCTATCTGGCTGACATAAATTCCAGTCATTTATGCTACTTAGATTGATTATAAAATTCTAAATTCATATAAGTACGAACCACTTCAAGAAAACCTAGTATAGGAAACAGATGCATCAAAAAGAGACTAAATATACTGTATTCTACAAAGATTCTATACAGAAGTCTTTTAAATATAGATCACCAATACAAAATCTAACAATTCAGTTATACATTTCCAAAGAATTAAACTCAATTATCAAGGAATAAATTGTGTTAGTATGGAAAAGGCAGAACATGGTGAGTCTTTACAGAGCATACATGGGCACAACTTCAATGTTAACTTAAATGACCCTCTGGTTGATAAAGAAGAAAATATATTTAAAAGAACAACAACAAAAACACCTTTGTGGCTAAGTTTTTTAGCCTCCAAATAAATGTTACGCATATAGATCTGTCGATAGATGGATCTATACAAATAGATGGACTCATTCCATAACTGCTATGATAATACACTGTCCAATCAGTTATTTATGTGCCTTGAAAACTTCTTTGTGAAAATTCTGTTGAACTAATAAGAAATGCAAGAATACACCCAGGATCAGGAAATACCATCATCACAAATGATTTGTAACTAATAAATATTATTTACTAATTCCTGAAATAATCCTAATGAAATACATATTGATTACAGTAATTTCACAGATGAAGAAACTCAGGAAATATGGACAAATCAATGGAGACAAAATGAAAAAAGGCATACCCTAACCCTGAGCACTGCTGTAGAATTAACTAAATATCTTTTTCTACAAAACATTTATCAGAAAGTTTAAAATTAATGTTTTCTAAATACAGCAACTGTGGGACTTCCCTGGTGGTGCAGTGGTTAAGAATCTGCCTGCCAATGCAGGGGACACAGGTTTGAGCCCTGGTCTGGGAAGATCCCACATGCTACGGAGCAACTAAGCCCCTGTGCCACAACTACTGAAGCCTGTGTGCCTATAGCCCCTGCTCTGCACCAAGAGAAGACACCACAATGAGAAGCCCACACTCCACAATGAAAAGTAGTCCCTGCTCACTGCAACTAGAGAAAGCCTGTGCACAGCAACCAAGACCCAACGCAGCCATAAATCAATCAATCAAACTTTAAATACAGTAATTGCAATGTATTTGCTTTCTATAAACATAAAGCAAGCCTCTAAAATATAATGTATACCCTTTCAGGTTTTATTTTTATTTAATTTTACCTTTATATCTTCAAATAGGAATTCTGACATTTTTGTCACTTGATAACATGCAATACAACCTAAGTAATTATTGTAAATAATCTTAAAAATGAGGTCAATACAAGAACAAGGAAGCAGATACAGAGAATGGACTGGAGAACTCGAGGTATGGGAGGGGGCGGGGGGTGAAGGGGAAACTGAGAAGAAGCAAGAGAGTAGCACAGACATATATATACTACCAACTGTAAAATAGTCAGTGGGAAGTTGTTGTATAACAAAGGGAGTCCAACTCGAGGATGGAAGATGCCTTAGAGGACTGGGGCAGGGAGGGTGGGGGGGACTCGAGGGGGGGGGCGTCAAGGAAGGGAGGGAATATGGGGATATGTGTATAAAAACAGTTGATTGAACCTGGTGTACCCCCAAAAAAAATAAAATAAAAAAAAAAAAAAATATATATATATATACATTTACTGCAAATATCTATGTGCAAGAAGAAGGGGACCCTGAAGCACAGAATATTCTAGAACTGTGCTGTCCAGCACGATAGCCCCCAGCAACACATAGCTATTTAAATTTAAATTACTTAACATTATATAAAATTCAAATTTTAGTTTCTCAGTCACACTAGTCACATTTTAAGTACTTAAAAGTGACATGTGACCAGTACAGTGGCTACGGTACTAAACAGTGCAGAATATGAATATTTTCAACACTGAAGAAGTTCTACTGGACAGCGCTGTTGTAGAAGCTGATAATCCACTTACAAAACTACACTCAAAGGCCTCCCTTCACAACATAAGGTAATGTTTAGCAGTAATTATATTGCTTATTATTTTTTTAAAGATCAGTCACAAGTTGTCTTAATTAAAATGCTTATAAATGTCTAAGTTCTGAAGAGATGTACTTTGTCAAAATTTAATATAGTACTAAGAACTTAAATGAGGCTTTTCTGAGTTCTGCCATATAATGTTAATTTGATATATTAAAATGCATTTTCAACTTCTTCTACCCACACTGTATTTTACAATAACTTAAGAGTTAATCAGGTTTTGAACAATATAACACGGTAATATGCTGATAGCATTGCTAATAAAGTCAGCACTACCTGCAAAACAAATTACTTTCTTCCCTATACTAAATGCAATTACAAGAGTTATTCCCTGTGGTATAAAATAATTAAATATTTTAACATTTTAATTAAATATCATAGTGATTTTAGGAGAGTCTTTTGAGTGCATGAAAATTGATGTACTAAGACACTCTTCTAAATGTTATCAAAATATGTTGCAGTTAAGTTCTAGAACAACTATCCTCTGGATTAATATTAATAAAATTTATAATGATGTAATTATATTTCTCAAATAATGTGACAAGATCACACCATAACTTCAGTTTCAATTATAATTTTAAAGGTTACTTCACTAATTTATTCCCTTCCAATGACAACACATCAAGTGTTGTCATAAACTTTAAGAGGGAAATAATAATTTTTTAAATTTGAAAAGAAGAATCTCTTCTCAAAATTCCATACCATGGCATTTCAAGAACTAACCTATATTTTTGAATAAAGGTTGGGGAACTTTTTCAGTAAAAGGCCAGACAGTAAAAATACTTCAGGCTTCAGTGGCCATACAGTCTCTGTGACAACTAGTCAATTCTGCTGCTAAAGGGCAAAAGCAGCCACACATAATACATCAACCAACGGGCATGGCTGTACTCCAATAAAACTTTATTTACAAAAATGGGCAGTGGACCTGGACCACAGTGTGCCAATCCCTGTGAACACAGAGAACATATTTAAAGGGTTAAGACAAAGGACTTCCACCTAACACTGACTTAGCTCTGATAGTCAAGATCTTTTAGAAGACCTAGAAAGCAAACAGTCTGTAAGAGCTGCCACATTCACTCTGCACCTGTGCTAGGTCTACTACATGTAAAGCAAGGTGTGAAAAACAAAACCCTGAAAGCCTTGGCTCAGGTTCCAAGGATCTAAAATCTAGATGTGCAGGGAGCAATATGCATAAGAATACAACTAGAAAAAAAACAACCCCAAGATAAGCTTTTCAATCTAGTCTTTATTATCCTTGGTATTAGGGTTCCATGATACTTTGAACAGTGAAGTATACTGAGTTATAAGACTATGAGTCCATGGGCTAAGAGGGGGCTAAAATGTACCTTATGGATAGCTGAATCCCTGACACCTTGCAGAGTGCCTGACATACAGCATATGAGGAATACATTTTATTAAATGAATTAATGAATGAAAAAAATGGCACAGATTCTTCTATATCCAATGAAAGTAATGTAACAACATGTATAGGGATCTTTACAATTTCTATGACAAAAGAATGCTTTAGCGCATACGGTAGATGGGCCAGGAAATTCATTAAAGAACAAACTTCCTATTGTATTTAAGCCACAGTTTGATTCATAGGCAACCACTTAAATTTGTGTGAAGTGTGGTGGTTCAGAGAGACTTCTTCCTTTCCCCAAAGCCCAATCAAGCAGCCAAATTTAAGTCACTGGAATGAGTAGCATATATGAAGCACCTCAGGACTCCTAAGTTTTGAGTTATTTTAAAATTTTAGAAAAACTACATTTTAAAAAATGAATATTTAGTACTGAGTTACTGTTTCAATTTATGAAACCTATTAACTGTCTTAACCATTTTTATAGCCAATATATATTTCCTAATAGAAAAAAAAGTATTAACTTACTGTTTGACTCTCAGGAAACTCCATTTTCAGCAATTTGTGAGCACATTCTTCAAAATCTAAACTGTAGAGATAAAATGGCCACAACAGTTAGGTTAAAAACTTGCAGCATGTTAAAATGCAGCACTCTCTCATGAGTAAGAATCTTACCTTAATAATTGTTTTAAATAATTTTTCTACTATAATTTCATATTACTGTATTGTATATATAAAAAAGCCATAGTTCTTAACTCTACAAAGAATGAAGGACTGATATATACTACAGTATTATATGGATGGACCTTGACTTATGCTAAGTGAAAGAAGTCAGACATAAAGATCACATATGGTATAATTCCATTTATATCAAATGTCCAGAATGTACAAATCCATAGACACAGAAAGCAGGCAAATTTTTATTACGCTGCTAAATATTTCCACTTCTCCCGATCCAAGTCAGGAAGAGGAAAAAGATGTTCCAGGAGCCCAGCACGACATCTAGTGCTTCATCACCACATTTACAAGTTACCTTGATTCATACCCAAACACAGGGCTTCTATGGTACGTTATATAAAAACTAAGTATAAAAAGTGTAAATAACCAAAATCACTTACAAAGAAAAAAATTTGTTTTTACACAACATTCATATAAATTGCATGAAAAATATCTTCAATATGCTTCACTTAAGAGAATTATCAAACTCAGTGTGAACTTGATTCCGGAATAATGTTAATATCTTTTGATAATAGCAGTATAAAATAATCACCCACTGAAATATAATAAATTTAGTTTTATAGTTCATCTGTATTCCTCAGCTTCTGTTACTTATTGGGTTTCATAAGCACAAAAGGGGTAATAATTCAGGATGGTAGAATGGAATAAAAAAACTAAAATGAAAAAAAGAAATCTATCAAGAAAGAGCTTTCATAAGAGATAATATTAAACAATATCTAGCACTAAGATTAAAACAGTTAACTGTAGTTGATAAACTTCAATAATATAGCAATACCAAAAGTATTTTAAAAGATGTGACATTTTCTAGTTTCTATTTTTTTAAAAAACAGAATTAGTACTCAGGAAAAAAATCCTGTAATTTCTGAAAAACAAGTCAAGTAGTTCATGGAAAAATTTTACAACTTTGCTTTTATCTAATAAGTGAAGAATCAGGGTGAAGGTATGACAGTCTATTTCCCTTGTTCCTGTTTTACTTTAAAGGTATTTGGTGACTCCCTACCATGACTGTTTTGAAGTTGCACTAAATATAAATGTTAAATGAATTAAATTTGCTTGATATTTTAAACCAAATGAATTTCAGGTTTAACACAAATTAACAGTGACTGAGGGAAGGACAAAGAAAAAAGATTTTACATGACGCCAGTTTTCAAGCCGTGTTTACAAATGGTTTGGTTTTGTCTCCAATCTAAGAAACTTCAAACTGTTGAGGACATGATAGTCCCACCTCCCTCTGATGCTACAGCTTCAATACCACTTAAAAGCAAGACCCACCAGGAATGTCTAATTTTTTAATAGCAAAGCTAGTTGTGTAGTTTTATGTTTTCATAGATAAAAGAAGACTCTTTAAGGAACCAGAACAGCAAGAAGATCAGAGGAGTACTGTTGAGGTCAGCCAACAAGTCTAAAAGGAAAGTAAAAAAATAAAATCCCCAAATAGTTCAGCTGCCAGAACTTTGTTCACAAGATTTCCAAAAGTGAACAGTTTATGTAAATAATCCAACCTCTTCTCAAGATAAACACTGTTGATGTTAATATATTATTTCTAGAATCTGCCTACTTATTCATATACTTAAGATAACGCTACCAGCATAATAATATAGTCTGTATTATTAGTTTTTATCCCCACCTAACATTAAAGCAGACCACTTGCCCACATCAATATTAATTCTCCATTAATCTAATTTTCAATGGTGGCATAAATTGAACATTTCGATTATTCATATTAGGCAATAAGACTCTCTCTCCCGCCCCCCACCCTTTTTTGCACTGAACAATTCTGTGTATATTTCTCTGTCAATATGTATTTCTTTAAGAAATATAATGAAAAACAAGGTCAAATGGCAATCAAACTAAGCCATTGATTCATGCTACCAAAAGGCTTTCCACAAAGAATGCACCAATTTAAATTTCCACCAATAATTTTTCCGTGTATCTAATGGAAATCATTACTACTGAGTACTGTTGCTTTAAAAAAAAATAAACCACTTCAGCTGTTTTAATGACCAACAATATTACTTATTTACCTAGAATAATATTTGCTTGATAATGTTTTTATGTTTTATACCCATTTCAGACCCATGACATGAGTCTCCCAATCATATCCTTTAAACACCTTTTTATCAAAGTTGTGTTTATTTCCTAAAATTATTTTTACTAGGCATTTAGGGGCTGAGAATTCAACAAATAACACATAAGACAGTATTTATTGTACTGTTACTAGAATTGGTATCACTATATAACACTTGTCTAATTTTTAGTTTTTCAAATCTTTTTGTGTGATTCGGAGGTTATCAAGGTTAGATCACCTAAAAAAGAGTTTCTTTTAAATAATCATTCAAAGAGCTCCACTGTGATTCTTCAAAGAGTGTTAACAGCAATATATAAAACAGTGAATCTGCTCTTTACAACCTATTACTATTGAATTTCTAAAAAAAGGACAAACAAATAAAAGGTCAAACTCTAAGAATAGCTACTTATAAAACAAATTTCTCACTTTTAAGTTTGCATAAAAAAATATTTAATAGTTTTTTCTTTCATGTGAAAAGCAAAGAAACGTAAGGGTAAATCAAAAAAATTTCTAACCAATGTTTTGCTATTTAACATTTCTCTTTCTGAAGATGAATCCAAGCCAAAAAGTTTTCAGACAGACTGAAAACAAGATGACTCCTACTTATGAATCATTTTTGCTATTACATCATACCAAATGGAAATATACAAAACCTAGTAACAAAACAAAATAGAGAAAATATTCGTTCCCCACTGTAAAATATAAACATGGTGCTCACTAAATCAATAAGCTGATGATCATTCAAAACAACAGATGTACTAAAAGCATTTAATATTTTCATTTATTTCACTTTAAAACCAAACTCACTGCCTTGAAAGGGAATAGGCTATTTTCATGACATCATAGTAATTCTTGCTTAATATTACTTCAAAGGGTCCTTAAAACCTTCCTAAGTCTAATCCCTACTTCCATTCATATTCATTTCCATCTGCACGACAAATCAGTGTCCAAACGTCATTGTGCTTCTCTGCTTAGAACCAGAGTTAGAAACCAAATTGGAAAAAAATAAAACACTGAACTTCTACTACACAATTAAATACTGTGCCAACTGTGTAATACAGAATTGTTTTCAGCTTATTAGTGATACTTAATTATAAGAAATGACATAGCTTAAAAAAACCATTTAATTGGTAAGAGTTAAATAAGTAAAGACAATTTCCTCTTGAAGTAAAGAACCAACAGCAGGAATCTATTAACTGGGGCTTGGGATGGATGTAGAAGAGGCAAGTAGTCTGAGAATCCCTACAACAGTATCTAGTTTTCTGTCATCTGATTCTAAACATCCCATGTCCTTGCCCATCCCCTGTCAAAAGTAAAGATCAACTGAGCTACAGTAATCTTACCTTGACTGAATAGCAAGATAAATTGTACGACGAAATGAGACTAGATTAATTTCTGTTTTGTCATGAATAGTCACCTTTTGTCCTGAAATTAAACATAACAAAATTATAAAACTACAAAAATAGATGTGAAGGCCTGAAAATATACCCCTGTATAATATTTTCATAATCTGTTTAGAATCTATAAGAGTTTAATAATAATGCTTTCTTTTACAGTATGTTAGTATTTATAGAATTCAAAAGTAACTATTTCTAGTATTTTGCCATATCTTAGAGTATTTTAATATATTTATTCAGCTCAAAAAAGTCCAGAACCAAGCCAGGAAAACTATTTTTGTTTCTGTGTCACCTACTCATTTAGACATTATAAAAGGTTGCATTCATGCTGTTGTCTGGTAAAACATTATTTCTATATTTATAAAGTTATCTTGATAATTTGGAAGAATTGTTAATTTACAGGTAGAAATTCAGTTTCAGAGAACACTGGATCATCATGACAGGTTCAATGGGTCCAATACAAATATGAATATTTGTTAAAATTTTATCTAATCCATGAAAACTTTCCTTATAAACATTTAATAGTTCTTATCTGAATAATAGTTTCACATAAAACAAAGAAATTCTAAAGTTAAATGTCATATATGGTTAGGAGATGTTTTAAATGAGGAAGACACTGGAAAAAATTAAACTTATTTTTATAAATTATGTTGTACAGGAGCTACTGCACTCTAAGACGGAACATTAAAAGGGAAAGATATACTTCTAATATTTTCAAATATGTAACATAAGTAAATAATGACCAGTGTATGTTCTGATGTTTTAACTGAGACTTAACCAAAGTAAAGTTGTGAGCTTATTTTCCTGTGAAAGAATATAATCAAAGCTGAAGAGGAAGAACATCATGCCTGCTTCTGTACAAATATAGTTTTTGGCCTCCCCACTCTATTTTTCCAACATGAAGAGCAAATATCTAGTCACTCTCACCTGTCACAATCATGCCAGGGTAACATAAATCACATGCATGCACTCAACATGAATGCACCTTTTTCACAGTTTATAATCAGTCATAAAATGTCAAATTAAAATTATGTTGATATTAAAAAATGAATTTCCTTGTTTAATACTTTTAGAGCAGGGTCTTCCAACCTTGCCAATCCTGATGTTTTGGGCTGGATAATACTTTGTTGTGGGGGGCAGTCTTGTGACTCGTAGGATGTTTAACAGCATCCCTAGTCTTCACCCACTAGATACTAGTAGCATCTTTCGTAACCCTTCACAGACTAAGAACCACTGTTTTAGAGGATTATGTTAGATTACTTTGGGATTATTTTACAGTTCTATTTGAATAAGCTATATTTTTACCTTCTTCATCTTCTTCTCCCTCTTCCTCCTCTTCTTCCTCCTCCTCTTCACTACTCCCAGCATCTTGGTCTGTGTTTGAGTCACTATCTCCTTCATCAAGAATTTCTAAAAGAACAAGTAAATTTAGGAAAATATGAATGAGCAAGGGATATAAATACATCTCATTCTGAGAAGAAAATTGTCAGTTCACTGCAACCCACAATGGTGTAACAGTTTATCAACCAACAAAGATGATCACATAGGCCTCATGTTATTGCCTAGATACTCAAAGAGCATTGTAATTAATGACTAGAGAAAGCCATATGTATAATTCTTCTGCCAGACAGAAAGTGGCCATGCAACAAGCAAGGGATGAGAAGAACAAAGAAAAGTAGATGAAGGTTTTCCAAAAGAGCAAGAGCACTGGAACAATAAATTGGGAAGAGAAATTAGCATATTGGAGTCAAAATATTGTTAGTTCATCATCAGAAAGACGATAGCCTATCATAAAAAGCTAAGGCTAGCTATAGAAAACAAGAATTTAGGCTAAGAATGTTTTTTGAAAGATGAAGGGAGAAGAAAAAAACTGCATACTTATAGCATTCACTTTACGTAAACAGTAGTGAGATTTTTATTAAAATGTATACCTATTAAATAGAACATTACAATCAATCCATAAACTTCCCATAGGTACACACAGAAGTTTAAAGGCTTTAAGAAAAATTGGTG
Source organism: Hippopotamus amphibius kiboko (assembly GCF_030028045.1). Taxonomy (NCBI): domain Eukaryota; kingdom Metazoa; phylum Chordata; class Mammalia; order Artiodactyla; family Hippopotamidae; genus Hippopotamus; species Hippopotamus amphibius. The sequence goes on along the minus strand of NC_080193.1, from coordinate 122,246,400 downwards.
AAATGAGTACTTCATTGGAATATTATTTCTTAAGATACAACTCATATTAAGAACTGGGCGAAAACAGCGATGTAAATGAGAGACTACATAAGGCCAGTCATCATGTTAATAGCAATAAACAAATGACAAAAATTAGAATCGTATTTTGCCCAGTGTTATGTGCTCTATCAGTAGGACAAAAGACAAATGTACAATGGTGATGGTTATTTCAAGGAAAGTACTTGTGTGACAGAGCTGCAAGATGAATTAGCTATATTTTTCATCTTTACAAATCTGGCCAACAACTCACTTTTGCATTTTTATTATAATCAGATAGGTTTTAATACAGTTTTGGGGCCAACTAAGTTTTAGGAAAATTCTAATTTCCTTACATTTAACTAAATAGTATAAATCAGGAGCCACATGTAATACTTAATGTTAGCAGAGAGCTTTATACTGTTAGAAACAAATCATTTAACAAAAATGGACAGTTGTCATTCAGCCCTTAGCTGACACACAAGTCTCAAGAATATTTCTAACACATGTGACTTCAAGAAATGATCTGAAGAGTCTAGTTTATTATTACATAATGCGGCTTAGACAGACCTTTAAAAGAGGAAACTATTTAGTATTCAATAGTAGGAAGACAGGCACTCCTGCTGTTTTCCCACATGCTGTAAGACCTAAAACACAAGTACACCTGGGCCACTCTGAGGTGCTAATTACTAAAGCTGTGCCCACTTCCTGCTGCGGCCATTTTTTTTATGCCAGCTCTAGAACATATTATGAAAGAATGAAGGTCAAATGGATTGTCTAGTCGTTTACATCATCCTCTCCTTATCTCTTCACTTTAGGATCTACTTACTGAAATCACTTAGGCAATGACAACTGGATTTTATTAACTGAATAAAGCAGTGGTTTCCAAGTATGGTCTGTGAGTCCTGGGGGGAATCACTGAGACCTGTCAGGTGGTCTGTGAGGTCAAACTATTTTCAAAATGATACCGAGATACTATCTGCCTTTTCACTGTGCTGACATCTGAAATAAAGATGCAAAAGCAATAGGGGTTAAAACTTGCTGCTTGCTTAGTACAAATCAAGGTAGCAAACTGCACTAGCAGTCACTGTACTCTTTACTGCCACACTATCGTAGTAAAGAAAAAAAAAGTTTCATTTAAGAATGCCCTTGAAGAAAAAACATAAAATTATTAATTTTGTTAAATCTTAGCCCTTGAGTATTGGTATTTATAACAGTCTGAGTAAGAAAACATGAAGTTCATATATAGCACCTCCCTTAAAGACAAATGTACAATGGTGATGGTTATTTCAAGGAAAGTACTTGTGTGACAGAGCTGCAAGATGAATTAGCTATATTTTTCATCTTTACTTGAAAGAAAAGCAGACAAACTAGAGTTGTTAGGTATTTACCAGACATTTTCTCAAATATAAACAAAGTGAGACTATCATTTCAAGAAAAATAACCAATAGGTATTTTCAGGTATTTGCCACCATGATCAAATTAAGAGTTTTCAAGGAACTTTCCTGCTGGCACAGTGGTTAGGAATCCACCTGTCAATGCAGGGGACAGGGTTTGATCCCTGGTCTCGAAGATCCCACATGCATCAGAGCAACTAAGCCCGTGTGCCACAACTACTGAGCCTGCGCCTAGAGCCCACAAGCCACAACTACTGAAGGCCATGTGCCTAGAGCCTGTGCTCTGCATGCAACGAGAGAAGCCACTGCACTGAGAAGCCTGAGCACTGCAAGGAGGAGTAGCCCCCGCTCGCTGCAACTAGAGAAAGCCCGCGAGCAGCAACAGAAACCCAACACAGCCAATAAATAAATAAATTAATCCAAAAAACAAACAAAAAAGATTTAAAAGAAAAAAAAAAGAGTTTTCAAGAGAAAATTAGAATTTTGGAAAACTTATATTCAGCCCTGTGAGCTTGACAGCTTCCCAATACTTAGACTTTTCTGATAAGATAGGTGCTAATATGAATAAGTGTGATTTCTTGATATTTAACTTAAATATCAATTTAATTTTGATAATGTTAACACATTAATACTTGAAAGTTGTGAATAATTCAGTGAATTGGTATTTTCCAAATGACCAATGCAACATGTTACAAAATCATGCATGGGTGAAAGATCATGCAAAGTGACAGGCCAATAGATTTTAATGTTAACAAAGTATGAAAATTCATGGATACTGTTTCAGGTTTCACAGTGCAATTAAATTGTTAAGAAACCACTAGCTATTAAATATTAATTGGAATAGTATTAAACAAAAATATACACAATTATAATTCTGAAAAGGCTATTAAAATACTCCTCCCTTTCCAACTACATATCTGTGGTGAGGCTAAATTTCCATCATATATTTCAATCAAAACAACCTATTGCAACAGACTGAAATCAGAAACAATGAGAATCCAACTGTTTCCTATTAAGCCAGGCATTAAACTGTACAAAATATGTAAAACATGCCATTCTTTTTCTTAAATTTCTTTGTTTTGAAAAGGAGTTATTTTCATAAAAACATGTAACTTATGCAGATATGTATTAGGTTTATTATTGTTATTTTGAAATGACCTAATATTTTTTATATTCTCAGTTTTAATTTCTAGTAAGTAAATGTCAATAGATACAGCCCATGAATAAACAAAAGCTCTTTGGAGTCCTCAATAATTTTTAAGAGTATAAAGGGATCCAGTATCTATATGTGTATGGCTGATTCATTTTGTTGTGCTGTGGAGGCTAACACAACATTGTAAAGCAACCATACTTTAATAAAAATTAATAAGTAAGTGAATAAACTTTACACAAATAGGAAAAAAAAATAGAGTATAAAGGGATCCTGCGACCACAGAGTTTAAGGAATGCTGTAATAAAGAAAAGTATTACTTTCTTGGCCCAAAACCATATCAGGTATAGTAAGAATTCCACAACATCATTTAGCATCCTTCAGGGAGAAAGCAGAAAAAGAAGTTCATAAGAAAAGAAGAAAATGGGTTTAAGGGGTTTCTCTATGTTTAGAAACTAAATTTATTAGAGAAAAAGGAATCTGGCTGTTGCAGTGAAATGCCCCTAGGAAAACAGCATCTAAGGAGAGAAACCTATTTACTGTACCTGATTTTTAGGATAACATATAGAATGGGAAGCTTCTTACACCTTTACCCTTGACATTTCACTTCTAAGCATGACTAAAACACAGAACACAGCAATGACTGTGTTCTGCCCTCTCTTCCTAGGAGCTTTAAGAGCTGTAAGTATTTGTCAGATAAAATCACAACTCAAGGGAAATAAACCCATAAAATTATTATGTAATTATAATACACAAAATAACGTAATAGAATATAATAGAATGATATAAGTAGCTCTGAATATTAGCTTTAGAAGAAAAATAATGATACACTATGAAAAAAAAAAAACAACAGTACCAGTGTCTAAATACAAGCTCTGTGGCAATATAAAACACTGTATTTTTATTTACCCTTACACAAACAAGTTAACATTTACTCTTACATCAAACAAGTAATTTGTTCTAGGAAACTAAGCTGGTAATGGCAAAAACAAAATACAAACCAATATCTGTACAAAGTTAGTGCTTACAATACACTAATGATGTACAAATGGCAATAATCAATTTATCCACTTATTAAGTATATTAAATACTAACACAGTATCCAGTACTGTGATTGACTTTATCAGAAAGAAAGAATGATGTATAAAACTTAAAAGTATAGCACTTAACTGAATATTAAATTGGGTGGCAATTTAAGCAGCAATACTTAAGTGGAAGTGAAGTTAAATAAAGGTCACTGGCAATACATGAATATTTCTTAAGAGGAATGAAGCTTAAGAGTTGCATAATTAAATAGAGAGAAAGAAGAGAGGGAAAAATGAGTTAAATACTTTAGAATGAAGTAATACCATGGATAAGCACTAGAGAGGAAAATAATGCATGAGCAAACAGTGAAGAGAATGGCTTCATAAAGCAAAGATTTCAATGGGTGGGGGGGGTCAGTGATCTATACCATTCTATCAGTATTATATAATTACACAAATTGCTTGTACTTATCCAAACGAAATTATTTTATAAAATTCTACATACCCTTCTTAATAGCTTTGTACTTCTCTTCATTCTCCATAAAATTAGGATCCATCTTGAAAACATCTCAAAAAAGAAAAAATACTGAAGTTAGTGTTTATTTTCTATGTTTATGTTTGTATTCCACTTCCCAATGCCCACCCCTGACTTACTAAGAACATCTTCTGGGTTATAGTCATCTTCCAGAGGGAGCATATGGGTGAACTGATCATCTTCTTCCACTAAGTCAAGTCCATCTAGAATAACAGGGTGGTCCTTGAATCCATCCTTCCTTACAGCAAACATCACTTCAATCATATACTGAACTCTTTTGTCAATTTCAGACTCATGGAGAATGTTTCGAAGGCGTTCAAATATAGCTAAAGTTAAGCAGAAAGAAAATAAAATATGCAATACATATTATGATGCTCAAACCAAAGCTCAATATCAAACCAAGAATATATACCTACCATTGATTCCTCTTGGTGACACTTGTGTTAATTTGAGACCACATTCCTTAAGAAAACCAATAGCTACTTCAACACTATCATCTGTTGGTCTTTCCAGGAGCAAAGTGAGCATTTCTAAGCATAAAACTTCATGAGCCTTGAACAGAATGAAGACACACAGAACAGAGAAAATGCTTTCACATATATTAACCTACCACTGATGGTAATTTTAAAAATTAGTAAATCTAGTTTTTGCAGTGATAATATTGTACATATGAAGAGGGAAGTTTTATAATGCACATAAACATACTCCAAACATAGGGTACGATTTCTCTTTCACTTCCATTATGCATCTGTTAAGAATTTCCTGATAATTTTTCTAAAAATCTTAATTTATTACACTGAATACAACTATATGATTTATCTCCAGAAGAAATACTCTTCTCATACTCTCTATATAGGAAACATACATTATCTATAGGAAATGCCATAATTAGCCTCAAAAAAAAAGTTAAAAAGCCATTTACGAATTTTTAATCTGAGATATTTCATAATCACTATATGAAGAATAGTAACATGATTCTTTTTATAATATCCTCTCCATGACCACAACTCTATATCCATTTCCCAATTCATCCTCTCAGCAACTCTGGAAGCAAAGAGTTCTTAAGTTACATGAATACTAATTTTCTCATAAAATATCTTTCTAGTAGTTTATAGCATACAATGACAGTTTTGAATACTTCTATGTTTAATTAAATCAAATGCGACACTGGCCATGGTCAAAATTTAGAATTTTATAAACAATGCCAGGTAGAGAGGGAATAAAATTCAACTGAAAAACTTTGCTGTAAAAGAAACTGGACTTAGGAAGCATGTCCAAAAGACCATACATATGCCTTTTTAAAACCAGACTCTTATTTGAGATGGAGAGAGACAAAGTCTAACCTCAACTCAGGAAAACACCCTCTTTCACATTTAGCACAACATCAAAAATACATACTGCTTTTAATCTGGGAAGGCAGGCGAGGCTGAACAGTCTTACATTAGGGACAAGAAAACATTGCCCTGTACCACAGTTTGGAAGATTTAAAATATTTATCATTTTAACTGGTTTATGTCAATGCCAAGAATATCTCCAACATAAGTGTAATATACATTCAAAAACTGAAACATAATATCTGTGCTGTTATAGACTGTGATATTAGGTTTTCAGGCATGTGAAATTAAGTTTCCATGGTTTTAAGAAGAAAATTATCATTGTAATAATATGACTGGGTTAAAATCTAAAAGGTTTCTTAAAGTGAATACTGGAAAGAATTTCATGTAGCAAAGAATTAAAATAATATTAAATGTTAGAGAAATAAGATTAAGTGTGGCTTCAAAATTCTTCCTCTTGTGTATAGATATAATCTAAAAAAACAGTAATATATATCTGAAGGAAAACTCTGAGTATGAACAAGAGCAATTTTACTATTTTCATGTTTAAAATGAAGCTAAATCAAAACTCTCAGTGAATGAATACAAAATAAACACAAAAACTAAACAGTAAAATGATAATTTGGGGCATCTAAAACAGATTAAAATTATTTATAATATTTTATAAACATTCTAAGAATATATGAATATATACATATACTATGCAGTTACACATATATGAATACATACATATACTATGCAGCTGTGGGGAATAGCACTTCTTAAAGAATATCAGCTATTAGGTTTTCATGAACACTAGGTACAGGGCAAAGAAGTAGAAGAAACAGCAACTTTTTAAATAAAAACATATTACACTCTTTGAAGGAAAAATGTGTAGCTAAGTAACCATGTACAGTATTAAGAGTTAGATAAATGTGATAAAACACTCGGTCTGGGTTCCTCTTTATATTAAAAAAATCCATTTGTTATAGTTCTAAAGTTAAAATATCATTCAAGATACAGTTCCAAAGGACTATAAATCAAAACAAAGATGTCACTGAAGTGGCACTAAGCCTGTGGTCTAATGCCACTGAATAGCACCAAATTTTGAAAACAATTACTTACCACATTTTGGTTAATAAGATGTGCCACAAATTTTGAAGCTGTCAGACAAAGTGGCTGAAAAGGGAAAGTAGAGACATTAAGTTAATCTATAAACTAAAACCAATTTTCATTAATCTAGAGTCTACAGTTTACTAACATACTCTATTTCAAATACAAAACATGCAAGGTACTTTTAACTTGTAAGAAAGTTATAAAGTAAAAACTAATACATGTGAAAAAGTGCCATTTCTGGATCAATGGTTATAATTCAACAGTTATAGCCATCATTTTTGTTGCTCAGTATCAGAGGCCAGAAATATTTATTAGAACAAAAAAAGCTCTCATGAAACATGCAGTTTTAAAAAGAAATCCTACATAGAAATCAACATTGCTCACTACAGTTGATACTGGTTTGTTAGTCTGCCATGCAGAGCAATCTACCTACAAGTCCATTATATATACCTTATCATTTCTCCGATAGCCTTTTCGAAAATTAAGAATTAACCTTTTGAGGATTAATTCTCCAATTTGTGGAAATTTTGAGTTGATAATTGCCACTAATGCTGCATAAACATGGGTGAAGATTGGAGAAGCACTCTGTGCTTGCAAAACAGATCTGGATAGTAGGCCTCTGATTAAAAGAGAAAAGAAAAGGAGTCAACAATAATCACCAATTAGAAGGAAAAAAGCTCATTTAAAATCCAGCTATATTACTCCTCTGTAAATCATCATGAAAGCTAAATCAGGACTAAATTTTCACCACTCTTATCTAGGGGAAGAGTTTGTCTTACTAATAAATAAAAACTGGTTTTGAGGAAATAAAATTTCAATTTGTACATATATAAAACAGACAGATTTAATACAAATTTTTTTCAAAAATTTTTCTCTAAATATAATTCCTCTTTTCTAGCTCCTGTTCATTACATCTAATCATGAATTGAGTTTTTAACTTATATTAATTTAACATTATCAAAAGAGTGAAGTGAGAAAAGACCTGCCTCAAAAGTACTGAACTTAAAGTTTCCACTATGGGCCCGTCATTCATATAAATTAATTCTGTGATTAAAGACAAATGTGGGTGGTTTCCATCTTTAAAGACAGGCTTAAGTCTATTGTTTGTGAAAATATGGTATTCTCCTAAGAGAGGTAAAGACATAATCAAAGCCCTGCAAAAATAATGCTAAAACAAGGATGGGAAAATAAAAGGTTCTACCTTCTAACTCATTTTGAAATGGGCATGTTTCTATATATATCTGATAAGAGGAGAGATTCAAAGTGGGCTAATTGAAGAGAAAAAGGCAGCAAAACAATGTCTTAATAGTTATCAGGTCTAGGTATGACATCTGAACCACTAGAGTAGAAAATGAGAAAAGAGAACTCAGCTTATAAACTGTAAAATCTTAAGCCACCCCTTAAGTCACTTCTGAGTCTGCTTCTTTCTGAGTAAGATGTGAGAGCTCTTCCCTACCTTGGAGGACAGTGGCTGCCCTGGTCACCTTACTAAGCCCACAATCTGCCACACTTTATATTCCCAGTGTTTTGAGATGATGAATCAAGGTCATAAGAAACAAGACAGGAAAATGGCCCTTAGATTTTAAAATAATAAATAGAATATAAAATATTTCTATTTCCTGACCCTTTAAAATATCACAACTATTTAAAAACCATGAAGAAAATGGTTGTTATTCCCTTCTGCTATTCTAAAATTTTTTACTAATCTTTCTCATTTCTTTCACATTCTCACTTCGCTTTCAAAAGAAATTAAACTGGTTTGAGGTAGCATTTTATATGGATGCAAAAAAATTAAATATTTATGATTCCTCATGAGTTTAAATTCTTGGAAGTATTCAGTAAACAAATGTGCCAAAATCATTATCTGACATCAAAGCTTCTCAAAAAGTAAAAACTCCACACAACCTCTAACAGTGGAGTATAAGTTATTTGTTAGCTGCTTACATTTTTACAAGATCTGCGTTTTAAATATTCCTTGAAACTTCCTTTGAAATGAAGTAGCATAATAAATCAATGATTATTGTTCATGTAGATACTATGTTCCTTTGAAAAAGTACTATGAAATACTACAAATAAAACAGCTGATGCTTACCTTCCTCTAACTATATTTTCTTGAAGAAGTTCTTGAATAATAATACCGATATTAGAAATGTTGACTTTGTTGATCAGACCATTGATGGACTTCTTTAGGGCTTCCCAGCTCATCCTCTGGTACGCCAAGCTAAAAAGAATTGATTTTAATAAAGATGAAAACTTAGTCAACCATTACAATCACAAGAGGTTATAATAACATAAAAAATAGTGTTCCTTTATTTTCAAGATTTGCACAAAAAAGACCCCAAAGTGCAGTAAAACATGTGACCATGTGGATACAGATTATATCCTAAACCATATTTGATTCTCTGTACATGTGATACTCATGTAAAGACTAATTACTTTTAAGAACAATAAAATAATACAAGAATATGAAGGATATTTTATGTCCATGTATATTGCAATTTACAATATTTATTAGATTCAGTACATGCTTATTTTACATTATAACACTTAATTTACATAGATTTGTCTTCAAAGGAAATTTTTTAAAGTAAAAGCAACTATTTTTTATTTTAAATTACAATATGAAATACCTAAATATATGCCATAAAAAGGAAATATTTATTATGTTCCTTCCCCTAAAAGCACAACAGAGGAAAAAAAATTAAATGTTCTAAACCATGAAGAAATAGTATTAATTGTAGCAAAAGGGGGAGTCATATGAAATTATGGGGCTGAAAGACTGTTCCAAGTATCTTGAAGAACATCTCTATAATTAGGCAGTAGTTCCACAGGTTTATCAGCTGAAATTGCCACACTTTTTTAACTTAGGGATTAGGTAAATTATCTAAGGTCTTTTAAAGCTCTAAAATTCTACGGTTTTTATAATTATTTCTCTGTGGAATATAATTTCAGCTGCAGAAAGTCTTAACTTTTCCTTGTCCTTATATTTCTCTGGCAGTCTGGTGAAGGTGACAAACTTCTTAAAATAATATATATAAATACACAGGATTACAAAGGATACCAATCATACTGAAACAGTTTTCAAAGCCTGAAAAGAACCAAAGTTTGATATAGTATTATATGTGCTTCTTACATTAAATAACAAGAAGTGGTGGCAGGCATAATTTCTTTAATTTGCAAGTTGCATAAACAGTATTTTGAGATATTTGCAACAAACAGTCTGTTAATACTATGGTCTATTGCCTACAGTCCGGATAGAAAGAAATGCTAAATTTGATCAATTAAAAAAGATGCAATTTTTTTCCCATTCACATTCACGGACCGCCTGAATTCCATCCACGGACCTCTCGAAATATGTAGGTTAAAAATCCTGTTCTGAACCCTTCTATACTGTCGATGGGAATGTAAACTGGTACAGCAACTATGGAGAACAGTATGGAGGTTCCTTAAAAAACTAAAAATAGAGTTACCATATGATCCAGCAATCCCACTCCTGGACATATATCCAGAAAAGACGAAAACTCTAATTCAAAAAGATACATGAACCCCAGTGTCCATAGCGGCGCTATTTACAATTGTCGAGACAAGGAAGCAACCTAATTGTCCACTGACAAATGAATGTATAAAAAAAGATGTGGTATATCTATATCAAGGAATATTAGTCATAAAAAAGAATGAAATATTGCCATTTGCAGCAACATGCACGGACCTAGAGATTATCATACTGAGTGAAGTAAATCAGATAAAGACAAATATTATATGATATCACTTATATATAGAATCTAAAAAATAATACAAATAAACTTATCTACAAAAGAGAAACAGATTCACAGACACAGAAAACAAATTTATGGTTACCAAAGGGAAGGAGGAGGAGGGATAAATTAGGGTTATGGAATTTACAGATATACACTACTGTATATTAAATAAACAACAAGGATTTACTGTACAGCACAAGGAACTATATTCAATATCTTGTAATAACATAATGGAAAAGAATCTGAAAAAGAATCTATATATATATATAACTGAATCACTTTGCTTTACACCTGAAACTAATACAATTTGGTAAATCAACTTACCTGTACTTCAATGGAAGAAAAAAAAAAAAAAAAGAATCCCTGTTCTGGAGTGGTATACCAGATATACCAAGGAGGGGAGGTGGGGAAGAGTATTTTATCACTGACATTGTCCTCAGCAGACAATGAAGATAAAAAGCAGACTGACTTGCAGTTAATTTCATTACAGTTTCTAAGTTCCGTATAGATTACACACTCCCTTACTGCCTGCATCCGAGGTGGAAAACTCCTCCTGCCCCCAAACCCCAACCCTTTAGTATGCTACTATCTAGAGTAGTAAGATCTGTGGCTGAACAGCCAGCCTGATAAACAAGATACTGCTGACACATAATCACAAACTCTATTAAACTTTGGTAAACGGACAATAATCAAGTACAACTGTACTTCTTAATTAGGAAACCTACAATTAACCTGATTTAGTATCTACTGAAAGCAAAGACTACGCTTCTACTCCTGTCCCCTTTATAGCCTATAAGCAGAGTTCAAGTGTGTACAAAATTATATTCCAAGAATCTGTTTAAAACTGCATATACTGCGGACTCTTCTCTGTCCACTTTATAAAGAATTAATACTCCAGAAATAACAAAAATGTTTCCGGTCTTTTACAATTAGATTGCTTTGGACTGGATTAGAGACAGTAAATACTTCTCACTAATGCTGCCACTACTGCCTCCAGTAAAAGCAGAACCCCTACGTGATCACAAAGCTCCCACAAACCACAGAAGCCATTTCCAAATCCCTTCTCAACATAACATTCCAGGCATCACGACTAAGTGCCAGAATATGACACATGAAGAAAAACTTATTTGCTTTAAAATGTCATTTAAATGTTCCCTTCTAGTTCATAAATTTTTTAAACTTTATTTCAAACATTTATACTTTATATAAATGATATTTCTACTTCAAGCTAATTCTTGCAACAAATTTAGATTTTATTTTAGATTCTCAAGGTTCTCAAGTACTACCAAGTTGCCATGAAAATACCCAAGAAAGATGCAGAAAGACCTTCTTGACTCACCTGGAATCTGTTTTTCTTAAAGCATAGCTACCTTTTATCCCAATCTTTTTTCTGACTACCTGCCAAACTTAGCTGCAACTTAGGCCTTGAAAACTTAGCTGCACTTGCCTACACAGTTCCTCATCAGCTCAATTATTTTGAAACGGGAAGGAAAGGTACTTAAAGGGTAAGCAGTCATATATAAATTTTAATTGTTTGCCTTAGTGTAGCAAAAAAACTATAGTCTAAGATGTTATGGTCTAAGAAAAGGGGGGAAAAGAAAACTGTCAATTATTTCATAGGTTAGTACAGGGTTGGCAAACTAAACCCGTGAGCCAAATTTAGCCTATAGCTTGTTTTTTTGCAAGTTAAGCTTTATTGGAACACAGCCATTCTCACTTGTTTACATATTTTGTCTATGGCTGTATTCACTACAACAGAGAAGGGGAATAGCTATGACAGACAGAATAATGCACAAAGCCTAAAATATTTATTATTTGGCCTTATACACAAAGCCTAAAATACTTATTGATACTATCTTGCTTTCCATAGAAAAAGTTTGCTGACTCCTGGTTTGGTACAACTGGAAAGATCCATTTGAGTTCTAAAATATCAATAGTACTCTTGATTATCAATGAAAAATGGACACTACTAATAGGCATGCATGCAACTACAAAAGGAATAGTCTGAAAATAGAGAAGAAAAAAAAAGACAAGTGATCTTTCCTCAAACTTTTCCATTCATTCACGCAAAAAATAAAGAGGTTATGAGTTAATGTCAGGGAAAACAGTAAGCAAAGCTCCAAGGGAGCTTCTGAAGGTAGAAAAGAAAGAAGTCTAATTAGAAGTCTCTATCACTGTGGACTCATGCAAACTCTCAACAGCCAAGGTCAACTGGAGCACAGATGATTTTTTTAAATGAGAGTATTGCTGCCTTGTATTGTATACTTAGTGATATTGACATGCCTGTTTTTATCTGTAATCTGTTCTTGCATCATCCTGAGCTTTGCAGGAGGAATATACGCTCCACCAGTGCGAGTAAGAAGAGGATCCAGCTCCTCTTTCTTCTTCTTTGCAGTAGGTTCATCCTGAGCAGAGGAACTCTGGGTCACCGATGGTTCTGGGCTCCTTCTCCCAGGAGATGGAGATTTCCGGGACCTTTTCCGATCCACATCTCTTTCTCTTTCTCTTTCTCTGCGTTTTTCTCGGTCTCTACTTCTGCAATATATTTTTTTAATGGCGAAAAGACAATACAAATTACATTCTTAAATGAACTGTATACCAAATGAGTGAGACCATTTGGGGGCCACAAATTCAGACAAGGAAGAGTGGTTTGGTAAGGAAGTGCCTCACAGAAAATGTAACTTAAACCAGGTCATCAAGGCTTGACAGGATTTACATTGGGGGCAAGGTAGGAATGGAGGACGGCATTCTCCAACTAGTAGAAGACAGAATAACTACTTAAAAACTGAGCAAAGGTATTCAGGCCAGAATAAGTAGAACAATAAAGAATCATGTATAACAGTAGTTGGAAAGATGAGTTCGAGCCAGACTATGAAATCATAAAAGACAAGCAACAGACTTTAAGTTTTTTATCCTAGAAGTGATGAGGAATCATCACAGTTTCTGAATGGGATAGTAATACGAAAATAGAGTTTTAAGAAGACAAATTGGCCTGTGATGCACATGATAAGTTGTATAAAGGAGAAACCAGAGTTTATCTCCAATAATGGCAATTTAGGAGTAAGAATGTTATAATAAACTGTAATATTTGAAATTGTTTCTTGATAGAACTGGTAATTTATTATAAATCTCAAAATATCAGAAGCTTCTGGTTATTTGAGACAATGTGAAAAAATTTAACCATTTTCTGGCCACAATAACTCCTCGCTACTAATGCAGGTGACTATCCTTTCTCAAGTTAACACTTTAAAAATGATCAGGGTATGTAACGTTCTCAAACTATCAACAACTAGCAAGAAAGAAGGAATGCTTGCTTTTTGCTCTTTCCCCAGAGAAGAGTTTGTCCACTTGGCTGCTTTTTACATATACTGCCTAGAAACTCAGATTATTCTGTTCATGCTTTGTGTAATGGTGAGTTATATGAACACAGTAAATAAAAATGAGTTTTACATTATCACTGCATTACCAGGAAACCACTCAACAGATTTTAGCTAAATCTAGAGGGTATGTTTGAGATAATATGTCTTAATACATAGAGAGAGAGAAGCCCACCTACCCAGGTAGCTGTGGAGGAACTCTTTTAAAACTGAAGCATAAAGAGACCTGAGTGACAGAGTCTATACTCGCAAAGACAGAGCCTGTACCTACTAAGACAATGGGAACAGTGGGGGAAAAAAGTGGTTCCAAATAGAAAGCCTGATATGTTAAAGGCAGGCGCTCTAAAATCTAGCCACTGATTTGTAATTGAGTTGCTTCTTACTGTAGATTTAAAATGTTTCAAGAGACTAGCAATACAAGGGATTTACTGACATTGCTTACAATTCTGAGAAACAACAGGTAAGACTGCTCGCTGGCTGGTAAAATCATGTCCTTCTGAGATTACAGTGTTTGTTCCTTTAGAGTGTAGAAGTAACAGTATATCTGAGTCCAACAGAAATATTTCTTTTCAAGTGTTTTTGCACCATTAGCCTTTATATTCTACATAATACACAACATGCTTACTTCACAGCATGACTGTGTGTATCAAATGAGACTTTATATACATACAATGGATCAAACACACAGTTATAGTGAAATAATACAATCAGGGCACTGGAGTCAGAGTGGAGTTCAAATCCCAGTTTCATCATCTACTAGAGAGGTAACGGCAACCTCAGGTAAGTTAATCAGTTCAGACCCATTTCCTTATATGTGAAATGTGAGATACAGTATCTAGTGTGTAAGCGTTTTGACAGTATTTGAGAAGGTATGAGAATGCCTAGCCACCAATTATGGTGGTAGTAGTTACTCTTATGAAGGTGTCATTAGAGTGACTGCAGATGAACCTGGCTTTTGGAGGTTAATTTAATCTGACATTTAAGGATTGGTTACATATTAGAAAGTAAGTAGTGATAAGGAAATTTTGGCTGCAGATATCAAATAATGTGTTTGGCTCCACACCGTGGAGAAATCTGATCAAAAGTCTAGTGGCGTATAGTCTCGGTAGTCTTGGAGTGGATAATATGAGAGAGACATCAAAAAGGATACAGAACTAAGTGAACAATAAAACATGGTAGGCAGGTTTTTGAAACTGGATGACTGATAAAGGAGGTAATCAAGTTCTACAAGACTCAGGTAAGAATAATTTATACTTAAATAAAAACTACAGACTGGTCACTTCATTCTCAATGTCCCTCTGCCATTACGTAGGAAAGTAAATTAAGATCACTCTATGTCATATAATATAAATGACTTTCATTTAGTAAACAATCTCAAAAACTCACATAAGCCAATTCCTCATGTAGTACAGTATAATAAATAAAAACCTGGGCTCTAGAGTCAGACAGACCAGGAATTGCCACTGATACACTTTTAAAACATGAACAAATGACAACTTCCCTAAGTCTCATTTTCTTCATCTATAAAAGAGACATATTTACTGCAGTAAGGAGTTAATTCATGTTAAGCCCGTATTAGAAAGCCTGGCACCTAAAAACATCCATTTAATGCTAGCTGTGATTATTATTAAGCATAAAGAAAATTTAAACAAATATATGTTTCTATAGTTAAAATATCCAATACTAACCGTGACTCCATGCTACCATCATAAGAATGTCCTCTTCTTGAACGCTCGTAGTCTGACCTGCTGTAATCAAAGTAATCTCTATCCTGAGGGGATCTTTCTTGTTCTGTGTACCTAATACATAAAATAAGAAAATCGAAGTTATAAGTTGAAAACAATGATGTTATACTTAGGGAAGCCATGTATTGGTAACGACAACGTAACTCTGTGACTGAGCAAAGTCTCATCAAATGGATGCTAACGAACAGCGTACTCTGCTGACACCTGTTCGTAACGAGAAGAGCCTTCAGCTGGTGTGCAACAAAATGACTCCTGGAATTCGCTTAACCAAACTTGACACCCTGATTCACACTGTCCTTAGTAAAAGATATATATTTGCATGTCATATATAGTTTAACATGAAACAGGCCATCCTCCGAATGACTCCTTTTGCTTAGTTGGCACATTTTATCAAAGTACTAGCTAATGTCATTGGTTGGTCTCCATAAAGACCAGTTTAACTCCACCTCAAAAGACTATTTTTATCAGCGGCTATTCTTGAAATTATATTATCAGCTATCTGTGAGAATGGATTGAAATTGTTAGCAAACAGAGATAGTATAAGATCTGCGATTTGAATCTTAAAAGTTAATAAAATCAGAGAACCTTCAGAGAAGTTAAATACATACACACATGATAAATACACACAGTAACATAATCCATGTTTTATATACATATCTACAATTAATTTATACACACACAAATACCTGTGTGTATGTCTGTAGAGAAATTAAAAATACATGTGTATATATATACACAAGGAGGAGGTGATCCATGAAAGGCAATAAGCAGATGCATACCACAGCGATTAACTTGATGTCCGTAAAGCAAAGGTTTTAGAGACAGCAGAGTGGAACATAAACAGGGAATAAGAGATTAGACAAATGAAAGAAAGTTTAGAGGATGCTTCCCCTTTCATAAATTATTTTTAATGGTTATACTTACTAAGTGAAATAACTAAAGTCCTACTATGAATGCATGATGAACATTAATGGTGACATTTCTGGATCTTTGATCTTAACACAATTATGGTAAGATATATATAAAAACATTTTGAAAACTATAAAGACCTACGTAAATATAAAGGATAGTATTAATAGTAAAAGCACTTCGTAATAATGTGATTTCAACTCAGTTTTCCATTTTATAAACTTTCCTTTGATTCAGTATTTGAGATATTAAAATTATTCCCTTTCACCTAAAAATTTTCATAAAATCTATAATTATTTACTACAAGTTTCTAGAACAGTCATTCAAGGATGATCTGTTCTCAAGCCCACTCAAGTAATACTGCCTGTAGAACCATCAAAAAGAAGCTGTTTACCCTAAAATTAGAAATCTAAGAGCTAAATAATTTCTTGAATTCATTACAAAAAATTTAAATGGTATTTGGAACTTATAAAGCTGTTTACCTGTCTTCTGGAGAGGAGGTCCTCTGATATGAATTATAGTTTTCCCTTCTGTCATGACTAGAAGAATGCTTTCAAAGGAAAAAAAGAAGGGGAGAGGGCATTTAAAAATTCTGTTTAAAAAAAGTATATAGACAATGACATATGTAGCCTGGAAAATTGGAAGTGCTTTAAAAAATTATTTCAAAATATTTTTTTACCCATAAGAATAATTTATATTACCTAAATGATATATAAAACAAAATGCTCAGGTCAGCCAAGGTAAATGTCTGTTTTCACTATAGGTCAAGTACTATTTTTAACCAAAAAAACTCAAGGTAGAAGAAAATTCTCACATTTTCAATGTCAGTTAGTTAATATTTTAATCCTGTGTAATATGATATAAATTTTTAGAACATCGCTTTTATAAAGGCCTTTCCTGGTGAAAAACAAGATGAAAGCTTTCCCTTGGTGAAAAACATGACCAAAGGGCCAGAGGTTTTCTAGCAAGAGGTCACTTTCGTGGTTATGCTCAAGCCTTTTATAACACTGCACTTACTTTCTTATCTCCACTGGCTTATAAAAACTACAACATTAGTCCAGGTTACTAAATCTGGATAAAATAAATAGCTAGAATAAACTGACTCTAATGTATTTATGAAAATTCATTTTTGTTTTCAGCAAACATTATTTGAGTGTCTGATATGGCATGTTTGGCACTATGGTAGGCTGTAAGGATTTAAAAAATATGACTCATAAAATATAGCTCCTAAGTCAAATCCTTTGAAAAATAACAGACATACAAATAAGAAGTGACTTCAGTGTAACATGAGACTGAAGATACGTCACATTGAGAAAGAGACATGAACCATCCAGTTTTAAGAACATACCCTAATTTAAAAATCCAAATACAGTTAAGAAGCCAAAATATTTATAAATTTTTTAAACCACTGGTATAAAAACATTCATATTGACAAACTTATTTTTAAGAATTAAAACAATTTTAATTAACTGAACTATAAAAAAGGAAAAACAGTATGTTTTCAAACTATCTTAATCTTGAAATCTAAGAAAAAATAATTCAAATAATGAGTAACTTGTTCTGCACACTTACATGCTTGCCTTCTTAATGGAAAAAATACATTTAAAAATTGAAAATTATACTGCAAAGAAATGTAAACAAGCTCCAACTTCCTCTTATGTTATGACTATCTAATCAGCATCAGTGTGAGTCTAAAATTATCACAAGTAAATTGCCAATACAATCTCCTTAAGTACTAAATTTTTTGAATAGTATACACTAATTAGACTAATGTATGTTGGTGAATAAACATATGATCAAAATTTATCATTTAAAGTAGCCAGTCTGGCTGTATTTTACACTGAATGCAAACAACTTAAAATCCTGTTTCTAATGTGTATAACTTTTAAAAATTATTTTACTGGGCAGCATAATTAAATAGAATTGTTCAATATATATGACATAGGTTTCCATAAAACCTGACATCAAGATCCTAAACCAAATATAGACCACAAGATTCATTTCATTCATGGTAATACCAAACAGAGTATTTACTTATTATAAGACACAGCCCTTCCTGTCTAGACACTCTGGGGGATATAAAAATTAGGGAAAACCTTCAAAGAACTTAAGATTTTATGGGAGAGAGATGGTTATAAAGAGTTCTACAGTTAAACACATCAGATTATACATGAGAGAGAGAGAGAGAAGGGGGAGGGGGAGGGGAAGGAGGGGGAGAGAGAGAGAACAATAAAACTGCACTGTCTACTTTTTCTTTTACAAGGCACGGCACAATTATTTTGATTACATTAGGAAGAAGGCCTCAATTCTGTGCTAATGATTTTAACACATCTCTGCAACATCTGTTGTGAGCAAGAGGGAGAAACCAAAAATATTGAAGTCGTGAATCAAGACTTCGTAAATATGATCAAGTTAACAAGTGCCTGGCACACGTAGTCAGTGCTAACAGCTAACAGGAGATCTTGAGTAGGAACAAGCGCTGGGGTACAGAGTACTGAGGGTGACAGTGAGTAAAGGGGAATTTGAACTGGGCTTCAGGAGATTTTACTAAGTGAAAAATAATTTCGAAGTGTGATCCAAATAATAATAACCTGAATTCTCCTATTTCCCTTATCACAGAGTTTAGATTCTAAGTCAGGGCAGTAATTAAATATAACATATTGTCGAAATACCCTTTAAAAATTCTCTAAATTGTTCACTAAGCAAAGCAAATACGGTACACCATGCAGTCACCTGTAATCTCTGACAGTGCAGAGGGAGCAGTAGGAGGAGGTGAGTGGAGCAAAGAGCCTGTGTCCAGAGGCTCTGAACATCCATTAGGCTCAGGGAACAAGTCTTCAAGAGCAAGAGACAGGAGGGGCTGGAAGAGTTAGGGAACGTGTTTCTCACTAGCGACAGTAAGGCTCAATGGAAAATAAGGGATCCTCAGCTGAAGCCTCCTGAACCTTACAGATGAGACCCCGGAACATCAAGAGAGGAGCTGAGCGTCACCTGAGGTAAGAATGGGCCCAACCCAGCTAGTGGACCTGCTTATGGCCCAATAAGGTGGAGAGAAGGAGGCAAACTAAACTGAGAACTGGCTGGGAGAGCCAAGCCACTAAGTGTGAAAGGCTTGCTGATTGAGGTCATCCCTTCTAGGCTGGGGGGATGCCTCAGAGAACCCATCTGGACCACAAGAGGGAAACGTGGAAAAGCACTGTCTAAGAGAAACAGGAAGAGATTCTGAGAAATACTAAACACTTCTCCCGCTGTGTAAAAGGTACAGAGTTTAAATCTGAGTGCTCTTGTCTAACATGGCTCAGTCAAGAGCCAGCTCCGCACAAGGTCTCCTTCCCCCTTATGTTCCCAGCTCCTAACACAGAGTCTGCCACCTACTAGGCCCACAATGAATTGTTTAACAGTCATTGGACCAATGAGTACAAGCCCAAAAGAGGCAGATTTCAGAACACTACATAAAGGTATCTACTGACAGATGGGGCCAGCTTCATCAGGGACAACAAGCCCCCGCCAAAGGAGATATGCAAGCACAGGCTGGAAGTCTACCTCGGAGGGACGCTGGAGAGTGTCTTCTCATACTCAAAAGAGGTTCGAAGACATGGCAGCAGAGCCTGTCTCAGCCTGGAAGCATACCAATTCAGTTTATTAAGCATCTACCACACCCCAGGCCCGGTACCTGGAGCTCATATCTACTCACACTCTTTAAAACAGGTTTAGGGGTGCAGAGGTGGTAGAGGAGGAGAAGGCAGAAGTGCCGGTCTTTATAACCAAATAAAAATCCATCTTCCCCTACAATGATTCCAAGACCCAGGAAGTGATATGCCTGCTTGTAGATCTGTGGACGACACAGATCGGCTAGTAGATCTGTGCAGCTGAAAAGAAAAGGGAGTAGAGTGGTTTGCTCTCCCGCCAAGTCCACTCATAGGCAGAAGGACAGTTCTGAAGCAGATGGAGTTACCAGTTCCTGTGACTACTCTGCCCTCCTCTACTATCCTACTTTTCTCAGAACCTGCTCCAGCCACACTAGACTCTTCCTTCACCTTTGCCCCCGTTGTCCCCTCTGCTTGGCACACTCTTCTGCCAGACACCTACGTGGCTAACTCCCTCATCTCCTTCAAGCGTGTGTTCAAAAAGGCCCCTTTTCACTGGGCCCTGCCTATTACAAACTGCATCATTCCAATGCTATATTTCTTTTCTCCATAGCACAAGTCTAGCATTTAACAATCTAATATACTATGTAATTCACTTATATATTAAATTTATGACTTATTTTCTTCTCCCCCACTAGAATGCAAACTCCACAAGAACAAGGGTATCTGTTTTATTCACCCTTTTACCCAACTAGCTTAGAACAACCACTGGGACACAGTAAGAATTCAGTGACTATTTGCTGAATAAATGAACGTATAATGTCTGAAGTAAAGTACAGCACAGGATTAGGAGCTCATTTATGCACATGCAATATCCGACAAGAGGCTCACTTGCAGACAGACACGCAGGAACTGCGAGCAACTGAGGAAGAAGATATTCATCTTCCACCTTATGCTCACGCAGGAAAGAATGCTCTTGGAGAAGGATGGTGGAATTTCCTGCTGTTTGCTATTTTTCTTTTGCATGGGCTCACTTACATGCACTTTCCACACCCCCCACCCCCGTACATTTCCTCAACTGCCCACCTGCACATCTGGCCAAGTATCTACATTTGAAACTGTGTTAAATTAAATGTGTGTATGACACAACTCTACTGTCTGGTTCTAATGTCCTAATTATATAAATGCTTTTGTTTAAAGGATAGATAACTGACTACAAGTTTATGTTCTTTATTATAAGTTTCAAACACTTACCTTTATTTGTGCCACACTACTTTTCATTTTCTGTTGCCAGCTGATCTGAGATATCAAAGACTCTTAATCTGGTCCCAATAATAAGTACCAAACGGTGTGAATTCCCTGACAGTTTACTTTTTCTGTCTGCAAATGTCACCTATAAAATATACCAAAGAAACCTCTGTTAACACGAATAAAATGTGTGTAAAATAACGTTATTTCCACACAATGGACATTTGACCACCTTATTTTTCTTAATAGGCACAGATACAATCAATAATTAAATGAAAAAAATTAAATGAACGTTCAAAAACTCTTTAAATAGTTCCATATTATAATGTATAAAAAACACATATTAGTAGAAAAAACCCTGAACAAAACTGCAATAATAACGAAGGCTTATTAAACACTACAAAATATTCTAATGACTGAAAAGAACGAAAGTTCTCTTAATAAATGGTGTCAGATAACTTTATTCAAAATATTCTCAGAGAGGAGACATACACATATATCATAAAACAATACTGTGATATTATAAAAAGAAGTGAACAGAGGAAACAATTATATAAGAGAAAGTATATAAACTGAGTACAAAACATCCAATGTTTTAAACTAAGAATGAAATACCAATGTTCTTATAGTAATGATCGTTCAAGAATAGAGATTATAGAGAAAAAAAATGTGCTCAGTACCAAAATAACAGTACAATTAAGAAAATTTCTAATTTGAATGCAAGAAAGGATGTTACAGATTATCTGATCCAATTCCTTCTTTTTAAGGACAAGAACAATGACGGTCAGATAAGTCATTTCAATGTCCTAAGCTGCTATAATGTCCTAAGCTATAAAACAAGCTAGTGGTATACTAGAAACCTAGCTAAACGACACCCAATTAAGTATTCTTTTCACTGGACCACATACACAAATAATCTAGATACTATAAAGTGATACAAAGAGTTGCTATCATTTAATGCAGATGGGGATATACACAAATCACTAAGTCAAGAAAAGTTTCCATTACAATGGTTAGCATGCTATCTAGGTTAGTAAAAACAATATACACAAGATTCTTCACAAACTTGTCAATTTATAAAATATAACTGCAATCACTTCTCAGGGACTCCCAGAGCGGAGAGAACTAGGGAAGGGAAGCCCCACATGCTAGACACACTCCCCCAAATCTCTGACCACCCCTGAACCAATACCTGTACTAAACAGAGTCCTGCTCAGGATCACAGGACTGAGCTGAGACGTGAATAAATGCTCAAGAGACAGAATTTGCAACTTAAGTCTAATCAAGTTAATTGCCTGAAGGGTCACCATTCCTCAGAAGAATGTACCAGAATCCAAAGTCTTAACAGTAAAATGTCCAGGATACAATTAAAAAATAACCCAACTTATCAGAAAACTGTGGCCCAATCTTAAGAAAGAAGACAATCAAAGGAAACCAACACTAACACCAACCCAGATGCTGAAATTAGTACACGAGGTTTTTAAAGCATATTCAAAAGTGCAAAGGAAAACATGCTTGCAAGGAATAAAAATATAGAAAACTTCAGGGAAAAAAAACCCCAAAAACCCAAGACAAAAAAATGAACCAAACTGAAATTCCAGAACTGAAAAATATATGAAGCAAAAAATTCACTGGACAAACTTAATGGCAACATGGGAGATAAAGGAAAGCCAGTAAGCTTGATGTAAGATCATTAGAAATTATCCAATCTAAAGAAGAGAGAGAAAAAAATTGTAATGAACAGTGTCAGGGACATGCGGGACAATAACAAAGGCCTAGTGCATGTGTAATCAAAGCCCAAGAAGGAAAGAGAGAACGAATGGGATAGAAAAAATATTTCAAGAAATAACAGCCAAAATTTCCCCAAATTTGAGGAAAGGCACAAATTTAGTTTCACGAAGCTTGGAGAACCCCCAGCAGGATACATATAAAGAAAACCACTTACGCACGGTCATATACAGTAGTCAAAGTGCTGAAAATCAAAGATGAAGGGAAAATCCTGAACGCAGCAAGAGGAAAAAAACAACAAATTACAGACAAAGAAATAAATTATCGCTGACTTCTCATCAGAAACTAAGGCGACCAGAAGACAGCAGAATAATCTTTAAAGCATTGAAAGATTAAGAAACTGTTAACCTAGAATTCCAGCAAAAATATTAAGAATGAAGATGAAATAAAGACATTTACTGACTGAACAAAGCAAACAAAAACTAAGAGAAACTAAGAGAATGTATCACCAGCAGACCTGCACTGTAAGAAATGCTAAAGGAAGTTCCTCAGGCTGAAGGGAAATGATACCAGACAGAAGTCTGGATTTCCAAAAAGGAACGAATAACACTGGAAATGCTAACTTTCTTGAGGAATACAAAAGACTTCTTTTTCCTTTATCTAAAATATACAGGTTTGTTGAAAGTAAAAACTATGTCTTGAGAGGGCATAGTGTTTGTACATGGGATACATGTGGACTAAAATGGACCAAGATGAGGCAAAGTTTCTGAATTTTTTCTGAAGCAGTACCATGTGAACTCTAAGAAGCCTGTGAAAAGTTAGCGATATATATTGTGTTCTCTAGGGCAATGACCAAAAAAATAACATATGTAAATACAGCTAAAAAGCCTAATTAAAATGGAATTTAAAAAAATATTTAATTTATAAAGGCAGGAGAGAGGAACAGAAGAACAAAAATCAGAGGGGACAAAAAGAAACAAAAAGATGGCTAACCTAAATCTAACTCTATTAATTATATTAAATATTAATGAACAAACATTTCTAATAAAAAAAACAGAAGCTCCTCCTCCCCCTCCTCAGGTGATACAACCCTGAAGGCACAACCTTATCTTGGCTGGATTTTAGGTCTCACTTAACTCAAGATGATTTACACAATGTGTATGTGCCATACACAAATCACATGATTCTTTTCAAAGATCCTGTTTTTATGGCTATAAATGTATAGAGCTATAAAACTCAAAATTTTACTCAATTAACTTTTGCTCAAAGGTAATGGTATTTTTTTTTACCTCTACTAACACAATTGTTATATTCTAGCATATCCTCATTACCTAGTATTATTTATACATACACTTTTCAGCAACAACAAATATTTACTGCACTTGTATTATTTTGCCAGGCATCTTTCTAGGAACTGGGTAGACAGCAGTGAACAACCATAAAAAATATCTCCTGCCCATCTGGAGTTTGTGTTCTACTTATAAAAAGTAAATCTATAATGATAAGCAAAGCACTAAGCTACTAATTAAAGCAAAGTGGCTGATTGGGCTTTTTTCACACGTCAGTTTCAAACCATTACTTAATACTGTAAAACCAGATCCCTAAGTCACTATGTTAAAAATAAACTGAAATATGAAAACTTGCCTGATTGGAGAATTACTTGTACATATACTGGGGCCCACCTGACTTACTACAGCAGAAGATATGTTATGTGGGGACGAAGCTAGGGAGGAGGAATACCCAGGCATACTGGTTTTATGAAAGCATCTCCAAGGTAATTCCAATATTCAACTCTTCCTCAAGATTTCTCAGCTTTCCAATTCTGAATGAGAAACTGATTTAAATTTCAATTTATTTTTCTTAAACCACAAGCCACTTAAGGTAAAATACAGAGACTCCACAGCTTCGATACTTTATAGTGAAGAACTTAGTCATAAATCATTTGGAAAGGGAAACATAAATTCCAAATATTAATCCTTAACTCACTGGTAAGAAGCACATACATGTGTGTAAAAAAAAGAAAAAATCTGTATCAGTGCTTTTTAAATTTGAGAAATTCTGGGCACAATTTATAGGGAGAAAATTCTCACTCATAATGCACTGATGGCCACAGCACAGGTTTTTGGAGCTTAGGATATCAGCCTATACGATAATTAAAGTAACACTATCTACTACAACATGATCACAAAGACAAATTTAAGCACTGAAATGGAGTCATTCAGATGACAAAATATATTCATAAAATACTTACTATCCTTAAAATGAAAACAAAACATGAAGAACTGAGAGAGGGAAAGAAGAGAAAAAAACCTGCATCAACAGTTTGCAGCCTTTCTATGTAAACGAGATATGTATACAATAAATGTTTCAATGATTATGTACTTCTCAAGTTAAAAAAAACTCATATACATAGGCTGAAATAAATTCTATAAATTTTCTTTTGCCTGCAGGCTTAAATATGCGTATTAACTGGTGAGATTTGTAACATACTTTATGTAGAAATTAAAAGCCTAGAGAACTGTCCATGTTCTTACTATCCATAATTTGTTCTTACTCCCAGAATGATACTATATTATACCTCAATAGAGGTTTTCACTCTTCTCTATTCTAATAATGTTGTTATATAAATTAATAGAGTCACTTATTGTCCACAGGAGTTTCTGCTCCTGCCTTACATTCACTGAAAGACCCCCTCTATAAACTAGCCTCAGGAACTGAATCGTCCAGAAGGAACCTCAAAAGAATCTAAGTAAAAGCCTCTAGTACTAGTTAGTACTCTTTACTTTTTGTAGGGGATATGCTGATGGATACTGCTGCCATCATCACCTGAGTGATTTCCAGGCTTTTCTGATCTGGAAGGAGAAAACACTGAAGACAGAACAAGGCCCTCCTTCCCCGGATGCTAGACACCAGTGACTGTCATGCACTTCTTTGCATATTTTTGTCCTTGATCCTCTTGGTTATTTTTCTCCCTCTCTGCTGGCTGACACTTCTAAATCAGCACTGTATAATAGAACTTCCTGCACGGATGGAAAGGTTCATATTCTGCACTGTCAGTAGCCACTATACCAATACAAGAGTCACTGGCCACATATGGCTATCGAGCACTTCAAATGTACCTAGTGGAACTGAGAAAATTAATTTTATTTGATTTTAATTAAATTTATATTTAAACATGAATAGTCACATGTGGCTACTGGTTACCACACTGAACAACACCATTCTAAACGATTAAGACACTGGGGCCTTTTAGTCAGGGTACTCTCAAGATCCTTGTTTTTGATAATCTCCAGATATGATACTAATTAATTCTTCAGATACTGGGAAAGTAAAACAAACAAATAAACAAAAATCCTCATATCCAAATTAATGGGAAAAGTCACTTGGTTATTTTCCATGGCAGATTCAGATTATGGTAGATAAGAGATAACATAATAATCCCCATCCTAGAGTTTGTCTATGCTGCAAACATTAATGTGATCTCCAGAGTCTTAAATGCTGCTCTGCGGCCGCTATGATGCCAAATGATCATTTTACATATGCAACAAGAAAGAGCTGGCACTAGAGACACTACTACCATCACAATCGTGACCCACGGAACCACAGTGCATATCAGGATTGATCACACCTCCAGAAGATAATGTCTACCCTTCAGCTTATGTTTAGTAACCAGAAGGGGCACTAATAAAATGAAAACAAAACCAAAAACAGCCTTGATGACAGCCAAGAATTGACAACTGACACAGAAACCACACTTTGTAAAATATATTTCCACTAACTTGCAAAAGAGAAAAATTATACCAATCTAAGTCATGATACACAACATGGGTTATGTAAGCGCAAATTCTTATTTCTGGTTAGTTCAGACCCATCTGACCCACACAAAATGGTGGCCACATGGACTCTCAACTGTTCTAAAGATATGACCACTTACTGTTCCAACAACTCTTTTGTTTACAAATTCTCTCTAGTCTACAAATTCCTGCCAAGACCATCTGATGACTACGAGGTATGTTACTGGGGAATTTTATTAATGGGCTTTAACATATAAGACAAATGAAGCACCTTCTCCAACAATTCACTGGCATGGGGGCCAAAAAAAAAAAAGAGAAACAAATGGCACAGGTGTTACAGAATAGAAGAGGCCTAACAGACTTAACACATGTAATATGTGTACCTTGTTCAGATCCAAAGTTGAACAATTTGCCCTGCTCTAAAATGGGATGTGTTTATATAATAGGACCCATGCTAACTTGAATTGAACACTAACTCCTCTATGGAGCCTTTCTTCTAGAAAGGAGATGGACCAAAGGTCTTTTCTCTTCATGGGAGACAAAATAATGGAACAGAACACTTTCTGGTCCAGTAAGATTGTGAACTTGCTGACAATTATATTCACATCATGGTTTTCTGGGTAGAAGAATGAGAATAGGGTGGGATTTGGACTCTCAGAATTACTTAAATCCTTACAGACATACATTTTCTACCCAAGAGAACTTATCTTAGCATGTACCTGAAATGACTCATTTCAAAATCAGCTGTTACCTACAGTGTGCCCAAACTGATAATAAAGGAGATAGGCTAAGCTCTAGTGCCAATAATATACAAACTTTAAGAAAGCATTTTCCTCAACTATACAACATGTTTCCCTGAGGCAAGTCATTTTAAAATATGATGATCAGTGTTCCCAAAGCTGATAGGAATGGTGCAATGGTGAACACAGGCTGCCCAACACTGTTCAAAACCAGTCAATGAGAGAAATGTCAATGTATACTGCAGCTCCACAACAAACTAATTTGCCATCTACACTAACAGATTCCATAGCACATTACAATGATGTTCTGAAGATACCCAGAGAGGAACTAATTACATTTCTTGTTTTAGAAGTTGGAAACATGGAATTTAGAGTAAGATAACAACAGCAACAATAACAAATAATAATAAATTATTATAATCACACAGACCCTATACCAGGAACTTTGTTTATATATTCTTAATTCAACCTTCATGATTACCCTGCTTTCGTGATTTTTTAAGCCTTATTTTTCAGTGAGAGAATTGAGGTAAAGCAATGTATATAAGCTCTTCACAGCTAGTAAAGACCAGAGCTAAAATTCAAAAACGTTTATCTGATGCCAAAACCATCTGATATTGCATCCCAATGGAAATGCCAACATTAACAAGCTGATGCCAAATTAGTAAATTATAAAATAAGATCTCTGTTACCCAGAAAATTTTCCTATTCTAAACTGATCCATTCTTGTAAAGTTCCAGATAGTAAAGGTTTTGATGTTAATATAATGAGGCCCTACTTCTTTCTAAGCATGAATAACTTTAAGGATTCCTTTACTTAATTTGCATACTAGAATTCACCGTGACCAGGTACCACATGAGCAAATAAATCACTTGACTCTATTGTGCAGGATCTAGTGTTTTCCTTCACTATCCCTCTTGGGTCTTAAAACTGGTTTCTCTTCTCAACCTACCTACACACACGCAGGGCAATTTTTAATGCCTCTGATTTCAAATCATCTCACTTATTTAAATTTAATTACTTTTTTTTCTGACTGGTGTCATCTTTCGCCTTTATACCCTTTAACCATCATCACCAAATACTTTTCTGGCAATCAAGTACGATCTGTTACATTTCTATGTCCCAAAATGTAAGTGTGAAATTGACAATAATGTAGACTGCTACTGCAGTTCTAACAAAAAATGCATAAAGTACTATCATCATCCAGATTTATACAGAATATGCCTATAGGGAAATTCTGAGAGTTCAACATGTGCATGCTTGATACTTAGACTAATTGGAGATTCCTGCAATGAGAGCAATTTATCTAGAGTTTATAGCTCTCACTGCTCTTCTTAGCATCACTGTGCGGATTTTATGATGAATTATTAAATTTCTCTCTCCTTGTCACAAGTAAGCAACTCAGCAAAACTACACCTGCTCTCCTGAGCAAGGAGGATGTTTTATAATAAGGAGATGTAGTTTCAGCAAGCATCAGAAAGCAAAATATTTAATAAGACTTGCAAGAGGTGCTTTAGACTGTTAACTGGAAACTATGAAGTTATAAATTCCGCAGTTATCTCAAAAATTCAGAAAATGAGAAAATATTCAACTAATGGCTGAAATGCAATGCTTTCTCAATCACTTCAGTATAACATATCTACCATTGTCTCTTAGGTGTCCTCAACTCACGTTAGAGCAACTTGAGGAAGCATACTATCCTAAAATTGTTAAAAGAAAGTCAAAGAAGTAGATTTCCCTAAGTTTGCTCTTCTGCATTTTAAATAGTAACAGTAGGCATAGCAAACTCCAAACACTATAACAAAGTTAAAAACAAAACAAAAACAAACTTTAGTTGCCCAGTGGGGAAAATGGAATATTAAATAGTATTCAAAATAAAAGCCAGTTTAAATCTGTTCTTAATACAAAAAGGTGATGGTGGTGGTGGGATCTCCGGAAAAATTTCCAAAAAGGACCCAAGCCCCTGACCCTTCCAAATAGTGATTTTCCTGTTCAGGGAACAGAGAGGAATAACATACTGCCACAGTTCTTTTTTTTGGCCGAGCCGAATGCTTGTGGGATCTCAGTTCCCAACCAAATATTGAACCCACGCCCTAGGCAGTGAAAGTGAGGAGTCCTAACCACTGGACCACCAGGGAATTCCCTGGCCACAGTTTTTAAGCATTAATGACAAGATTGCTATGGCCTTTCCCTATGTGCACTGAAGGAAAACTTCATTAAGAAAAGTGCTTCCTTATTTTTTCTTGCTATTTTTTTGGATATATACATATTAGTCAGAAATTTGCCCCATGATATGCCATATAAGAAAAAAAATGATACTGTAATTTGATTTCAGCACAGGTTCACAATTTCAAGAAAATAAAAGGGCTAAAACTTTTCAGGAAAAGTCACCAGGGTGACAATCCCCTAACTGCAATTCTGAAGTCTGAAAAGCCTTGAAAATACAGATTTTTCTTTTAGCTTGGAGCAAACTCCTTTGGCAGCAAAATCTGACATGCATTAACTTGAGACTTAATGTGATTCTTCATTTGACGCACTGTAGAATTATTACATGTATTTGATTACAGGATGTTGCCCTGGATCCCAAAAGGGGGTTACTTAATAAATACATCTGCACTGTATTTCTTCTCTGAAATCTGAACAAAATTCTGAATGTTAAATGAGAATTACAAATAAAGAACGGCAGACCTGTCCTTCCTGTCTGCTTCCTGGTACACCACCGCCCATCAGGTGTGGCACTGATGCATGACCACGCAAATGCGTGAAGCTCACCATGCTGAGGCACAGGGTTGGGAAGTGTGTAGATAGTGCTGGATGCTGTTTGGGTTTTAGGTGAGGAATAAACAACATAAAGACGTTTGACTGGTCTCTGACCTTTGCAGGGAAGGCAGCGCCAAACTGGGGACATCTTAAGACATTGAGACTCAGATGAGTAAAAAAAGTGACAAAATCTAAAAGTTCTCATCATTTTAAGGAACTCAGTGACACCAATATTCATACCAAAAACTACTCATCATAAAGTGGGAGGAGGTATTACCCCCCATTCATTCCTTACCTCATGAAGCCAGTCCATATTAGTCTGTGTTTAAATTACCAAAGAAATTAAATAGTGATATGATCATCTGCACATGCTACTTAAACATTGTTTAAAAATTCTTCTGCTGGTACACAGGAAGATCCATCCTGCAATGTGCTCCTTTTCACAGAATGCAGGCTCTATGAAAGCAGGAAGTTGTCAATTTTTGTTTGTTTCAAAATTTCTATCAGCTATTTCTTGACTTATAGTATTGATTTCCAAATGAGTTGGGTTTAAAGAAAAATTCCATATGTTGAACCTCTTTACTGATTCACTTAAATATAAATTATGATATTTATGGGGTAAATATCCTTTATCCTGCCCCTTCTCTACTTCCATTCTCTTCCTCTACACAGCTAAGTTTTTTTTTTTTGGTAGATGAGTCCGCACTGGCTGCCTGTAATTCTTAATCTCCCATTAAGCCCTCTTATACACCACAATTTGGTTTTCCGCTCCATTATTCCACAGTACTTATCAAGGTTACATAATGATCTCCTTGTTGCTAAATCTAGGGGCCACTTCCTTCTTTCATGATGTTGCTTCTAGCACTTGGTAGTGCTAATCCCCTTCTTGAAGTTCTCACGTCCCAACTTACACAGATGCCAAGTTCATCTGGTGTTGCTCTTGTCTCTTCTTCTGTGCACCCCTCTAACATTTTACTATTCCATAGTTTAATATTTGCTCACGGATTTTTATCTGTTTTGTTCATTGCTATAGTTCCAGAATAGAAGTCTCTCAATATTTGTTAAGTGAACAAATGAACAGTCCTTATCTTTTCTTTCTCCATATTCTCTCTGGAAGACTATCTCCACCCCAACATCTTCAACTAAGAATAACTTTATTTTTAGTTATTTATTCTTAGTCAAGGACTTTATTCCAGCCCAATCTTTTCTACAGTGTTCCATATCTTTATCTCTAAATGACTATAGAAACCTTCATGTGGATGTCCCAAAGGCTCTCTGAATTAGCGAAGTCCAAATTGGAACTCATTTCCTCCTCTCCTCAAACCAGCACTTCCTCTAACATACTACCTGTAAAGGTAGCCAAGTGACAGTTTCCTTTTCCTCACTCCCAGTCAGTCATCAAATCCCACTGATTTTACTTTCTCAGTTAATAGGAGATAAAATCAAATCTGCCTATTCCCCCCCCCCCCCCATTATCTCTGCCACCATATATAGGAGGAAGTGGGGGAAAGCTCCATTTAGGGAAGATCCCATAAGATAATCCTGGTTTCATTTTAGAAGAAGGCAAGTTTGACTTCTCTAACAAGCTTTCTCACGTGGTCTTCTTTATCTCTAGGCTAAAAGAACTTGCCCAACTTGCCCCTAAAAGTATATGCACACTGCTAACTTGCAGGGTTCCACTGTATTCTACCCATGCAGGGTAAAAGGATATTTTAAATATCTGAAAAGCTACCCACAGAGAAACCAGGCCTTAAATCAAAAGCACATCTCAACTATGATATGTTCAATTATTCCACACTTTCCAAATTTCCTTCTAAGTTTTTAAAATGGAAAGTCTGTCTCAATGCCTACTGTATCAACAACCTATCTCCTTATATTACTCTTTAATAGAAAAGAGTTTCTCAGTAGCAGTCCCTCTAATTACGGAATAAAAATAAGTCCTAAGGAACAGCTTTACTTCTACTATACCCTCAATCACTTGTACTCAACGCCCCTCCCCACCTCACCCCCCAAGCCCACCTCGTCTTATCTTAGTTTCCCCACACTTCACTTGGTTCACAGCTCGACTGGCTGGCAACAGAATTTAACTTTCATCATTAACCCCATCACCTCATTCACTGAACAAATATTACCATTATGGGTTTTACTGGTCTGCGATTAAGCTAAATTTATACCCATCTTCACGATAACAAAGAGACAAAAAAACCTTACATTTCAAACCTATACCACAACCCTCACCACTTTACTTAATAATACAACATTGTAATCAACAATACTCCAATTAAAAAAAGAAAAGAAAAAAAAGAGCTTACAAACTCCTTAAAAAAAAAAGTGGTTCAGAAAAGCACTTGCAGAGAAAATGAGAAAGTATAAGGTTAAGAGAAAAAGCAGGATGGTCTTTTTCTTTCTTACTTTACCCCCATTCTTTGGAAACAAATTAAGAATAGAGAGTTAAAGGCAGTGTCTGTGTATAGCGAGGGGAAGCATACATTAAGCTGCACAGGAGGCACTGAGGTCTGAGAGATGAGAGTTCCTATCACCAGGCAGAGCAGAGAAGTCCAAGTGCTGTAGAATGTTACAAACACTATACTGCTGGAAATAAGGGAATGCAACTAGGTGGGCGTGGGGCATACAGAAAGAAGTGGGTTTAGAAGCTGAATTTTGAAGGACAAGTAGGAGAGGGGGAAAAGGTCATTCAGGCAATGAGATAGCACCTGTAAGGACTCAGAGAGATGAGGGACCTTGTAGGAGAACATTGGATTCTTGAAGTTCTTGGTCACTGCTATATATCCAGAATTTAGGACAGTGCCTGCTACTTAATAGGTTCCAATTCTAAAATTAAATATAAAAATGGTGTGTGGACTTTTGATTATAGCTATTTCTTTCTGTGTAGAACTCCCTATAATGGTATTTTGACAACTTTTTACCAAGGAATATCACAGCAGCCTTGCCCCACATATCAACCCCTACTTCTAGGAACCGCCAAGCTGTATGTCATCAACTGTATAAAGACAGTACTATCTGGTGCCATTCTTTATCTGTCTTAATTCCAAGTTAACTTGGAGAGCAGCCTGAATATACCTCCCTATTGCAATGGGAAACACACACACACACACACACACACACACACACACACACACACACACACACAGAGTTCCTTTGAAGGCACTGCAAGAGGAAATCTGATCCTGGAGGCGCCGTTACACTTACGAAAATTTTAATTATTGAGGATGCCACATGCTTTCAAACACTCATACCACTTTGTTTACCCTCCCCCCAAATCTGTTCACCAACTTGCCTAATTAAGTATATGGGCCAGATATGTCCTACCAACTCTCACAGCACAGCTTTGAAAGTGGGCTTGCTGAAGATTTAATGAAAGAGCCATTTAGTAAACCACATTCTAAGTTTTAAAGAAAACTTGGAAGCCATGTCCTCCACAGAGAAGTTTATGAACTAGCCTCTAGACATAAAGCACTATATTCTACTCCAGAGGCTCTTGTCACCAGGTCTAGAATAAAGCTGTCCTGGTAAACTAATTCAGGAAAGGACTCACAGGGTAGCCTTTGAGGTGGAAGTGCTGAACTCTAGTCTGATCCATTTATGAGTTGGGATCAAAGACAAGTTAAACATGAACCTCCACTGGGTCTCTCCCTCCCTTTAGCCAACGTATCTGATAATCCCAGGGGCCCTGATGTCCTTAGGCCAGACTTGCTTTAATTACTGTTTCCTCTCCTGATATATTATTTTTGAAGAAAATGCTCTGAAAGTTTGCACTTTGTTGTAGGCCTTGAAATGTGTCTTCCAATGTTCACTTGGGAAATGTACGTAATGAGATAAAATATTTAGGCTACAGGTTTATTAAATCTGGAAGTGTGCTAAAACTAATAAGCCAGAGGCCTTTTTGTTCCATTACCTTCCCATGCTAGGATTCTCAGATTTAAACAGAGAAGCAGACAACCGCAACAAGGACGCCCTCCAAGTCATTAGTGGGATAAGCTATATTACCAATAGCCACTTCTTTCTTAAACTAGCTCTAGGTCAACCATGACTCATATCAAGTTAGGGATATACCAGGTAGTACAAGATTCAGTCTAAGTACAAATGAACCGTAAACAGAAAATAACGTTCAAGTTAAGGCCTGAACATTATAAATACACAGTGTATCACTGTCTTCTCTCTTAGGTGGTCTCAGATACAACAAGCTGCTGTAGAACTCTTGGCAATGTACAGTCATCAGGGAGGAGACTTAACCTCTAACAATTCAGCAGCTGGGAAAAAGGACAGGGCTAAGACGGGTTTAGGAAAAACAGTTAAGCAATCAAGAAAGTGTCAGAATTCCATAAATGATTGTAGCTAAACAATTGAAAGTGAGGAAGGATGTGTCGGCATAACAAGGAAATACTGGCTAGCCATAGATCACTTTGGGGCAAGGAAGGCAGCACACCTGATTCTGGAGGTGGGGGTGAACAATACTTAGGGGATGAGCTGGAGATGGACTAGAAGAGTGGCTCTCAAACTAACCGGCATGACAATCATGTGACTGCTCTGGCAAAAAAGAGAGTGAAGGGCACCTCATTCCCCAACTTCTGATTCAACAGGATTGGGGTGAAGCCCAATAAATTACATTTCTAACAAGTTCCGTGGAGATACTGTTGCTACACTGACTCAGGAGACCCATTTTCAGAACCACTTGGTCAGGCGGGGTATTAGATTAAGGTTCTTGGCCTCTGAAGTATCAGTGCCTTACATGCATTACTTTTCCTCATCCTCAAAACAACCCACATTTTTCAGACGAGTAAGCTGAGACGAGAGATGTTAGGTAATCTGCCCCAAGTGACAGACCTAATAAGTGCTGAGCCAACACTGGAATATTTGGTTTACTAGCGCATCATCCAGTACCAATACAAGCAGGCCTCCTCCTCCTATGGATACTAAACGCTTCTTGTTATCATGATAACACTTTTAATGCCAATTCTAAATGCACTTTTCCACAGCAGGATGTTAACTGAGGTGAACTGGTGACCCTAAAACAAGTTTAAATACAGATAAGGAGGAGGCGGGTTAACTGATTTTCTGAAGCCCAAGTGTGTTTGTTTATCTATCTGCTATTTATAACTTGCGGACACCTAAAAAAGCAAAGGGAACTCTTACTGCACTTTCAATCACCTTAGTTTTTGAATCTGGAATAGGTTTTCCCCAATTTTTTCCTTCTCCATTTATCTCAAAGGATTGTTGTAAGCATTAAGCGAAAATTGGTAAAGTAGTTATTGCAGTTGGACTCAATGAAATTAACTATGACATGACCGTTAGGTGCAACGGGATTGTAGGATCGGAGCTCGGTGGAAATGTGGAGACTGGAGACCCATGTTGGCGAGTTATCACCTTATTGGAAGTAGTTCAGATTATGGAAGGATAAAGGAAGACAGAGAAAGAACACACATAACGAGGAACGAACAGTCCCCTGAATTAAACACTGGTAAGCAGCAGAAATTACGTGGCAAATGAATGAAAAAGAAACGACTAGTGAAATTCTAAAGAATCAATCACAAAGATATTACGCCGGAAAGAGGAATGAGAGTGAAGGTTCCACTGATTTTTAAATTAACTACCGTTCATTAATTCCACAACTGTGGGCGGGGGCACTAAGCAAGGGGCCTTGGGAAGCCCAAACGACTCGAGAGGTTGTAAGCGATCCGCGCCCCAAACACACCGCACGCGAAAGGAGACAGTGCCAACACTGGTGCTGGAGTCCACCGTAAAGCCACTGCGGAGACACGGCGCCAGGAACCCCTCGAGGATGCCACTCCGTCCGCGCAGGCGGGGAGGGAGGTCGCCGCCGCCCCCTCCCCACCCCACCCGCCGGGACTCCTCGGCCCGCCCGACACTCAGGGCCCAACCTCGCGGGCCAGCGCGGCGGGAGACCCAAGCGCACCCCGGAGCCGCCCACAGCTGTAACAGCGAGCCTGCACCCACTCCTGGGTCCCCTTCACGTCCCACCCGGTCTGGCAACCCACCACTGCCACTCCAGCGCGCTGCCTGCAGCGAGTCTATGGAGTTCCGTAATTACCTGGAGCTCCACCGCGCCGCCATTACCCCGGATACACGTCACTTCCTCTTCCCGGGCCCGGCGGTAGGAGGAAGACGGAACGTGAAATACGTAAAAACCTGCCGCTACACTGACTTTGATACGTTATCCTATTTATTTATTTTAAATAGTCTTGTAATACCAGATTCAGAGCCGTTGATCTGGCCACACTTTTCCCTTCCCAAGACGGCGACAAAAGAGAAGCCAACACAAACTACAAAATCCAGAACCCACCGCCAATGAGGCGGAAATGACGCGCACAATTGTAGGCTGAGAAGACAGCAATGCACGACGGGAATTGTAGTTCCTCTGGATAAGCGCCAGGGAGGGCGTGCTGGAGGTGCGCCGGAAACCTGGTCGTGATTAAGATTTTTTTAAATTTACTTTAATCTAAAATTATTTAGCTGCGGTTGGCAAAAGAGTAGACCTTACCTTAGTGTAGTGAATTTTCCGTGAAAATCTGAAGGAAAGCAGACACCTTTTTCAAACTTTTTACAATAGTTAAACCAGGAACTGAAAAAGCAAAAATGTTACCAAATGTTAAGTGCCTACTAAATTCCAAGATTTCAAGCCCAAGTGAATGGGAGAATATTGGACCACAAACAGAGTGAAGTAATGAGGAGAAACTAATTCTGTAAAGAAGATGATGCCTCTATTTTAGGTTAAGGTACCAGCTGGCGGGACATCCTGAGAAGGAGATGGCCTGACTGACTTGGAGATAGCAGTCTGTACGCAAATCAGAGGTAATCAATCGAAGTATTTTCTTAAACATTACTTTTCAATAGTAACAAAACCTAAAAGTTTAATTGTTACTGTTTTGGAAACTATCTTTTCATAACACACCTGTATCTTTATGTTCCTCAACCGTGTATAAACCAGGCCTGGCTTCTCCAAACACTGAACTATTACAATTTTAGGGTGCTGGTACTATTAAGCCCTTCCTAGAGGCAGAAGAGTAAAATGATTACTGGTAAAGACACTAGAGCAGAACAGCTTAAATTTAAATCGTGAATCTATTGATATGCTCATGGACGATTGACCTTAGGCAGGTTACTTCATACTGTGTGCCCATTTCCTGATCTGTTAGGAATGATAATAGTACCCAACCTATAGAATAGTTTTAAGAACTGAATTAGTTGATACCCTTGATGCATTTGTGCTATTTCCTACCATGTGATAGTATTATCTATTCTTTTTTATACTTAAGATATTTGGGCATAGTTTAAGGTGCGTTTTGGTGTCTTAAAATATTTAAGTGGGTAGATTTCAGTTATACTAATACAGGGCATAGGAGATGACTCTGATAAGCGTTTGTATCCATATCTGAAAAAAGCAGAATCCCATCTCTACACTTATTGATAGAAATAGGAGAGAACCTAGGGGAGCTAGATGGAACAGGGGAAGATGGAACTTTGTCATTTTTGTCCTCAAGGAAGCAAACAGTGATAGAACAAAAAATGTAAAAAAGGTGAAAGGAAAAGGGAGAAAACTAGATGGGGTCAAGGTTACTCCAGAGCAAAGATGAAGAGTCCCTCCCTGGGATAAAATGGCAGGGCCCTTGCAGCACAGTCTTGCTTAGTCATTGGCTGGAGCCTTCCCAAGAAGTGTGTGGCCTCAATTCAAAACCTGAGGTGAACTTGAAAGTGGTAACAGTTAAAGGCTGTCACCGTACCACACTCCTTGTAAGCAGGCAGAAGGCCTTTTATTGCAGAGATGTCTGAACAGCACATTTCTGTGTTTGTCACAGTCCACCCCTTGAACCATGTAGATTCACTCTCCATACACATTCAGGGAACTGTTTTCTTCCTGAAGAGAAAGACAGAAGTTGGTGGGACATACTACAGTCCCCATCTTTGCAGTTGGTCTTGAGCCACACCTGAACTTAACTGCCTCTCTCCTCCACTATTTGTTCTAAATTTTCCTCTCTCTCAGGTACCACCTCTACTGGTCTCAGTAATCAAACTGGTGTTGTGAAAACCCTAATCCCTGAGAAATTTGAGCCCCTGTAATAATCCCTTTCTCATGCAGATGTTACTGTCCATTTACAGTCACTATTGGGCAAGGTAAAGTTCCCAAGTGCATCACCTGAGTACCACACATATTCTTACTTGCCCCCATTGAATAACATCAAGCCTACTTCCTCCTGATGATGAGTTGGCATCTCCTGCCAAGGTGTTGACTCCTCTTCTTGTCTACTTGTCCCTGAACTCAAGAAGTCCAAAGTTCCCAGACAGCAGATTAAGCTTGGTTCAGTGGGGCCCTTGCTGTGTCCTCTAGCAAGAATATGCCACCTTTGGGGACTAGGACCTCTAATTCCACAACTACAGGAACGGGAAACACTATGTGCCTTAGTGGGTCATTGGGAATGATGGTAAATGGGGCTGTTTCTGTTTTAATCCATTGTTTTCTGGCCCTGTGTATTATTTCTATTCAAGACGCTAAGCCATATCAAGGTCTACTGCATCTTGGGGAACAGCATCACATCCTTGCAGAGTACTGTCTCTTAGCAAGTGCTTCAGCTTCATCCTCAGCAGGCCATTCCAGTGTTCTACTAGGCTGCCAGCTTCTGGGACGTGCAGCATGTGGTACAACCAGTGGAACCTGTGGTCACAGGCACCTTCCTGTACCAAATACAATACTTTCATCTTATGGTGAATTGTGACTGGGCCTCGAGAATTTATGACATAGTGTGTTCAACAAGATACATTTCATTTTGTACCACTAAGTATCTCATGGTCAAGTATTCCCTCTTTAGCAGTAGCATGCCAAGAGTTATTTTTCAAAAGTTTATCCAGAACCTCAAGAACCTGAACTGTGATTCTCCTACTAAGATTTCCATAAACTCCATACTGCATCTTTTCCTGAAACTGACAACTTTAACGCCATAGGATCTGCCAGTTTCTTTAGCCCAGGTATCAAGGCTGCTTGCACTACAGCTCATACCTGCTGCAGAGCCCTTTCTTGTGCCAGGTTGCCCCTGGTATTATGGGCCAGAAATACAGTCCTGGGTCTGGAGTATGTTGCTTACAGAACGCAAAGCAGCCTCCTAGACCCTGTGCTTTCTTCTTTGTTGTAGGGGATGCAAGAGGCAGCAATTTGTTTTTACTATGAAGAGGATGTTCAAGCACTTCCCAAAACACTGCTCTTTAATACCTTTAATGAAGGGACAGGTCCCTGATTCTTCATGGGGTTCATTTCCTACTCTCTGGAGCACAGATCTCCAGCACTCTAGCCATCTCTTGCTCAGCCTGTTTAGTCAGCATGATGTCATTGTTATAATAGATCTGTAGGACCTTCTCCAGAATTTCCAGATGATCTTGATCTCTTTGGACTATATTATGAAAGAGGAGAGTTACCATAATCCTGGGGCTAGAATGTCAGTGCATGTTGTTGTCAGTTTATTTCATGTGGACGTTAACTGTTTCTAATTGTCTTTCTTGATTGGGATAGAGAAGAAAGCTTTCTCCAAATCAGTGGCCACATACCATGCACCTGAGGCCCTGTTATCCTGCTTAACTGATACTATGCTTGGCATGGCAGTTGCAGCTGGGGTTGCTACTTGATTGAACTCATGGTAGTCTACAGTTGTTCTGCTAATTCGTCTGGTTTCTGCAGGTGCCATACTGTCAAATTAAATGGAGATGTGATGAGAGCTATTACTCCTGTATCCTTTGTCTCCACCATACCCTGGCATTGTGATTTAATGGTTTAGATTTACTCTCTTGGCCAGAAGAGGCAGTTTCCAAGACTTCTGCTTGACTTTCCCTGACTACGATAGCTCTTACTCCACAGGTCAAGGACAATGTATGGTAATTACTCCAACGTATATAATTGAGATTGAGGAGCCATGATGTTTCTTCAGATCTTCAGGTATCAACATCAACTCTGACTTGTATCTAATAGTCCTCAAAGTATGTGGGGACTCCCCTTTCCTCGGGTACAGTCATTCAAATAAGTGCACGTGAGTCTCTTTGGGAAAAGGTCAGGGAAGTCTCTACAGCATGTACTTGATATGGTGGTGTACGATGCTTCTTCCTGACCCAGCTAAGGTTTCAGCCAAAGGTTTGAAAACGGGTACAGGTCCAGGAACTGGGTAAGGGATTGTGACTTTTTATTGGGACAACCACCCTCAGCCTTCTGCTCTTCCATTCCTTCTTTTGATCATGCATGTTGAGCAGCACTCTCATCGGCTGCCCATATATGTTGTGGCCCCAGTGACACCACGTGCTGTTAACCATCTTCACAACTCCCTCTTGGCTGCGGCCCCTGCATTCTGGTCGCTGTCATTGTTTTCCTAGCTTCTGAGGGCTCAGTGTTGCTCATCCTCTGTTGCTTCAGGGCCCCATTATCCTCACTGCTACGAATAAACCAAGTT
Source organism: Hippopotamus amphibius kiboko (assembly GCF_030028045.1). Classification (NCBI taxonomy): domain Eukaryota; kingdom Metazoa; phylum Chordata; class Mammalia; order Artiodactyla; family Hippopotamidae; genus Hippopotamus; species Hippopotamus amphibius. Next base: position 122,205,740 of record NC_080193.1, on the reverse strand, counting down.
CCATGGCGGGCTCTCCTGTAGTCAGCACTATACTGGAAAGAGGAGGCAGCACTGGATGTCTTTCTTTGTGATGCTGGTGCCCCTCTTACTAGCACATTCCTGTTGGCCTTGGGGAATGATATGTCCTCTGGCTCCTCCTGTGCAAAATAATTTTCGGGTAGGTTTTCTGGTCTCTCATAATATATTCACTCCAGCATGTCCACTTTCCTGAGCTTTTTATGTCTTTCCTCCAGGGTCAGCTATGGCAGTTCAGGCATTTTATTTTCCTCTCCATGAGCCATTACTTTCTCCAGATGTCTGGGGATCACCCTAGCAGCACATTTGCTCCACCCACTCAGATCCTTTCCGGAGAGTTTAATTCTATATTCGAAGAGGGTCCCGTAAAGTCAACAAACTCTCCCCATCTAGTAATATATTCCAGTATTCTCTACCAGTGAAAAGTTTTAGCAATCACACTACCATATTGTGTCAAGTAGTAACTGTTCCCTGTATACCACCTGGGATGGGCTTTTTTTTTTTTTTTTTTTTTTTTTTTGGCCAGTCAGGAAATGAGGGATACAGTTTCAAAATCCCAACTTACCACTTGCTATTTTGGGTCCTCCCTGATACTACTGTGTCTGTTGAGTCCTCTGAGAAGTGGACTTTGAGATGGAGACAGGAGAATACAAGGTTTGTTAGGGACTAACACCTGTGAAAGGAAAGGACAGGAGAAAAGATTGAGCGGGAAGAGTCAGCAGACCACGATGCAGATCTGACAAAGTCTCTGAAAGTCCAACAGAGAGGCCCAGAGTGAGGATTAGCCCTTAGAAGAGTCTCGCATTGGGTGAAAGTCTAGACCCTTGTGGCACATCTTGCAAGAAGAGCATGACCTGAGCTCAAAAGCTGAGGCCAAACCTGAAGGAGTTAATAGCTGGAGGCCAAAAAGTCCTCTCTCCAAAAGGGAGCTAAACATCTGAAGGTTGCATTTCTGTATCTGCCACAATAGGTACTAGCACTGGAAATAATTAGGTTTGTTTGGTATGTTCCGTGTTTCTTAATTAGTTCACTGCTATTGTAAGAAGTGCATGGAAAGAACTGACCAATCAGAGATCTCAGCCTTCCCTGGGTTAAGTTCATATAAAATTTCAGAGATTGTAGATTTTAAGGGAAAGACCTGGACATTTGTCACTTCCCTCACTGTCCATAATAGGTTCTTAGTTTATGGGAAACATTACTTAAATCCCTATGAAATAGCTAACAGGAAATTTTACTCTCCTTCATTTCAATATTATTGGTACTGTAATAAACTGACCACAGCAATTCAGTCTCATTATTCAACAGGTTTCTATTTCTCTCTGAAGCTTGCCTGAGACTCTAGTTTAGGCAACAGGCTAGTGATGGTGTCATTAACAAAAAACAGTCTCAGAGCCCTCAAGGTTGCCCTCGGTACTCTGAACTATGGTCATTTCAAAGAACAGAGTCTTGGGTACAGTCTTCCAAGGTAAATATTGCTCAGGAAACTTTTAGACTGTACTGTGTACCAAGTCAGGATTCCCAGGACTCTTTTCTGTCCAGAAGCAGACATACTTCATTAAAGCTAACTACTTGATCCAAGGCCTAATGAAATACAAATTAATTTCAGTGAACTTAATAAACTATTGAGGGAAATTTTAATGTGGTAATTTATTCAGAATATTTTTGTTATTATTTTAATGTTCTGTTTTTTTGTAGATATATGAAGGAGCCCTTTCCTTTTCTTCTGAAGCTATTTCAGATCTTCAATTTAATTAACTCTACCTCTGGGATCTGATTCTCCCTGATACATAAATGTTGAGAAACAGATATTTTTACCGAGTCTTTGTAGTTTCATAACTTTTTGTCAATAAGAATATTTTCTCCTTTTTACCAGGGTATAATTGGACAAATCAGTTGTGCAACAGTCACACCTGAAATGTCACATTTGAGAATAAATTCTCATTTAATTGTGTATCAACCAGGATTAACTTGATATGTCAAAATCAGCTCATGAATGACACCAGCTGTTGACTTCAGCTGTGAGGGCTGGCCAGCTGAGTAATGACCGTTGCCTTGGAGACCAGAGGACCTGGGGACACTGCACTGATCTCAGGATCCTCACTAATCCTTTTTCCTATAAAGACCTTGCAGAGGAGGTGGGGGGAGGGATGAATCTGGCATGCTAAAAGATTTACCCAAATACCTGAGCATTACTTGGGGTTCTTTTTTCTTTTCTTTTCTTTTTTCTTTTTTCTTTTTTTTTAAGGGGGTGGGCAGTACTAACTTGCAAGGGGGCATTTGGAAATGTGTAAGGGTGGTGAAGGTTGTCATCATGCCAGGAAAGGCTGTTTTGGCCTTTTGCAGGAGGAGGAAGTAGGGATGAGGAGGCACAGGGGCTAAATGTCTGCAGAGCTCTAAGAAGAACTGTGTCCCCTGCATGCCTCTTGAGTTATCGTAAGAAACAGAGAGGGGGGTGTGTAAATCATACTGTCCGTTTGGGTTTAGAGGAGTGGCTTAACAGTTTGGTTTGGTTTCTCCACACAACCCAGTGGAGAGAGCTCTTGAGGAAGGTAAGATTAGTTTAAATCAAATAAAAAATTACTTTTCCTTCCCATTATCCAATTTGTAATGTGATTGGTCCTGTCACAGGTGTACTTAAAAGCAGAGTTAAGCCAAGTGCAAAGTAATTGTAACCATATTTTTAAAAGCTGGGAGTACTGATTCTTGGAAGGAACAAAAGATATTCTTTAATTGATTTTCTTTAAGATATGTTTTTGTCCAGAGTGCCTAATTCTCAGATGACCATGTTAGTCACACTGAAAAGCCAAAGCTTTGACCCACTGTTGTGTGACTCAGTTCATATCATATTTTGAACATTTTAACAAGCCTCCTGTGCTTATGTAACCCACATGCAATAACTTAAAAGTGCTCTTGGAGCTATTTCTGACAGTTTCTACAAAAACACTTTAATTGGGGTGGCCCACAGCCTTTAATTGTCACAAGGGATGTTTTGCTGTGGGAAGTGGGTAGGAAGAAAAGCCACTGAAGAAGAGGGTTCCCTTGCCCACCCCCCACCTGTGTTTTCCTTTCTGATTTTGTTTCCAAAAAGCTGTCCTTTTCAGACAAATGTTAAAGTTTCCAGAAGGCAAACAGTGCCTTTTTCTGTAAGTGAAAGCAGAGGCAGGAGAAAACCGTTTACGGGAGAAAGTGGAGATGAGGAGAAAAATGGGACCTAAGACTAAAGAAGAGCGAAAAAGAAGCATGGAAGCAGTGAAAAAACAGAAAGTAGAGAAACGGAGAGAAACACATGAAATGGTAATGAGTGGGTATTTCTGAGTCCTAATCTAACAAGAGTTACCTATAGTGACCTTGTGGTGCAAGTGAGGGGACACAGACTCTTCCTTTAGTACAAGAGAAGGAGTTGTTAATGGCTTGTGCTCTGTGCTGGAATCTCAGCTCTACCCAGGCCATTGGGAAGCAGGAGCGAGCACACTGAGCCTGGCTGCAAAAGCTGGCCTCTGAGAGGGAAGCTGAGAGAACCACTCCAAGTCCCAGGGAGCAGTTGAGCACACTGGCTAAAACATGCTGTCCAGAGCCAGATCATCCAAGTTTAAATTTACCAGATGTACTATTTGTCACATAATGAATTACTCTAAAGCTTAGTGTTTAAAAAGTACATTTATTATATTTTCTGGTGGTTGGGAATAAAGAACAGCTTAGGCTAGTCCTGGGGTTCAGGATCCCTCACAAGGCTGTAATCAAGGTGCCGGTCAGGGCTGCAGTCATCTCAGATCCCAACTGGGAGGGGATGCACTTCCATGCTCACTCACATGGCAGTGGACGGCCTCAGGCCAATGCTCCCCATTGGCCGGAGACATCAGTTCCTTGCCATTGGTGTGGACCTCTCCATAGGGCAGCTGGCTTCTATCAGAGTGATGGGAAAGAATCAGAGAGGGCAAAGTCTAATCTTGAAAGTGACTTTTCATCAATTTGTCTATTCCTTTTGTTAGAATCAAGTCACTAGGATCATTCCACACTCAAGGGGAAGGAATGACCCAAGGACATGAAGACCAGGAAGTCATCTGAGAGGCTGGTTTATCATACCTCTAAGTAACCCAACCTACCTTCAGTTTCCTTCACTCTAAAATGAGGATGAATAATAGCATTTACAACATTAAACAATACAATGAACATTTTTTTGGTCTATGTTGTTTGAGGATGGACTAAGATAATGTATGTAAAATGCCAAAAGTAGTGTGTTACACATCTACTTTTGAAATAGTGGCCATTTTTCATCCTAGGAATTTCCTTTTCCTTTCTTCAATGCAAGTAATTGGTTTCCTTTGCTCATTCCTCAGGAGGGAGGTATGGCCAAATGGGAAGCTGGTCTTCCCAATTTGGTTTCTGAAAGCCTAGATTCTTATGAAAACAGAAAGTTTGGGATGGAGACCAAATAAGTGGGAAAATCACTAGGCAAAGGGCAGGTCTGGGGAAGGAAGAGTGGAGCGAGTGCTGAGCTTTCTCCTTCTTAAATCAGGCATTGAATATTATCAACAGAAAGATCTTTGTTTTCTAATTGTTTTGAATAAGCAATTTGGTAAAAATTATGGACATTCAAATAAGCAATTCAGTGAAGGAAAATAACCAGACTATGTTATGCTGAGGGAAAGCCTCTGCATTCTTATTGAATCCTGTTCTGTATGTTCTGTAATCCTTTGATTAAGTAAAATGACAATACCCTGAAAAAGCAATAATGGGGATTTCACTGCCTGGAGTTTAGGTTTAGACGGAGTTAGTATTTAATACCATTTGGTAGTATTTTAAAAGTTGCGTATCTGTAGTCAGCAAATTAGTTAACACTATTTTTGAATACTATAAATATTCTATCATACAATCAAAGTTGTGTTAAAAAATGCTGGCTGTCTGGATGGCTTAAAAGTCAGTGTTCAATATATTGAGACATTTAGGGATAAAAAGAAATAAAGGACATTTCTCATATTGGTATGCTTGATCAAAAATTGGAATTATTACCAAGCACAGGTAAGAGGTACTGTGAGGAATATGAAGCTTGTGAAATATGTTCTCTACTTTCAAATTTTCTATCCAGTTGAGTGCTTTTGTCAAAGCTGATTTTTTTTTTAAATCTAATTGAGAGCCTCCGCAAAAGGCCTGACATGCAGTGTCTTTTATCAGGTTTCCCATCTGACTTTTGAAAATCCCCAGGGAATAGGTCCTTGTTCCACAAACCTGTCACAAGAGACAGGATATCATAGTGGTTAAGATGACTGGTCCTGAAGCAAAGATGACGGCCAGAACTTGTACCTTGGCTGTGCCACTTGGTAGCTGTTTGATCTTGATCAAGTTATGTAAGCGTCTCTGTACCTCAGTTTTCCTACCTGTAAAGCAGTAATAATATGACTCATGTCATAGGGTTATCGTGAGAACAAAATGAGATAGTCTGCGAAAATACTTAGAACATAATAGTCCAAGTGTGTCTGGCTCAATAAACATGAGCCTGTTCTTACTAGCTGGTTGTTGTTTACTTTTCTCCATGAAATGACTGTTTCAGGCTTTTCTGCTCACCGGCTATTGCCATGTTATAAGCACTTCATTTAGTTGCTATTTTCTTCGTATTCTAGTTATGCTCCAAAGACAGACATGGCTCCTAATCTTTAACAGTTCAAAGCACAGCTGTGGCATTTTGTGAAACTTTACTGCTGCATATTTGGGTAGACAATATAATCAGAAAAGGAAAACCCAAGACAAAGCATTAGGTGCCATTTCTCGTGGAATCCACTGGTCATGCCCTTCCAAAGGGGCTCGTTGGCAGGCTGACTCTGTCCTTTACTCTGCCTTGCTACTGTGATCCGGGGTTGACTCATTTTCTCCAGGTGGATATCCCCTCACTCCTGCCCTTCTTCTGGGGTCTAGGGCCCAAACCCGCTCTATCTGTAGCTTTCTCAAGAGAGAGCAAAAACCAGCCAACACTATCATAATCTCTGCAGAGAGAACACATGCCCACAAAGAAAATAGAGCAGACTGTTTCTCATTGTCTCAAGTATCTCCGTTCCCACATTCTCCTTTGCTTTGCACAATGCAGAGGTCCATAAAAATGTACTTTAACAAAGAGCTTCCTTTTCCCAAATATAAATTTTCTGCCACCCCTAGAACAATAGGCACAAATTTCAAAATGATTTTACCTACCTATTTTACCAAAATAACCCTCTTTAGAATCTCTCTCACAGTTCCCAAATTAGTGTTTTCAGGACTGAGGAAAGTGAGGAAAATATTGGATCAAAATGATCAGGTTGTTAGTGTGCGCAACTGCAGCTCATTTCTGCTGGAGATCTTTTAATAAACTATATACAGCGTTGTCCAACAGAAATGTAATGCAAGCCACATATGTAATTTTAAACTTTCTAATAAGTAAAATTTTAAAAATTAGGAAAAATTAATTTTGATGTTATATTTTACTTAACAAAATGTCCAAGATATTATAATTTCAATGTATAATCAATAAAAATATTAATGAGATAGTTTATCCTTTTTTTCATACTATGTTTTTGAAGTCCAATGTGTATTTTTCACTTAAGGTTCATATCTGTTTGGACCAGCTACTTTCAGGTGCTCAGTAGTTACATTTGCTAGTAGCCGTATTGGACAACATGGAGAAAATACCTCGAAATTGCCCCAACAGGACTGTGGTCTTTCGTTGACTGGAAGCTGCTCTTGAAAGAGTTAACTTCTTCTGGCCAGACTGGCATGCCAGCTAAGCTTGCTCCTGTAGGCAGAGAAAGTTTTCAGGCAAAGAATCCTTATACTAGAGAGCCATTAGGGGAACTGTCCATTGAACTGCCGGTAACCTCAGCAGAGTCCAGGGGATATGGTCAAGGTATCAACAGTGTCCACTACAACCACCTAAAACAGTAGCTGGCACCATTCCATTCCAGTGCTAGCTAAAAATGGCTAACTAGTTACAAAACTAGGATACTGTATCAGGAAAATTACTAAACAGATATTCCTTTTTTCTCTTCAAGGAAAGAGACTCTTCCCTTGTGAGTGGGAAATGATGTCACAAGTTTTTGTTTTTCTTCCCCCCAATACTTTCTGTTTCTTCCAGGAGATGTGCTCTGGGTGAGACTCTTACACATTTGCAGGGCCCTGGGTGCTGGCAAATTTGCATTCTTCTTCTTCTTTATTTTTTAATGGATTGGTTTCTTAAAATTGTCAACATTCTCTCTAAAAAGCTTTCAGTTGATTTTCTGGAAGTCTGGGTGGGATTTTAAAAAAATCTCAGGTTTTATGAAATGAGCACAAAATTTTCACTTTTCACACTCTAGGACTGTGTCTATGTATCTGTTTTTCTGGCTTCCTGAAAAAAAAAAAGAGCATTTGTACTTTAAATAGTTGATATTCATCTTACATGCACATATATATAAGATATCAAATCATACATTCCAAAAATAAGAATTAAACCCTGAGGCAGTAACCAAAAAATGACATATGCATTGTAAGCAAATTGAGTGACTATTTTAATAGAAACATCCTCATTGTTGCTGCTATTTATGGACTCTGAAATTTTATTTTCCTTAATTTTAAGTAAATATACTTTCAGGCTTACAGAAAAATTATAAGAATACACAATGAATTCTTATACCCTTAAGCAAGATTTCCTGAATTTAACATTTTACCACATCTGCTTTATCATTCTCTTTCTTTCTGTCTCTCTCCCTCCCCCTCAATTCCGCACCCCCACATAGACACTCTCATAAATTAGAGTGTGTATGTGTATATGTGTGTGTATGTTTATATACGTATACACACAGTCGAGATTGTAAGGAAGCTATAAAAATATCTCTTTACCTTTAAATACTTTAGCATTTATTTTCTAAAAACAAAGACATTCTCTTACATAACCTCAGCACAGTTAAAATCAGGAAAATAACATTGACCAAATACTATAACATAATCTACAGACCTTATGCAAATTTTTCTGATTTACGAGTCCTCAGTGGCAGAAGGAAATCCTAGATCACACATTGCTTTCAGTTGTCATGTCTTTTTCATTTCCTTTATTCTGAAACAGTTCTTTTTCTTCTTCCTTTTTTTTAAATCTCTTATAACACTGACATTTTTGAAGAGTATGGGTCAGTTATTTTGTAGAATACCCTTCAATTTGGATTTGTCTGATGTTCTGTTCTGATTAGATTCAGACTTGTATGTGCATTTTTGGTAGGAATGATATGATATGCTCTTTTCTCAGAGCATCCTATCAGGAGACACAGGATGTCAATTTCATTGAGAAAGTCTTATAAAATAAATATCAGCTGAACTAAGCAGTCTGCTCAGGAACATAGTTGGTTTATAATTGTGGTGCAAGTTTATTTTTATGTTGTCATTAGTCGATAACAAACAATTCATGCACTGACATTTTGAGTCGCACCCTTACAGTGTGCATTTGTTGATTATATTCCCCGTGTTCATTTCTCAACTTGTCCCCTTCACAATAGCTTTTCATCTTCACTTTAAGGTTGCACCTCAACCTGGGGAAACCAACTTCATCCCTCACTCTACCAGAGACGATGTGATCAAGGTTAGGCCAATAAAAGCACTGCATCTCTCTGAATTCAGTATTGTTTTAGGATGGGAGTGACCAAAACAGACTAATTACGGTGAGTCTTGGGATTTCTGATGGAAATGCTGGGGTAACGATTCTGTTTCCTTCTGGGAAATGTGCTAGAAATGTGTAGTCTGGAACTGCTGCAGTCATTGTTTCTATGGGGGCCAACCTGAGATCAAAGATGGCCAGTGGAGGGAACAGCTGAACAAACTGAAGGGAACAGATGCACTACTGGTTTTACAAATGTCTAGATTGAGCCTGACCTGATACTTTTGAGCTGTTTAGCAGCAGTTCTAAACCAAGGGTTGTGCTGTCCACTATGCGAAGAAACATCTGAGAGTATCTTTGGTTGTGAGAGGTGCTATTGTCAGTAGACTATGACTACTGGCATTTAGTTCCTAAAACCAAGGATGATAAACATTTTGTGAGATAAAGAATAGTTGATAATAATAATAACAAAGAATTATCCCAGCCAAAATGCCAATAGCAGTACCATCGCCCCAGTTGAGAAACACCTATAGTTTTTTAGGTTTGGAGTGAAGTTTTTACTTATTTTAAACTGAAGATATTCTACCTTGAAGGGATGCTATTCACGGGGTATGTATGGGTACCTCTGGACAGTGTTTTATAACTAGATCTGTTTTGACGGTCAGGGCTTATTCCATCCTAGGCATTAAATGTTTTGCATATTACCCCTGATACATGACCCAGAATTCTCTGCTTTTAGTCTGCTATGTCTGCAGTGAGCCTGAGTACTGAACTTTAGTATTTTTCAATGCCTCCTTCCCCAAATCCTAATTGTATCTGCAAAGCCCACGTGAGGGGACTTCTATCTTGGTTTTCTGATTTTTGTACTCCAGCTTCTCTTCTTACTGCTTTGAACTCCATCCCCTTGTCTGGGAACCCTAGGCTCTTCCTAAACCCACTGTGGCGAGTCCCTCTTGCCAGAAACTGGAGCCCACTCACCAACATGATGACAGTGATTGGAGGACTGTTTTAACTAGGCCTCCCAGGAGTACTGCATTTTGCTGGTCTCTCAGAAATGCTCACGGAAGACGTCGTAGCTACACCAAACCACCAGCAGAGCTCCCTTGAGTAATGATGCCATCCTTTACTGACTGGGAGCTTGTCAACTCCTCTGAGTACTGGGATTTGGCCTGATGACTGCCTCCCACCAGGAGGCCCAGTCCAGCAGTACATTTTACTCCTTCTCAGTTCAATCTCATCCTGCTTCTTCTATCCCTGCTCCACCATGCCTCATGTCTGAACCTCACAGATAACGACAGTTTCTTCAGGAATTAACTAGGGCTCTCCACCTTCTCTAAGCCATACTCATCCTTCCTCAGAGAGAAAAGAAACAGAGAGATTCTTGAGTGGTAAGGGATAGTGGTAGTATATTAAACTATAGACTGGAGATTAAGACACGTATCCAGGTAGATAAATTTACGTTTAAAAACTAATAGAGGAAAAAAGAGGTGAAGTTTACTTTGTTACTAAAATTAGCTGCTTATATTGATTTTGTCACTGGGTGAAGGATTCCTAAATATTTGGTAAGGAGGGATTGCTTTTAGTCTGAATTTTTTTTCAGCTTTATTGAGATATAATTGACAAAATTATAAGATACTTAGAATATCTACTTGATAATTTGATATAACTATACATTTGTCAAAAGATTTTCCCCCATCAAATTAATTAACATATCCATTACTTCATTTTTTCTTTTTGGTGACAACATTTAATTTCCACTCTCATAGCAAATTTCAGTTCTACAATACAGTGTTAACTATAGGCACCATTTTTTATATTAGATCCTCAGACTTTATTCATCTTATAACTGCAAGTTTGTACCCTTTACCAACTGCTTCCTATTTCTTCCATCTCTGAGCTACCCATGGCCACAACTTTTCTATTCAGTTTCTATGACCTTTTTTTTTTTAGTTTCCACCTATAAGTAATACCATATCATTCCCTGTCTGGCACATTTTACTTAGTATAATGCCCTCTAGGTTCATCTATGTTATTGCAAATGACAGGATTCCCTCCTTTTAAGGTTGCATAATATTCCATTGTATACATATGTCACATTTTCTTTATCCTTTCATCCATTAGTGGCTAGTTTGGTTGTTTCCATACCTTGGCTATTGTAAATAATGCTATAATGAACATTGGAGTAAAGATATCTCTCTGAGATACTGGTTTTTTCCTTTGGATGTGTACACAGGAGTGGGATTGCTGGGTCATATGGTAATTCTATTTTTAATTTCTTGAGGAACCGCCACACTGTTTTCCATAGTGGCTGTACCAGTTTACTTTCCCACCAGCAGTGTACAAGGGATCTCTTTTCACCACATCCTCACCTGCATTTGTCATCTCTTGTCTTTTTGATAATAACCATCCTGACAGGTGTGAAGTGATAGCTCATTGTGGTGGTCTTGATTTGCATTTCCCTGATGATTAATAATGTTCAGCACCTTTTCGTGTACCTGTTTGTATGTCTTTTTGGAAAAAAAAAAGTCTATTCAGGTCATTTGCCCATTTTTAAGTTTGATTTTTAAAATTATTTTATTATTGTTTTTCTTTGCTATTAGGTTGTATGACTTCTTCGTATATTTTGGATATCCACTCCCTATCAGACATGTGGTTTACAAATATTTTCTTCCATCCCATAGATGGCCTTTTAATTTGTTGATGCTCTCCTTTGCTGTGCAGAAGCTTTTTAGTTTCACATAGTCTCATTAGCTTATTTTTGCTTTTGTCATCTTTGCTTTTGGTGTCAAATCCAAAAAGCTTTGCCAAGTCCAAAGTCAAGGAGCTTACCCCAACATTTTCTTCTAGAAGCTTTCTGATTTTAGGTCTTATCCATTTTGAGTTGATTTTTGGGTATGAAGTAAAAGAGGGGTCTACTTTTATCATCTGCATGTGGCTGTCCAGTTTTCCAAACACCTTTTATTGAAGAAACTATCTTTTCCCCATTGTATATTCTTGGATTTCTCCTAAATTAGTTGACCATATATGTGTAAGTTTATTTTTGGACTCCCTATTCTGTTCCACTGATCTATGTGTCTGTTTTTAATGCCGGTACCATACTGTTTGGATTACTATGGCTTTGTAATATAGTTTGAAATCAGTAAGTGTGATGCTGGAGGCATTTTCTTTTTTTCTCAAGGTCCTTTGTCTATTCAGGGATTTTTGTGGTTCCAAACAAATTTTAGGATTGTTTTTTCTGTTTCTGTGAAAAATGCCATTAAAATTTTCACTGGAATCTTTAGGATTTTCTATGCATAATATCATGTCATCTCCAAATAGAGATAATTTTACTTCTTCCTTTCTAATTTGGATGCTTTTTCTTTTTTTACCTAATTGTTCTGGCTAGTACTTCCAGTACTGTTGAATAAAAATGGTGAGAGTGGGCATCCTTGTCTTGTTCCTGATCTTAGAGGAAAAGCTTTTGGCATTTCACTGTTGAGTATAATGTTAGCTGTGAGCTTGTCATATAGGCCTTTATTATGTTGAAGTATGATCCTTCTATATCCAGTTTGTTGAGAGATTTTATCAGGAAAGTATGTTGAATTTTATCAAATGAGTTTTCTGTATTTATTGAGATAATCATATGATTTTTATCCTTCATTTGTTAATGTGGTGTATCACATTGATTGATTTGTGGATGTTGAACCATTCTTGCATCCCTGGAATAAATCCCACTTGATCATGGTGTATGATCCTTTGAATATGTTGTTGAAATCTGTTATCTAATATTTTGTTGAGGATTTTTGCATCTGGGATCATGAGAGTTTTTGGCCTGTAATTTTCTTTTCCTGTAGTTTTCTTCCCTGGCTTTGGTATCAGGGTAATGCTGCTCTCATAAAATGAGTTTGGAAGTACTCCCTCTCTTCCTTTTTTTTGGAAGAGTTTGAGAAGGATTGGTATTAGTTCTTTAAATATGTAGTAGAATTCACCCAGTGAAGCCATCTGGTGCTGGATTTGTCTTTGTTGGGAGGTTTTTGATTACTGATCCAATCTCCTTACTGGTAATCAGTTATTCAGATTTTCTCTTTCTTCATGATTCAGTCTTGGTAGGCTGTAATTTCTAGGAGTTAATCCATTTCCAATGTGTTGTCTAATTTTTTGGTGTATAATTTTTTATAATAGTCTCTTCTGATACTCCTCTGATTCCTTGTATTTCTGTGGTTGTTGGTTGTAATTAGTCCTCTTTCACTTCTAATTGTATATATTTGAATCTTCTCTCTTTTTTTCATGGTAAATCTATCTAAAAGTTTGTCTATTTTGTTTATCTTTTTTTACAAAATAGGTCTTAGTTTTATCAATCTTTTCCATTGTCTCTAGTCTCTATTTCATTTATTTCTACTCTACTCTTTAATTCCTTCTTTCTACTAACTTTGGGCTTCTTTTTCTAGTTTCTTGATGTATAGAGTTAGATTGTTTATTTCTTCTTTCTTAATGTAGGCATTTATTAGTGTAAACTTCCCTGTTAGAACAGCTTCAGTTACATCCAATAAATTTTGGTATATGTTTCTATTTTCACTTATTTCAAGATTTTTTTTTATTTCTCTTGATTTCTTTTACCAATTGGTTGTTCAGGAGCATGTTGTTTAATCTCCACATATTTATGAACTTTTCAGTTTTCTTTTTGTAATTGATGTCTGGTTTCATACCATTATGGCCAGAAAAAATGTTTGATGTAATTTCAGTCTTAAATTTATTAAGACTTGTATGTGGCTTAAGCTATGATCCATCTTGGATAATATTCCATGTGTGCATGAGAGAATGTATATTGTCCTGCTAGTGGTTGGAATGTTTTGTATATGTGTGTTAGATTCATCTGATCTAATTGTAGTTTAACTCTAATGTTTACTTTTTGATTTTTTGTTTTGATGATCTGTCCATTTTAGAAAGTGGAGTATTGAAGTCCCTTGCTATTATTGTATTACTGTCTATTTCTCTCTTAATATCTGTTAATATATGCTTTATATATTTAGATGTTTCTATGTTGGGTACATAAATACTTAACTAATGAATTGACCCCTTTATATAATGACCTTCTTTGTCTCTTATTGCAGTCTTTGGCTTAAAGTCTAGTTTGTCTGATATAAGAATAGCTATCTCTGCTTTCTTTTCATTTACATGAAATATCTTCTTCCATCCTTTCAGTTTCAGTCTCTGAATGTCCTTAAACCTGAAGTGAATCTCTTGTAGGCAGCATATAGTTGGGTATTTGTTTGTTTGTTTATTTATTTAGTTAGTTATCTTTTATTTCATTCAGCCACTCTATATATTTTGCTTGGAGAATGTTAGTCCATTTATATTTAAAGTAATTATTGATAGGTATGGGCTTACCATTGCCATGTTGTTAATTGTTTTCTGATTGTTTTGTAAATCCTTTGTTTCTTTCTGCCTCTCTTACTCTCTTCCTTTGTGGCTTGATGATTTTCTGTAATGGTATGGTTTGATTTCTTTATCTTTTGTGTACTTACTATGACTTTTGCTTTGTGGTTACCATAAGACTTAGATTAAAATATTATATTTGTAACAGTTTATTTTAAGCTGATAACAACTTAGCTTCAAATGCATATGAAAGCTCTACATTTTTACACCCACCCATTTTATGTTTTTGATTTTTTTATATTCTGTATCCAGTAACAAATTATTATAGTTACAGTCATTTTTAAATACTTCTGTCTTATAACCTTCATACTAGAGTTATAAATGATTTACCTGCCTATTACAATATTAGAATATTGTAATAACTAAATAGTACCCTTACCACTGAGTTTAATCTTTCATGTTTTCATGTAACTAATTAGCATCTGTTTGTTTCAGCTTGAGGAAATCACTTTAACATTTCTTGTAATGCTGATCTAGTGGTGATAAACTCTGTCATCTTTTGTTAGTCTGGGAAACTCTTTGTCTCTCCTTCAATTCTGCAGGACAACTTTGCCAGGTACAGTATTCTTGGTTGGCAGTTTTTTTGTTTTTTTTTTTCCCCAATACTTTGAATATATCATCTCACTCTGTTCTGGCTTGCAAAGTTTCTGCTGAAAAATCTGCTGATTGTCTTATGAGGGGAGTTCTCTGTATATAAAAATTTACTTTTCTCTTACTGCTTTTAAGATTCTCTCCTTCTGTTTAACTTTTGACGTGTTAATTCTAATGTGTCTCAGTGTGGCTCTCTTTGGATTCTTCTTATTTTGAACTCTTTGAGTTTCCTGGATCTGAATGTCTGTTTCTTTCCCCAGGTTAGGAAAGTTTGGGGCCATTATTTCTTTGAATAAGGTTTCTGCCCCTTTATCTCTCTCTCTTCTCCTTCTGTGACCCCTATAATGTGAGTATTTGTCCATTTGATGGTGTCCCATAAGTCCCTTAAGCTATTGTCACTTTTACATTCTTTGATCTGTTTGCTCCTCTAATTGGATGAGTTCCACTGCCCTGTCCTTGATTTTGTTGATCTTTGCCTCTGCTTCATCTAGTCTGCCATTGAGCCCCTCTATTGAAGTTTTCAGTTCAATTATTATAGTCTTCAGCTCTGTGATTTCTTATTGGTACTCTCATATTTTCTATCTACTTATTGAATTCTCACTGAATTATTCTTCTGACCTTAGGGAGCAGCTTTATGACCAGTATTTTGAACTCTTTATCTTAATCACTTATCTCCATTTTATTAAGATGTGTTTCTGGAGTTTTATCACATTCTTTTGTTTGGAACATATTCCTGTTTCTTCATTTTCCTCGACTCTCTGTGTTGGTTTCTGTATACTAGATAAAACAGCCTTTTCTTCCAGTCTTGACATAGTGATCTTGTATAGGAGATCAACCTTTTTAATCAACCTACACAAGCTCTTGTTTTTCTTTTTCTTTTTTTTAATTTATTTATCTGTATTGGCTGCATTAGGTCTTCGTTGCTGCACATGGGCTTTCTCTAGTTGTAGAAAGTGGGGGCTACTCTTCATTGTGGTGCATAGGCTTCTCATTGCAGTGGCTTCTCTTGTGGCGGAGCACAGGCTCAGTAGTTGTGGCACACAGGCTTAGCTGCTCCACAGCATGTGGAATCTTCCTGGACTAGGGATCGAACATGTGTTCCCTGCATTGGCCAGGAGATTCTTAACCACTGTGCCAGCAACAAAGTCTGCAAGCTCTTGTTTTTCTCTCAAACCATTGTGATTGTCCAAACTTCTTTCTTTATTCTTATTGCCTCCCAGTAATTTAGAACATGCCAAGATCCATCAGTGTCTAAAAAGGGAGGATCACAGTTGGCACCTAAATGTAGGCTGATTAGAAGCTGGACCCTCAGGCAGCAGCTGGGAAAGTATGTACTTAAGTCTCTTCCAGGGAGAAACTGGGAGATAAGTGTTTTTGTCTGCTCTGTCTGTGCTGGGCATGGCTGTATAGCCGAGGAGACGGGGTGGTCCTGTGCCCATTAAGAACTATTTCTTTGTTTGCTACTGTGGGACTTGTGAATGTAAGCCCCATTGGATATCAGGGCCAAGCAATCTGGGGACCCATCTCCCTGGCAGCAGCAAATGCTTGGGTGCCATATATGTGTATGAGCTCTTTCCAGGGAGATACTAGCAACTTGGTTTTATTGTTGGATCAGGATGGAGGGAGAAGGCAGTAGATGTCTGCCAGCTTCCCCAGTCTCTGAGGATGATATAGCCAGGCCTAAGATATGTACTAAAATTAGAAGCCCGACCCTCAGGCATCTGCTTTTAAACTATATAAGTAAATCCCTTTCAGGGAAAGACTGGGAGATGAGATGAGCTCTAGGGAGATAGCTGCTTAAAAACTCTTCTTTGTTTGCTTCAGTTATGTGGGACTTGTGAATGGAAGTCCCATTGGCTATGAGTGCCAGGTGATCTGGGAACCCATCCCTCAAGTGGCATCTGTAACAGCTGGAATGCAGACATGTGTACAGGCTTCTTCCAGGGAGATACTGGTGACTTGGAGCAGACTGGAGAAGAGAAGGTAGGGGAGGTGTCTGCCAGCTTTCCCAATCTCTGGAGATGAACACAGGCAGCCCCTAGATTCATGCTAAATTAGAAGCCTGGCTGTCAGGCAACATCTTTTAAAGTATACAGATAAACCCCTTTTAGGGAAGGAATGGGAGATGGGCATTTTTTGCCTGCTCGCTCTGTGCTGATCCCGGGGAATAGCCAGTTAAGAACTGCTCTTTGTTTGCTATAGTCTTGTGTGTCTCATGAATGCAAGCCTTATTGGCTTTCAGAGCTAGGTGTTTGGGGGGCTTGTCCCTCAACTGGGAGTTTTAAAAGGTGGAGTGCTAGATGTTACTCAGCATAATGTATTCAAGGTCATCCATACTGTAGTATGTATCCATAGTTCATCATTTTGCTGTGGTTGAATAATATATCAATTGTATGGATATGTCAAATTTTGTTTTTCCATTTATCAGTTGATGGACATGTGGGTTATTTCTGCCTTTTGCCTGTTGTGAACGTTGTTGCTTAAACATTTGTGTATAACTATTTATTTGAATACCTGTTTTCAATTCTCTTGGGTATATACAAAGAGTGGAATTGCTGGATCATGTGGTAACTCTATGTTTAAATGTTTGAGGAGCTGCTGGACTCTTTTCCAAAGTGACTGCACCATTTTACATTCTTACCAGAAGTGTATGAGGGTTCTAATTTCTCCACATCTTTGTCAACACTTGTTATTATCTGACTTTTGATTCTAACCTCTTAGTAGATATGAAATGGTATTTCATTGTGGTTTTAATTTACATTTCTCTGATGACTAATGGTGTTGAGCATCTTTTTATGTGCTTATTGGACATTTGTATATCTTCCTTGGAGAAATGTTTATTCAAATTTTTTGCCCGTTTAAAAAAACTGAGTATTTTCCTTTTTATTATTGAGTTGTAAAAATTCTTTTTATATTTGGGATATAAGTCCCTTACCAGATACCTGATTTGCAAATATTTTTCCCCATTTTGTGACTTGTCTTTTTACTTTCTCAGTGGTATCCTTTGAAGCACAAATGTTTCTGATTCTGTTGAATTTCAATTTACCTATTTTCCTTTTGTTGCTTGTGCTTTTATTATCATATCTGAGAATTTTTTGCCAGATACAAGGCCATGAGACTTACCCTTTGATTTCTTCTAAGAGTTTTACAGTTTTAGCTCCTATAATTATGTCTTTGATTTATTTTTAGTTGATTTTTAAATATGGTATGGAGAAAGAGTCCAGCTTCAATCTTTTGCATTTGTCTATCCAGTAATTTCAGAAGCATCTGTTGAAAGACTCCCCATTGAATAGTATTGGCACCCTTATCAAAGAGCAGTTAGCCATAAACATGTGATTTTATTTCTTGACTCAGTGCTATTCCCTTCACCTTTTTCTTTTTTGCTAGTACCACAGTCTTGATTACTATTGCTTTGTAGTGTGTTTCAAAATCGGGAAGTATAAGTCCTCTTACATTGTTTTCTTCAAGATTGTTCTGGCTATTCTGGGACCCATGCAATTCCATGTAAATATTAGAATCAGTCTGTCAGTTTCCACAGTAAAGTCAGTTGAGATTCTTACAGGCCTTGTGTTGAATCTGTAGATCAGTTTGGGGAGTATTGCCTCTTAACAACATTAAGTCTTCCAATCCATGATCATGGACTTTTTCCATTTATTTCGATCTTCTTTAATTTCTTTTCAATAATGTTTTGTAGATTTCAAAGCGTAAGTTTTGCACTTATTTTATTAAATTTATTCATATGTACTTTATTCTTTGTAATGCTTTTGTGAATGGAGTTGTTTTCTTATTTTTATTTTCAGACCATTTATTGCTAGTGTATAGAAATACAATTGATAGATATCTTTGTTATGAGAATCCTTTAAAATTACGACAAGACCCGAGTCTAGGCATCCAGATTAGCCTTCTCTGTCTTTAGGGTAGAACCCTGGTCCCCTTAGCCAACTATAGTCAGAGGTATCCTGACACAAGAGGCTGGATCACCAAAAGTTTTCCAGAAGAGAAGAGAAAAATGCAGAATGCAGTATTATATTTCTGTGATCCTTTAATTCCATCCATAAAATGTCCCATCTGCTTATACTGGGAAAAAAGGGTGAATTCAAGGCATCATTTCATGGTGGCCTTACCATGTGCCCTTACCATGGCATTGTGTCATGAAGCCAGAAGCTTTCAGGCATTTGAAGTGGAAGTACTGCGGAAGATTGCTTTGTCACTAATTCTGGCAAAGGGTTTTATGAAAAAATACTGTGGATCTTATTAATTTATTTTTAATATAGTAATATTTAATAATGTAACTAGAACCAATGACTAATAATGCTTAATGGACTTTAACTTCTTAGTAATAAACAGTTTTTAAAGCTAAAGAAAAAAAAAGAGTGTAGTAAGAGTAGACTATATGACAACTTAAGTTTTGATTAGAAGTAAGGACCTAGTTAATGAGGCCCAGCTTGACGAGGGCTGGCCAGAGGAGGATATTACATGGGAGTACCTACCCCACCGGGAGACACGAAGGGGAATTTGAGTGCTGAGGGGCCTTCATAAAAAGACAGAGTGCAGAGCAAATGATATTTGGAGGAGGCCAAAGAAAACTTTCACTTTTTCATAAGTTTGCCTACAGCTAACTCTGCCCTTGTTGACGTCAAACTGGGCATCACCGATTTCTGGATCTTAAAACATATAAAAGTCAAAATGTTATGTATTAGCTAATTAATTTTTAAGTAACACCATTTATTATTTTGGGATTACTTTCTCAGATGGCATCAACCCATTACAGCAAGTAATGGTGGACATTTACCACTTTTAATGATCCAAATGAGCACTCCCTGTACCTCCCAAACTGTTCCCCAGAATAAGTGCTTGGGAATGCAGGGATTCTATGGAACCCTCACTTTAAGCTGCTCATGGGACTTCTTGATTTGAGAAATAAGGCTTTAGAAATTTAGTAATTTTTATAAACACTTTTGGTGCCCCAACTGAAACAATAATTCTAGGAGTATCCTATTGAGGACTCTAAGTGTACCAAAGAGGTGATATTGATCATGGAGGTAAAAATCATCCTTAGAGCTCTGTTCCTAAAGCTCCAAACTCTTGCTAGATCAGGTTGTCCCACATCTAGAGGCCACAAGGAATGAAAGACCAGGCTCCTGGGCATTGCCCCCAAAGTCCTAACTTACACTGAGACTGAAGGAGTTAAAGATTATCATAGGAAGTGTATGTGGAAATGTAGTATTATATGTGTGTGTGTTTTGGAAGAACAAGCCAGGAGGGAAGAAAGAAAGGGAGCCAATTCCAGATTTTGTGTGACTTCAAAGCTTGAACCATTTTACTGAGCAAATAAGAGCCAAATCTTCAACTTTTAGATCTCAAATGCCCTTTGTGTCACTTGGGACTATGCTTAGAACATCAAGAACAAATTATGGCAAATCTTCAACCACTGCACCTGCTCATGCTTCATTCCTGTTTCCCCATATCCCCAGATCTGAGGGTTTATTTTTATCCCAAATTAAGGTGAAGGATGGATTTAGGCCTGAGCTTTCCTCCATCTCCCACTCTCAGGCTTCCCACTGTCTCTCTTGATTTTGTTATTCCAGAGTCAGTAAAGAGAGACCTGATTCCTCTGGCTTGATTTATAATCCCTTTGTTTCTCTTTGTAAAGATCAAATGGAGGGAAGGAACTTTGATCCCCTTTAAAAATCATACCATTTCCCCTCTCTCAACTCTCTCTTCCCCCCCAGCCCTTCCCCACAGTGATGACAGTATTGAATACTGGAGGATCTGGTTTCGGCACTGACCCAGAGAAGGTCTTCCCCTTCTTAGACTTAGAAGACATCAAGGGAGGCCTCTGCAAGGCCTTATCTCTATTGCCATAGAAAGTAAGGAGAAAATTCTTTCAAAAATTGAAACAGCAATTTGAGGGTGATGTATTTTCCCCATATAATGATTTCAGCAAATCATAGTATTCCTATGCTTTACAGATGAGAAAACTGAGTCTCAGCCAGGTTGAGACTTGCCTGAGGTCTCAAAAATGGCACAGCTCAGGCTTCCTGACTGGACTAGTTCTCTTTCCACTGTGCTGTGACTACTACTTAACAGTTTATTATTTTATGCTTTATTTTTTTAAAAGGTTGTGGCTAAGGGAATTTCCCCACCATAATTTATTGAAGTTAGTCTGATTTAGGTAAAAAGAATGAAGTCTTGGGAATATTTCCCAACAGAAAAAGAAAAGAGAAAGAAAAAAAACACGTAGATTAAGTATTATATATGAAAGACTACAATAGAGTCAAAATTTTTGTTAAATATAAGTTCAATTTAAAGATCTACAGAGATTTACTGAAAGCAAAGTGTTGTCTGTCATTGGATTAGAAAAGAGCACTCCCACAAATATGCAGTGGCTTGTTTGTATTCAGTTTATTTTGATCTTATCTTGGTTTGTCAGAGACAATACCCAAATGAACTTCCGTAAATGCCTTGCAAAGAGTAGAGTGTAGCAAATGAAGATGATGGTTTTAAGAAATCTCCTAGGTAAGGTGGTTTTGGAACAATGTACATGCATATTTTGCCTCTCTTTTCTCCTACAACACACTTCTGCCTTTACCTTTTTTTTTTTAAGAACTTTTATTGAGATACAGTTAACATACAATAAACTGCATATATTTAGAGTGTACAATTTGGTATTTTTTTTCTTATAAGTAATGTACATATGACTTCTGCCTTTACCTTCAGTTGCTTTCGAGAGAGGCAGAACCAATATGTATTCCCACTAATTGTGTATAATGTGTACCACTTTCTTTATTGTCTTGCAAACGCTGTATACTACCAATCCCTTTCCAAAATTTTGCCATTCTAATATGGTAAAATAAAATCTTACTTTAATTTGTGGTTTCCTGATTACTAAGAAGGTTGAGTCTATTTCCTGATAATAGTGACAGTAGTCAACACTTACTAAGTGCATATACCACTAAGCAGATTATCTCCTTCACTCCTGACAGTATCCCTAGGAGGTATGATATCTGATTATATTTACAGATGAAACTAAGGCATAGATCAGTGACTTGTCCAAGGTCACAGCAAGGACTAACGGCCTAGACTTGAATGTAGATGACCTGAGTCTAGAGCCCCATGTTCCTAAGGGCTATGAGTTATGCTATCTTTTTTCTATATGTTTATTGTCCATTTGCATTTCTTCTTGTGTGAGTAATCTACACATAACCTTTTTCTTTGTTTTATTTGCATAGCTACTTGATGCAATTTTGTTACCTGAATCCGATTGTTGCTTCTTGATTGTTTCCACTGCCTCGGACTTGTAGCGGATGAAAAGACTAACTTGTAGTAGATCAACAGGAATAGCTTTAATGACTTTTAGAAATTCTCAGGCTTATAAAAGTATTATGTAGCAAAATATTAGGAACTATTTAATATGTTTTATGCTTTGATAGTGGAGAAATTTCTTCATTCTCAATGTCCCCAAATAGTAATTTAGAAAATGTTGATGATACTTTAAAAAATGAATATTTGGTGGTTAGACCTACTTAAAACATTCTTAAATTATGAACTTAAAAAAACCCAACTCTTTATTTTTTCCAAGAAGATGTAGTTGCTGAGAATATTTTAATCTGTGAGAATATTACACAATTTTAATTGGCAGGAAACATTTGTACCAACCAAGTTGAAAATTGCTAAGAGAGTTTTCCAAGCAAAATTGTCAATTTGAGATGTTGACTTCTTTTTTTTTCCCTGTTGAAATAGTGAAGGTCACAGGTTTTGGTTAGTTTTACAGAACTGAATACTAGAGACAACTTCTGCCTTCCCTTTCTTTTCTTTTTTTCCTGGATTCATTTGTTCATTGGTTAACAGAGTTTTTGCCTTTCAGTTAATTTGGTTTTTAAAAGAATTCAGAAGAGTTCTCTTCTTGACTTCAGTAACATAAACCAGCCAGAAGTCATACACACACACACACACACTCACACACGCACACACACACGCACATGCACACACACGCACATGCACACACACGCACATGCACACACACACACAGTCTTGTATTTGAAACCAAGTGAATATTTAAAATATTTTTCTCAGTTGTTTGAGTCTAGTATTATATGACACTTAAATTATGCTATTAAGACAAGGAAGTAGTCTGGGAGTGTTGTTAAAATAGTAGCTAACCATGGATATTTCTTGGGAAATGCTTAATTCCCATCACTGCTGTGATGTTTACAGAGTACCCACCATGAATACAGGTGAGAGACCATGAAAGACTTGCTTGGCTGACACTTGGCCCAAACAAATGATGGATCTCCCATTCATCAGAATGGGCACACAGACAGTCCCCGGGCCTCAGGCTGCACCCTTTCTTCTGTCTACTCCAGCCTAGGGTCTTCTCACCCTTGTATGTTTCCTTTCCTCTTGTTTCCTCAGAACCATCTCATCCATCGCTCATTCTCTGTCTTTTAGTATAGATTCTATGGAAACAGGTGGGTAAAGGCTGAAGAGAGATGGAGGGAGTAAAGCTGTAAGCCATGGAGGCAGCTGCTATTCCCTTTCCTACCCTTGTCCTCTCTCAGCCTCAGGGCTTAACTCAGATTGTTTGAACATTTTCCACCATTTCCCCAAACATACCCCTTTCCTTGTTCAGCTTCCTGCCAAGAGACTGTGCCCTGTATACTCTTAGGAAATGCTTCAGGATTCTTCTGAACACAAGGCGAATTTTACTATATAAACCTGCCCTATCACTTGTGTCATCTTCATCTTTTCTTCTTTTCTTTTTAAAATTTATTTTATTGAAGTTCAATTGCTTTACAATGTTGTGTTGATTTCTACTGTACAGCAAAGCGATTCATATATATATGTGTGAGTATATATATATATATATATATATATATATATATATATATATGCATTCTTTTTCATACTCTTTTCCATTATGGTTTATCACAGGATATTGAATATAGTTCCCCATGCTATACAGTAGCACCTTGTTGTTTATCCATTCTACATGTAATAGTGTGCATCTGCTAATCCTAAACTCCCCATCCATTACCCCCCACCCCACCCCTTGGCAACCACAAGTCTGTTCTCTATGTCTGTGCATCTGTTTTTGTTTCATAGATAAGTTCATTTTAGATTCCACATACAAGTGATATCATATGATAATTTTCTTTCTCTTTCTGACTTACTTCACTTAGTATGATAATCTCTAGGTCCATCCATGTTGCTGCAAATGGCACAATTTCATTCTTTTTTATGGCTGAGTAGTATTTCCATTATGTATATATGGCACATCTTCTTTATCCATTCATCCACTGATGGACGTTTAGGTTGCTTCCGTATGAACATTGGGGTGAATGTATCTTTTCAAATTACAGTTTTGTCTGGGTATATGCCCAGGCATGAGATTGCTGGATCATATGGCAACTCTATTTTTATTTTTTTGAGGAATCTCCATACTGTTTTCTGTAGTGGCTGCACTAATTTACATTCCCACCAACAGTGTAGGAGGCTTCCCTTTTCTCCACACCCTCTCCAGCATTTGTTACTTGTAGACTTTTTAATGATGGTCATTCTGACCTGTGTGAGGTGGTACCTATCTTTTCTACCAGAGTTGAAGCAGAGATGAATTAAAAAAAAAAACTAGATACATAGTAATCAATCTTTTAAATCACATTTTTATTCATTTATTTCTTTTTTCAGCTTTACTGATGCATAAATGACAAATAAAATTGTAAGATATTTAAAGTGTACCTCAGGGTGATTTGATATGCATATATATTGTGAAAGTCATATTTTATCTTTTTTAAAAATTTTATTTATTTATTTATTTATTTTTGGCTGCGTTGGGTCTTCATTGCTGCTTGTGGGCTTCCTCTAGTTGTAGCAAGCGGAGGCTACTCTTCATTGTGGTGCATGGGCTTCTCATTGTGGTGGCTTCTCTTGTTGCATGGGTTCTAGGCGTGTAGGCTTCAATAGTTGTAGCACGCAGGCTCAGTAGTTGTGGCTTGAGGGCTCTGGAGCACAGGCTCAATAGTTGTGGCACATGGGCTTAGTTTCTCCATGGCATGTGGGATCTTCCCAGACCAGGGCTTGAACCCGTGTCCCCTGCATTGGCAGGTGGATTCTTAACCTCTGTGCCACCAGGGAAGCCCACATTTTATCTTTAAGTAACATTTTATATTTCGCTTTAAGAGCAGAACTGTGAGAAAAACCACAAAATTAGTTCCATACTTGTTTTAAGGCCAAGAGAATAGGGTAAATGCTGTAAGATCACTGTGTTTCTCATTTCAGCACAGAAGACCCTTAGACAGACACAAAAAATGTGGTGCTAAAATAGAAGTATCTTGGCTGATTCTTGAGGCTTTCAGGAGACAGGGAAAGTGGTGATAGGGCTGCTGACTGAAAAAAAGTACACAACCTAAAAGTTGGGAATTTTGTGTGTTTTTTTAAGCTCTTTATTGGAGTATAATTGCTTTACACTGTTGTGCCAATTTCTACTGTACAACAAAGCGAATCAGCTATATTTATACATATATCCCCAATCCCTCCCTTCCTCGACTCCTTCTAACCCTTCCTATCCCATACCTCTAAGTCATCACCAATCATCGAGTTGATCTCCTTGTGTTATGCAGCAGCTTCCCACTAGCTATCTATTTTACATTTGGTTGTGTATATATGTCAATGCTACTCTCTCACTTCATCCCAGCTTCCCCTTCACCCCCAATCCCGTGTCCTCAAGTCCATTCTCTACATCTGCATCTTTATTCTTGCCCTGTCACTGGGTTCATCAGTTCCATTTTTTTAGATTCCATATATATAAGTTAGCATACAGTATGTGTTTTTCCCTTTCTGGCTTACTTTACTCTGTATGACAGACTCTAGGTCCATCCACCTCACTGCAAATAACTCAATTTCATTCCTTTTTGTGGATAAGTAATATTCCATTGTATATATGTGCCACATCTTCTTTATCCATGCACTGTTGGTGGGAATGTAAATTGGTACAGCCACTATGGAAAACAGTATGGAGGTTCCTTAAAAAACTAAAAATAGAACTACCATATGACACAGCAATCCCACTACTGGACATATACCCTGAGAAAACCATAATCCAAAAAGAAACATGTACCACAATGTCCACTGCAGCACTCTTTACAATAGCCAGGACATGGAAGCAACCTAAATACCCATCAACAGAGAATTATGTTTTATTTGTCAGACTTGCTGAGGAGGCAGCCTCTCACATAGCTCTGAGGGACTGCTTTGAAGAGGTAAGGGAGGAGTCAGGATATATATAAGTTTTTGCAAAAAACAAAACAAAACAGTCAGAACATCAAAAGATCACTGTTAATTAAAGAAAAACAGACATCTCAAGTTAATGAATTTAGTCTTTTCTATGTATGGGAAGATGCAAGAGTCTGGGTGCATTGAAGTCATTCCTTTGATATGTACCCTTTGATATCTAGGGCCAGTATCCTGTTTTTGTCCAACCTGAATCCCCTCAGGGTATGTAGTCAGAGGGGCTGCAATGGCTTGATGGCTGCAATATCCTTTGTTTACTGATATGGCAGGTGATGTTTTTTGTTCACTGAGCACTGGCCAAGATGGTGGCTTTATTTATCCTCACTCCCAGGAACCCCTGACTCTAGTTCCGAGGATCCCCATCAGGCTATAGTCTGTTGCAGCCCCTCCCAGACCATGATAACTGCATCAGAAATTTGGATTTGGGAGTGTGAAGAGAAGCCTTAGGGAGCAAACTGATGAAAGCACGGCTGAGTTTACCTGTTGATGTATTTTGTTTGGCCAACATGGTGTTTCCCTTTTTTCCTTTAAATTTGAAGGCTTTCAGGTGTGGAGTCTTTAGTTTGCCATTGTTTCTACCACTCCTTGTTACTACATACACAACAGCTTCAGTTATTTATGTGGTTGCCCAATCTTGAAGACATTTACCATCCTGATTACAAGTCCATAGCTGGAAATGGAGTGTGAGGAGGTATGTTTTTACTTCTTCTAAGGATTTATGTAGGGTGAATCCTTTTCTGGCCAGATCTTGGGAAGAAGGGGAGGGGGTT
This sequence comes from Hippopotamus amphibius kiboko, assembly GCF_030028045.1. NCBI lineage: Eukaryota > Metazoa > Chordata > Mammalia > Artiodactyla > Hippopotamidae > Hippopotamus > Hippopotamus amphibius. The sequence goes on along the minus strand of NC_080193.1, from coordinate 122,179,073 downwards.
GCTCTGAAGCTCTGTGTTTTGATTATTTGTTTTGTTTTTAATTTTTTTAAATCTTCACCTCTAAAGCTAGCCCCATAGACTTGCATTCCCTACCACTGTTTACATTCTTTCACACAGAAACCTCTGTTTTGCTCTGTACTGTCAGTGTTCATGCTGAGATGCTGTACAGTTCCCTACAGGAATATAAATGTATGTGTATATATTTATTATTCTTTTGAAAAATCAATAACAACAAAATACCAAATTCTGATACACACACCCACATACCCCTGACCTTTGTATTTTTTTCTCCAGCAAAAATAGATCAACTGAGAAGAAATTCATTTGTTGAAAGTTGTAGCTTTAAATTTAATTTAAATGAAAGGACAATATTTATTAATTAGGATTTCAAATACGTATGTCTTATTATGCATTGTCTGTAATTTTTGATATAATGAAACAGAAAAGTATTATTGTAAGGAATTTCAAACCTTGACCTCATTCTTATAACTAGCAATGCAGTCTATTTTCTTTTTGCTGGTAGATTCTGTGAATAATTTGACTCTCTGGCTATAAAGTCAAAAACTGAAAGAAAAAAAAAAGAACTTAGAAGAGTTTAAAAAGAAGAATTTGTCTTCTTTCTTGGTAATTTCCCTGCAGAATCAACCAAGCAGAGAGAGATCTTAACTTCATTTCCAGGGAGGAGTGGCCGAGTTCTGGACACAGATCCAAGCAAAATGTCAGACAAAAATAAATCAACAGGTTTATTATTTGAGGTGAAAATGACATCTAATGGAAATATAGTGTGTGGATTTGTTTGTTTGTTTGTTTTTTGTTTTGTTTTGTTTCTTTTGTGCCTGTGGATGATATCCCATAGAAACCAGTAAGAACTGAAAAATGGTCAAGATAGTAAATTTTATGTTATGTGTATTTTACTGCAATAAAAGAAAAAGTGGAAGAAAAATAAAAAAGAAATCAGTAAGAAATGAGACAAGCCATGAATTATGATTTGATAGGAGAGCTTTAATTTCAGAAGTTCAAAAACTCAGTATGAGAATGGCTATTCAAATAAAGAAGCTAATTAGCATGTGTTTAAGTTCTTCAGTGTCAACTGTGATTAAGTTTAGGTTTGAGCCCTTTAAACTATGATAGCTTAATCAAAACAGCAGGAACAGTAAAGCAAAGGAAAAGACATATAAAACTTGTGGCAGAGAATATTCTTGGAAACTGATACCCTCCACTGGCATCCTGTGCAATTTGAACAAATGTTTTAATTGGATGAAAATCAATTAAATATCCATGAAGGAGCTGTCTTAGAATACTGTATCATTAAGTAATAGAAGTTGCTGATTTTTTTTAATCACAAGTGGGAAACATGAAAAAGAAACTGGAGTAAAGAGGACATTTTGGAATGCAGCAGTTGACCCATAAAACCTGCTCTGAAGCAGATATAATTCTGTCCGGCTCATTCTTTGTACTTTTCGACATTTTAGTGGCACTTATCAGTAGGGAAAAGAAAGAAACTAAAACTATGAAGGTCCAGAACAGGAAGAATGGACCTCTCTTCTGGATGGTGGATCTTAAACGCGTTCTGTTCATTTGCATATATCCAAAACTATCTATACATAAAATTAATGTTGAGGGTTCACAGGCTCTCAGAAACTCATCCATGTGTTATCCAGAGTTCTGTGGACATAGAGAGAGGAACTTTTCTCTAAGGTTTGCCTTCAAGTTGGGTAATTAGCAATAATGCCCAGAGTCAACTTTGGCCTGATGGTGGCCCAGTCTGAAAGATGGTAGATAGAAAGAAGTAAGAAAATTTAGGCAATGCTGACATCAAAGCGAGGGAGGTATCATAACAAATTCTCCAGATCATCACATTATTCCAAATCGGACTCTAGATTGCTGCCGAGACTACAGGGGACAGAGCTCTATCTCTCCATAAATGAGCAGTTTTAAATAATTAACCAGGATCACAATCCTTATTAAACAAAACAGCCCTAATAGCAGGCTAGAATACTAAACAAGAAATTGAGGCACATCTTCTACGCTGGGCTAGCTAACCCAGTATGGATTTGGAGAGAATATGCTACTTGGAGGGCCCACTGGAGCTAAGGACTTATGCTTGCCAAACGCCATACCTTTAGCATCAGACTAAATTCACAAGCATCAAGGAGATTCTTTTTGTACTTTGTATAGCCCTGGTTATAATTGTCTTGTGAGTTTCTGAACTCAAACTTGCGGGTAAAGAGTATCAGAGACAGTAGTTGGGTATGGCTAAAAATGTGAAGCAGAGCTAACTGTGCCTCTACATTTTATTTCTAGACATGAACTTGGACTGAAGTGTGTAGAAGGCATGGCAGTAGCATTTACCCCTTATAAAGAAGCCCACACATAAAGCCCCTTCGTATAGAAATGATACTTTAAGCACTGCTCTTCTCTTTGGGTGAAGGGCAGATTAAATCTGTTATATTATGCTATTTCCTAGCAAACTTTCTGTATCAACCCAGTTTTCAAGCATTCCTTTATTTTTTTCTCTTCTAAGTCAGTAACTGAAGATGTGCTTTAAGGAGAACATATCTATTATTTGGTATTTTTTCATCCCTCTAAATGGTTTGCATCATCAGACTCATGCCCCTGAGCACAGTCTGACTCAGTGTGTCATCTGGCATATCCACACCTGCCGCATTTCAGCCCTGCTCTGTCATGCATAAAAGTCCAAGCAACATGCCGTTTAACTGGAGCCACGCTGACAGTTTCCGTCCGTTCAGGTAACATCTGTGAGATTTGCATGGATTAACATTCAGATGACAGAAATCTAGTTCTCATTCAAATAAAGAGATAAGGATTGGTTCACTTTAACCACCGGCAGGGACTAGAGAAGACTCACATCTCATTGGAACGAATTGGTGACTGTTATTTTACTACAGGTTTTCCGTCTAACCTACCATATATTCAGGCCAGGGTCCTGGTACCTTGATAAAGAAAACATCACTGGACATACAAATAATACTGTGTTTCTTATTACTGGGAAATTGCACTCGATAATTAAAAACTTCACTAAGTGTCTCCTCTGCTCACTGCACTGGAAGAATCTCTTTGAAAATTGGTAGGTTTGCCCAAACTCATCCACATAGCTGCTTCGTTCTTCAAGAGATGTAAAAGACTGTGATGGTTAGAATGACAGACATCCTTCAGGGATTGATTTTGGTCAGTCAGATAACTATTATGTGCTCTGTGACCTGAATGAGACTGAGGAGGATGGTGGGAGGAGATGGTGGGGAAACAGGATGTAGAACACAGGGGTGCCTATAGATTCTGTCTGTTGTGGGAGCTGATGGCCTTATATCCATGTTGGAGTACGGATGCCTTGCAAAGAGCTGCCCATCAGCAAGTGTAGACCTAAGGACAGTTTATAGAATACCAGTTGGAAGGAAGGTGGCTTTATGTAAGCTTCTTATTTTTGTGTATCATAGGCCAGGTTGTCTTAGAGAGTAAGGAATTGCTTTTTTGTTATAAATGCTGAATCATAAATATAAGCCTAGACATAGTCCTAGAGTCTAGAGTTTCTTGAACTCTTTTCCCCAGGCCATCCCTAGGAAGCAGTGGAAGGTAGAGCAGATTAATGTCTATGCCTTCCTATTCTTGGTTTCCACCAATGCCCTCTTCCCCTCAGACACTCCCTCAGGTCACCTGTCTTTCTTATCCCCATCAAAGTCTGGATCTTGTTAAAAAAAAAAAAGAAGAATCATATTCACCTCCACATTAAACTTAAAAAAAAAAAAAACAAAAAACTGAGTGCTGACTTTTGCTTTGCCTGAAACAAATAAAAAACTGGACAAAATCTATGAAACAATGGTTTCCAAAACATCAGATGATGAAGGACACTAATCCCTGAGAAATAGGGAATAAATGAGGTGAGCCCTTCAATGGCCGCAGCTGACAGCATTGAGAGACCGTGATGTGCTGGCAGGGGGAACCCAGGTGTAGCCTGGCAGACTAGGTTGAGGACATTTTTAGTTGTTTCTATAATGGAGATGCTATAGCTATCTAGTGGACAGCGGTTGATGGGAAATTCCTGAATAACAAAGAATCTTCCCAGCCAATTTGTGCAAGTGCCACTGAGGAGAAGTACTGGTGGATGAGCTCTGCCCGGAATGCTGAGGAGGTGACGGAATATCCATGACTCTCTATTGGAGGGGCACTGGGATGCTGAGGAGAGAGCAATTTCTAAAAACATGAGCAGCATACAATTAATTCCTCAGTCTAAGGGTTATTTGAAGAAGAAAATGTTATGACATGGTATGTATTTCAACCAGTCTGAAGGCTTCAGAGAGAATTTTCTTTGTTTAGGATGTTGTAAAGACCCATGATCCTGAAGCACCCTTTCATTAGTCATACATTCTGATCTCTTCTGAATTTCAGTTTTATCCCAGCATGGCTTTGGTGAACAGTTGTCTTTAAAAAAAAAGGAACATATGGTTTTAGTGTGGCTTCGTGAACTGAGAGTCGCATTCCTGCGGATGAAATGGCACTTCAGGCAAAGAGCAGGCTGCCCACCTCAGAGCATCCTGATCATTAACTATAAGTAAACATCTTGCCCTCTTGGTGATAAATGAAATGAGTCAACTCTTCCTATTTAATGACTATATTCATTATGAAAGCAAAACATAATGATGCTGGAAAAACAAATCTTTGGTTTCAAAGGATGAGATTATTTTGTCTTAGAGCTTATTAACGTCGGTAGAAATCAATATTGGGTGTTAATAGATGATTGATATATTCAACAAAATTACTTTCATAAATACTGTAGCTTACCTTTGCCGAGGAGAGGTGGAGACAACTGTTGGCTAATATGCATCTGCCTTTCTTCCCTTGATCAACGCTCCTCGAGTGTGCTCTGTGGAGCGGGATGGTGCTGGACACTGAGACACAGGGGAACAAGACAGACACTGCCTTGGCTCTCTTCCTTCTTTAAGTTGCTGTCAGTTCATAAAAGTGAAGGGATTGGGGCTAGAGAGGGTGCTTCTCAAGTGGGTTTGGTGTGGAAAGGATACAGGGAAAGAATTACTCTGGAGTGGCGTGGGATTTAGGGCCTGGGAAACAACTCTGGCACCAATACATGACCCTGAGCAAATCCTGTTAGCCACTGGGCATCAGTTTCTTCATCTGTGAAATGAAGGTATTGCTCTTTGATCTCAAAGGTTTTGTTTTGGTTTGGTTTTTTCAGCTTTAATTTGTAAATGAAGAAGATCTGCTCTTTGCCCCAAGGGTTGGGTTTTCCTCCCAAAGCAAAGTTTATGTGCTAAGCAGAGACCTTACTTGGCCCTGATTCTCCGCCTGCTACACCCAGTTGTACAGAGTAAGATGACAAAGTACCTGCAATCATGGAGTATTCATTCTTTTCTTCTGATCTTTTTCCCTTAGATGAGAGTCATGGTTGTCTCAGTTGCCTTAGGAGACTTTTCAGAAGGCTGAAGGCTTTTCAGTTCCAATGGTTATTTATTCAATACAATGCTTGGACAGGCCCAATGTTTTTACACACGTAATTCATCTTAATGACCTCAGACAATCTGACCTGGCCTAACTTAACATATGTGTAGCTTTATTGTGTATATTTCCTATTATTCTGGTTTAGCATTGATACCCTATAATTATTACTATAAAAGCTTAGAAAATTACTTTCAGATTTTCATCTGGAAGCATCAAGAATAACAGCATTATTTATTTGTCATGGCAATACTTTAAACAATGCCTAAGACACTGTAAACCTTCAGTAAATGATAGCTGCTATTCCATTTCTGATTATTAAAGTTTAGAGATGCTTCAGTGTTTGGTAGGGCAAGTATCCCCTCATTATTTTAGTTTTTAAAAAATTATTGGCTATTATCACTGAATATTCATAAAGATGACCTTAAAATGCTTTTATTAAGCCCCAAAGGGGGTGAGGAGAAAAGAATAACACTGTCATCTTTGTTGTGTAAGTTTCCCCCTCTGTCTCAGTTACCTATTGCTGTGCAACAAGCCACCATAAAACTTAGTGCTTGGAAACAGCAACAATTAATTTTTTCTCACAATTTGGTAGGTTGATTAGGTTGAGTTGGGCAGTTCTTCTGCTCCATGTAATATAGGTTGAGGTTGCTTATGTCATCCTATTCAAGTAGGAGCACTGCTGCAGCTGGACTAGAAAGTCTCTCACATATTTGGAACCTTACTGCTTGCTGCTGCTTGGATGCCTCAAGTCTTCTGCTTATCACCTTTCTCTCCAGGTAGGTAGCTTGGACTTCCTGCCAGCATGGCAGCATGCTTCTAAGACTGAGAAGGTGGAAGCCACAGTTGTCTTAAAACCTGGGCTCAGGGCTGCACAGTGTCACTTCCACTGCATTCTATTAGTCAAGTCAAGTCACAAGTCTAGCCTACTGTCAAGGGGAGGAGAAACAAATTCCACCTCTTGTTGGAAGGGGCAACATGTACATCTAGGGAGGGGAGAATTTGATGGTGTCTGGTCATGGGCTAGAGCCAGTGTTGGTTAGCATGGTCAGCAGTCAGGAAAAAAGTGCTGCTGGACATGGAGCAAAAGAGAGGGAGGACAGGCTGGAACTCATAAAACCTCTGTATCTGTCACTGCAAAAACTATTATTAGCAATAGCTGATGCTTCACTTCTACCTCCCAGTACCCACTGAAATATTACTTTTGGCCAGTTCTAACTCAAGACCGTACAGAGATGAGGAATCTGGGAACATAGCTCTAGCTTAACCAAGTTGGAAATATAATGATCCAGTACACTATTTAAGATCGTGGTTTTTCTCTACATTTATTTAAGTCCTCGTTTAGTGCTGTTTTATAGTTTTGTTCACATAGTCTCTTCATATCATTCACATGTTTTTAGGGAGGTTTCATTGTCTTAACTGCTTTTGTGAATGGCATGTTTTTTTTCTTATTTTTCTTGTTGATGTTAGTATTTATGTAGTGCTTTTCCAAACATGTTTATAACTGGACAGGTTATTGATATAATTAGTTTTCACAGCCTTTTCACCATTACAGCTGTATTTTGTAGACAATCATGTGAAGACATTCAGAATTACACTTTCTTCTTTCCAAAATTTATAACTTACATTTTTTTTAAGTCTGGAGACACTGGTTAGCACTGACAAGGAGGCCCTCTGATTGAGATTCATACTTCCACCTATCTCAGGAAAATACAAAAATAAATTTATTAAAGAGCTTATGAGTGTCACTGCTGTTGGAGATTGTACACTCAATCCTGATGTAGTACAATCTGTACCTTAAACATCCACTTTTCTGACTAACACTGTTCAGGATCCAAAGAAATCCTTCTTTCCAACTCTTGTCCAATGTCCTTGAAACAAAAGCCAATAAAAGTTTTGGAGATTGTGCCAATGTGAATGCTTGTTGATTGTGCCTCTACTGACATTAGTGACGGACAGTGTTTTGAAATGTAAGGAGTCTTTGAACCATGTAGGTGCTTGGGTCACAGAAAAGACATATTCATTAACTCAAAAAAATCCTTCTGTCATAGCGTGGATGAATAGAATTTTGTAATCATCTGTTTTTTTTGCTTTTCTTCATGTTCTAACTCACAGTTCTAGAGGTACTTATAAATTAGCACAACCTTTGCCACAGTTGCACTTGGCAGCTGAAGAATATTTTGCAATATTAAACAATTTTTATGACTAATAAATTTTGTGTATATGTAAACATGAATATAATGTATGAAAACTAATACAATTCTTTACATTACTCTATAGATCTGATGTTGTTTTAATGATGGTGAAAATTGCAATGTAAATATTATAAACTGACATAATGAAAATAAATATTTTATAATATTTTCTGTAATGATAATTTATAGTATTTAACCCATTGTAATATTTGAACATAATATGGGGAATTTATGGACATTTCTGAATCCAAACATTGGTTTAAGATTTTTATTTACATTTCCAGTTGCTACTGTCATGGCAAAATGAAGTTTCTCAAAATTAAAATGGTGAAAAAAATTATCTGCAATCTACAGTGAGTCAAGGAAGGTTATCTAATTTGTGTTGCTGTCAATAGAATACAAATTATGTGAAAGTCTTGACTGTAACAGTGTAATTTGTAGTTTCCATGAAATGAACTAAGAGAATGGCTTTATGGAATAAATCTATAATGATTGATAAATTGTGTATATTTTTATTTTCTACTCATGTCTGCATCCCATCAACAGAATACAAAGATAGGTGCCCTAATATAAAAATCTAGCTGTCTTTGATATTTTGATGACTTTCGAGTCATATAAAATCATTGCTTTACATAGTTTTAAAATTTTTCGAATTCAGGGCTGGTAAGTAGATGCATGGAACCAACAAAGATTCTAGATTCTAGATACATTTGTCAGTCTCCTTCAATACATGGACTCTAATGCTGTGTGGGAAGTGAAATTGCAGAAATGCATCTTGGAGGGCTCCAAGGAGCTCTGGTTCTTTATGTCTCAGTGCAGAAAGAATTCAGTGAGAGGCAAAGTGATAGATAAGAAGTGATTTTTTTTTAGCATAGGACGCTTGTGAGATTTACCAGTGGGCAGGCAAGAGGGTGCCACCCTGAAAACATAGTGGGCTACAGTTTCTTGATCAATGGAAAAGTGGGGAGGTGGAGAAGACCACCTTCTTCCTCATTCTTGGGTAGGTGTCAAGCTTCCATCATCAGTTCCTCCTCCACATTGGGCAGAGGAGTTTTCTTGTCCATACCTGGTGAAACTGGGACTGTCATGGCACAATGGAAATGAGCAAAAAGGCAGTAATATATACTGAAATACAGCAAATCATCTTAGGTTTTAGTATAATGTTACCTTTTCCTTATATTTTTGTTTTTAATGTGTGCAGAAGAGCATGTCCTAGGAATCATTAACTTACTGACCTCGCTGTGCATGATGTGAGTCTCATTCCACCATTGTTTTATTGTTTGGGGCCATGCCTCATGCTTCTTTTGCATGGTTTTTTTGCTAAGCAAGCCTGCTTAGTTTTGTGATTAAGTAAACCTGCTTTCTGGAATGATCATTAACTTACAGGGGTCTCCTATACTTTTTTCTTTGCTTATGATCCCTTAGTGGGATTAATTATGTAATCACCTACTTTGTCCCTTTACTCTGTCCCTATCAGAAGCACCCTAAGACAGTGACCTCACACACCTGGAGAGGTGTATGTGTCAAGTTTTGGGATAGAACAGCTTCTTAGCCTGATTTTTATTTTTTAATTAAAAATATTTGTGTTGAGATATCATTGACATATATTAGTTTCAGATGTACAACATAATTATTTCATATCTTTAGACATTGGGAAATGATCACCACAATAAGTCTAGTTAACATTGTCACCGTATATAATGTCGACTGAAAAAAAATGCACAACCTAAAAGTTGAATGTTACATTTTTTATTCAGTGGACAAAACAGAAGTTACGCCTCGGACACAGCATAATTCTGGGAGACTGCTCTGAGGAGGAAGAGGGGTGGGGAAGCCAGGATATGTAGGGGTTTTTGGAAAACAAACAAAAAAACCAAACAAAAAAACCAGATAGTTGGAATATCAAAAGATTGCTGTTAATAAAAGAAAATCAGATATCCTAAGGAATTTAGTGCTTTTCTATGTATGGGAAGTTGCAAGAGTCTGGGTTCACTGAAATCATTCCTTTGATGTGCACCTTAGCTATCTGGGGCCAGTATGCTATGTTTTCTCATCCCGAGTCTCCTCAGGGAGCACAGTGGTGGCTGCAGCAGTTGACTGCTAGGGGGTGGACATTCTTTCGGAGTCCCCTCAGAACTCACCACTGGAGGGGGGAGGGCAGCCGTAATGTGGTGGCTTTATGTCTGACTTTGTTTACTGATATGGCAGGTGGCATTCTTAGTTCACAATAGTTACAAAGGTTTTTCTTCTTGTGATAAGTTTTAAGATCTCCTCTCTTAGTAACTTTCAAATATGCAATACAGTATTATTAACTACAGTGGCCATGCTGTCCATTACATGTCTGTGACTATTTTATAAATGGAAGTCTGTGCCTTTTGACCCCCTTTCCTCATTTGTCCTACCCCCTGCTTCTGGCAACCACTACTCTGTTCTCTGTGTCTATGAGGGTTTTTTTTTTTTCTTATTCCATATATAACTGAGATCATATGGTATTTGTCATTTTCTGACTAATTTAACTTAGCATAATGCCCTGAAGATCTATCCATGCTGTCACAGATGGCAAGATTTCCTTCTTTTTTAAGGTTGAACATATATATACACCACATTTTCTTTATCCATTCATCCATTGATGGACACAAATTATTTCCGTATCTTGGCTATTGTAAACAATGCTGCAGTGAATATGGGGGTGCATATATCTTTTCAAGTTAGTGTTTTAATTTTCTTCACATAAATACTCAGAAGTAGAATTGCTGACTCATATGGTAGTTCCATTTTTAATTTTTTGAGGAACCTCCATACTGTTTTCCATGGTGGCTGCACCAATTTACATTCCCACCAAAAGTGTACTAGGATTCCCTTATCTCCACATCTTTGCCAACACTTGCTATTTCTTGTCTGTTTAATAATAGCCATTCTAACAGGTGTGAGGTGATATAACATTGTGGTTTTGATTTGCATTTCTCTGATGATTAGCGATGCTGAGTGTGTTTTCATGTACCTGTTGACCATCTATATGTCTTCTTTGGAAAAATGTCTAGTAAGATCTCTCTGCCCACTTTTTAGTGGCATTGTTTGTTTTTGCTATTCAGTTTTTATGGATTCTTTATATATTTTAGATATTAACCCCTTATCAGATAGATGATTTGCAAATTTTTTCTCCTGTTCAGTAGATTGCCTTTTAATTGTATTAATTGTTTCCTTAATGTGAAGAAGCTTTTTAGTTTAATGTAGTCCTACTTGTTTACATTTTTGCCTTTGCTTTTGGTGTCAAATCCAAAAAATTATTGCCAAGACCCATGTCAAGGAGCTTACCGCCTATATTTTCTAGGAGTTTATGATTTCAGGTCTTAACATTCAAGTCTTTAATCCATGTAAGTTAATTTTTTTTTAACTTAAAAAATTTTTTTGGAGTATAGTGGATTTACAATGTTGTGTTAGTTTTAGGTGTCAAAGTAGCTTAAATGAAGTAGAAGAACATGTATAATTACGAAATTACATGGACATAGTAAAAATTAACTGACCAAAGAAGGTTTGTAACACTATGGAATTTTGTGGCTTTTTTCTCCTCTGTTATCTATAATAATTTCTATATTAATTCTAACTAAATTAAATATTCTTTCAAACATGTTAAGATATTCTCCATGTTTTCTTTTTTTTTTAAGAACTTTTATTGAGATACAGTTAACAGACAATAAACTGCATATATTTAGTGTACAATTTGGTATTTTTTTTCTTATTAGTAATGTATATATGGCAATCCCAATCTCCCAATTCACTGCCCCCCAACCCTCCCCGCTTTCTCCACTTGGTGTCCATATGTTTATTCTCTACATCTGTGTCTCTATTTCTGCCCTGCAAACTGATTGATTTGTACCATTTTTCTATATTCCGCATATATGTGTTAATATATGATATTTGTTTTTCTCTTTCTGACTCACTTCATTCTGTGTGACAATCTCTAGGTCCATCTGTGTCTCTACAGATGTCCCAGTTTCATTCCTTTTTACAGCTGAGTAATATTTCATTGTATATAGGTACCACATCTTTTTTATCCACTCATCTGTTGATGGACATTTAGGTTGCTTCCATGTCCTGGCTATTGTAAATAGTGCTGCAGTGAACATTGGAGTGCATGTGTCTTTTTGAATGATGGTTTTCTCTGGGTATATGCCCAGTAGTGGGATTGCTGGTCATATGGTAACTCTATTTTTAGTTTTGCGAGGAACCTCCATACTGTTCTCCATAGTGGCAGTATCAATTTACATTCCCACCAACAGTGCAAGAGCATTCCCTTTTCTCCACACCCTCTCCAGCATTTACTGTTTGTAGATTTTCTGATGATGCCCATTCTAACTGGTGTGCATTTACTGTTTGTAGATTTTCTGTTGATGCCCATCCTAACCGGTGTGAGGTGATATGTCATTGTAGTTTTGATTTGCATTTCCCTAATAATTAGTGATGTTGAGCAGCTTTTCATGTGCTTCTTGGCCATCTGTATGTCTTCTTTAGAGAAATGCCTATTTAGGTCTTCTGCCCATTTTTTTATTGGGTTGTTTGTTTTTTTGATATTGAGCTGGATGAACTGTTTATATATTTTGGAGATTAATCCTTTGTCTGTTGATTCATTTGCAAATGTTTTCTCCCATTCTGAGGGTTGTCTTTTCGTCTTGTTTATAGTTTCCTTTGCTGTGCAGAAGCTTTGATGTTTCATTAGTCCCACTTATTTATTTTTGTTTTTATTTCCGTTACTCTAGGGGCTGGATCAAAAAAGATCTTGCTGTGATTTACGAAGAATGTTCTTCCTATGTTTTCCTCTAGGAGTTTTATAGTATCTGGCCTTACATTTAGGTCTTTGATCCATTTTTTTTAAATAAATTTATTTATTTATTGGATTTATTATTTTTTTATTGGCTGTGTTGGGTCTTCGTTGCTGCACACAAGCTTTCTCTAGTTGCTGAGAGCAGGGGCTACTCTTCATTGTGGTGCGTGGGCTTCTTGTTGTGGAGCACGGGCTCTAGGAGCATGGGCTTCAGTAGTTGCAGCACATGGGCTCAATAGTTGTGGCTCACGGGCTCTAGAGCACAGGCTCAATAGTTGTGGCGCACGGGCTTAGTTGCTCCGCGGCATGTGGGATCTTCCTGGGGCAGGGCTTGAACCTGTGTCCCTTGCATTGGCAGGCAGATTCTCAACCACTGTGCCACCTAGGAAGCCCCTCTTTGATCCATTTTGAGTTTCTTTTTGTGTATGGTGTTAGGGAGTGTTCTAATTTCATTCTTTTACATGTAGCTGTCCAGTTTTCCCAGCACCACTTATTGAAGAGGCTGCCTTTTCTCCATTGTATATCCTTGCCTCCTTTGTCATAGATGAGTTGACCATAGTTTATCTCTGGGCTTTCTACCCTGTTCCATTGATCTGTATTTCTGTTTTGATGCCAGTACCATACTGTCTCGATCACTATAGCCTCGTCATATAGTTTGAAGTCAGGAAGCCTGATTCCACCAACTCTGTCTTTCCTTCTCAAGATTGCTTTGGCTATTCGGGGTCTTTTGTGTTTCTGTACAAATCATAAAATTTCTTGTTCTAGTTCTGTAAAAAATGCCATTGGTAATTTGATCAGGATTGCATTGAATCTGTAAATTGCTTTGGGTAGTATAGTCATTTTCACAATGTTGATTCTTCCAATCGAAGAACATGGTATATGTTAAGTTAATTTTTGTGTATGGTATAGGATAGTGGTCCAGTTTCATTCTTTTGCATATGGCTGTCCAGTTTTTCCAGACACCATTATTGAAGAGATTGTCCTTTCTCCATTGTATATTCTTGGCTTCTTTATTGTCGTGAATTAATTGATTGTATATGTATGGGTTTATTTCTGGGTTCTCTATTCTGTTCCATTGATCTATGTGTCTGTTTTTATGCTTATACCATGCTGTTTTGATTACTTCAGCTTTCTAATACAGTTTAAAATCAGAGAGTGTGATGCCTCCAGCTTTGTTCTTCTTTCTCAAGATTGCTTTGGTTATTTGGGGTCTTGTGTGGTTTCATACAAGTTTTAGGGTTATTTGTTCTATTTCTGTGAAAAGTGCCATTAGAATTTTGACAGGGATTGCACTGAATCTGTAAATTGCTTTGGGTAGGATGGACATCTGAGCAATATTAATTCTACCAATTCATGATCACGGTATGCGTTTCCATTTATTTGTGTCTTCTTCAGTTTCTTTCATCAATGTCTCATAGTTTTCAGAGTATAGATCTTTCTCTTCCTTGGTTAAATTTATTCCTAGGCCTTTTATTCTTTTTGATGCAATTGTAAATGGGATTGTTTTCTTAATTTCTCTTTCTGGTAGTTTGTTATGATTATAGAAAAGCAACAGATTTTTATATATTGACTTTGTGTTCTAATAGCTTGATTTTTAACTTCTAATTATTTAAGTTGTATGGTGCATGGGCCTCATTTTGTTTTCATGTCCCAGAGCCCTCAAAGTTAAAGGAAAGCCTGACCAAAACTCTATTAAACAGTTGTGATAGCTAAATCCCTATCCTGATTCTTAATTTAATAGAAAGGCTTATTTTTTATTTTATGATTTCATATGGTGTTGGTTATTTTGCTACTGGAATTTGTTATTTGTTTGATTTCTTAGTCACCATGATTATTTCATTGCATGAATGTTTTAGGAAGAGTTCATAATTGTTGTATTTTCTTTATAAGGGATATCTGGGAATGTCTTTCTGTTGCCCTTACCTATGATCTCTCACTGTCTGTTGAATTATTATGTCACTATATTTTTCCTAAAATGTTTCAATTATTTTTATATTTGATACCAATATGATTTCTATTTCACTCAATTCATTCAACAATTACTTATTGCAAGCCTCCTGTATGTAGTATAGGTTACTTGTTTCCTCCTCAGTGGGTGTTTATAATTTTGACTGTTGAAATTTAAATTCATTTTCACTTACTATGTTTACCTCTTTATCCTTTACTTCTGAGTTTGAAGAGAATTTCTTGAGCTATTATTCGCATTTGTGATATTTCTGTGGTATGCAGTCTACTGTTTGCTGTCAACATAATGTTTGTAATTCAGCTCTTTCCTTTCATCTAAAAGCAATTTTTCCTGATAGTAAGCAGAGTGCTCTCTCTTTATAGATACAGTGTTCTCTTAAGGATCTTTGACAATATAAATTGATATTTTAGTTATTTAAAAAATCTGTTTCATAGGACAATATTTGCTCTATCCCTCATTCATTCAACAAGTATCTACTGAATGTCCATTATGTGGCAGGCATTGTTCTAGGCACTGGGCATGTATTAGTGAGCTAAAGAGGTTTTATGTTGATATATGACATATCAATGAGCTGAAGGGATTTTTAAATCCCTGGCCTTGGGGAGCTTATATTGTAGTGGGGGAAGAAATATGATCAACAAAGAATATAATTTTTTGAAGATCACATGATCATTCACATGTTTGGTGACTTGCTGGGAAAACTCTCTGGACTCAGAGGTAGTTGTACTCACAGCTCTGTACACACATCAGGATTTGTAGGGGGAAAGACTCATCAGGCAGAGTCTGGAGGGGTCCAGGCACAGCCTTCCAAAATTCTCTCGCCCCAGGGTTGGCAGGTCACAGAGAACTTGCTTCTTCTTCTAGCGATCAAATGAAGCAACATGTGTGCAATGGCATTGTTTCTGCCCAGGTAAGCCCACTTGAGACTTAGAGTCCAGAGGTTTTCTTAGGGGCCAGTCACATAGGCATTCTCTGCCTATGAAACCAGCCGCATATTACCAAAATTCCAGACTCCCAGAAGGAAAGCAGGTGTTCATTGTAAATCATACAGGCAGACCTTGTTTCGTTGTACTTCACTCTATTGCTCTTTGTGGATGTTGTGTGTTTTACGAATTAAAGGTTTGTGGTAACCTTGTGTGGAAGAAGTCTATCAGCCTCATTTATTCAACAGTGTTTGTTGGAAAACATCTCTGTGTCACATTTTGGTAATTATCCAATATTTCAAACTTTTTCATTATTATATGTATTATGGTGGTCTGTGGTCAGTAATCTTTGATGCTTTTATTGCAAAAAGATTATAACTTGCTGAAGGCTTAGATAATGGTTAGCATTTTTAGCAATAAGGAATTTTTAAATTAAAGTATGTACTTTTCTTTGGACATAATGCTATTGCACACTTAATAGACCGCAGTATAGTGTAAGCATAACTTTTATATGCACTGGGAAACCAAAATATTCTCGTGACTCACTTTTTTGTGATACTTGCTTTTTATTGTTGTGGTCTGAAACTGAACCTGCAACGTCTCTGAGGTTTGCCTGTAGCCTAGGCAACCAACCTTATCAGTAAGTAAAATAGAGAACATTCTAAAATCCAACGTCTCAGGCCTAGCCAAGGACCAACCTCCTAAGCTGGTTTAAAGACCAAATCAGATCTTCTATGTGAACGATTCCCTGCACAATAGTAAACAAATAAATCTTATAGTTTAATATAACATGATAAATACCATGAAAAAATAGAATAGGGTAAGGGGGGATTGTGGGTGCCAGGTGGGGAATCAATTGGCAAATAGATATAGCTTCTTTGGGAAGGTGATACAGTTGAGCAAAGGCAGAAAGGAGGTGAGGCAGCGGGTCTTGTGGATAGCTGGAGAGAGTGCTGGCTTACAAAGGAACACCCAGAGTGCAAAGCCTCCTGCCAGGAGGGTTTCTATTATTTTCAAAGAGTAACAAGGAGAACAATGTTGCTGGAGCAGAGAGTATGGAGGAAAGATTAGGAGAGGTGATCAAGATGGCAATACTTGGATTTTCATTCACCGAAGATTTTCACATGCTGTTTTTTTGTTTGCTTATCCTTATGTGGAGATTTCTATTACCGGGAATTGCACTTGCTTCTGCAAAATGTCATGGCTTTCTAATCAAAATTTTAATCCCAAACAAGGTAAGGGAGAGATTTTGCATTTTTAACCTTTTTATATTGATGGATTAAAAGTTCTCTTGCCTGGAGGGTAAGGTGGGATGGAGGTGGGGACTGTGTACAATGCATCGCCTGATTTCTATGGCAAGTGAGGTTTCCGTCCCTGCCTCTCACAGGTGGGGTCTGTGGCTCCTTGTGCTGACTCCTGTTGTGCTCACTGCAATGTGTTCTAAGGTTGATCTTTGCCCCCGCACGGCCCCCTCCCAGTTACCCCAGGACCAGTCTTCACATCAAGCTCCTACATTAGGAGTAAATTAGATTGGAGTTCTCGTTTTCTGAGGAAGGCAATAGACCTAATCTGGGAGTGCATTTCAGGTCTCTGCTTATTATGTGTGCTGGTCCAGGATCAGCTGGAACAAAGACCTCTTACTCTAATTGGCAACAGAATCCATTGGAATCTACCATGGCAATTCCCTTTTGAATTTAGATATTTGGATTTTAAGAGGGCTTTTTCAGCCAGGACTGGTAGGTTGGTGGCACCTAGAAAGAGTCTCTAGAAGAGGGATGTGCCTGCAAGCCTCCTTTTAGTAGATGATCGTAATACTGTTTTGGGAAGCACCCTAAGGTGCTGGAGGGATGTTGTGATTGATAATTGATGCCTGCTGTCACACAGGGGAAATGGGTAAGGTACACATCTTCCATGTATTGGGCATCTCTGTTCTGGATCTGGTGAAAGAATGACTATGACTGCAGTTGCAAGCACTATTAAAAGCAAATAAAGGAGCTCTTTGGGAACTGGAAAGAAACCTATTTTGGTATCCCTCAAACGGTACCATAGAGCCACCATTACATGTAATCTCCACATTGTGTGTAGTACTAGCAACAGCGTAAGCCTTCTTGAAGTTAGTACAGAAAGCCTAGGTTTCATATAACTGAATCCTGCCATCCTGTAATTAAGGAAGAGGTCCAAGAGCTGCTGCAATTGTTAAAGAATAGAACCATGCTCAAAGAGAGGCCACTTCATATAGGTATGCAAGAGATCTAGTAGATCTCATCAAAGACCAGAAGCATTGCTGGGATTTGTTCTTGTTACCTATATTTACAAGACATTTGGGAGAAGTTTGGGCTAGAAAGAGAATGGGAGCAGATTTTTATGGAAACGTAGGTAAGTGCTTAACTCTTACATAACTCTCTATACAAGTCCTAAGTTTTCAGCCCTTTAAAATCAGGGACTCTCAGTTCCCAGCCAAGGCCTCTGTGGGCCCTCAATACACATTTGCTGAGTGGCCAGCTCTTGTCGGCCAATCCTGTGGCTTCTAAAGTCCAAATTAATCACTTAGTTCAAGCATTTTTCCACATAAAGAGATTAGAAGTATGCTACGGAAAGATTGTTGCTCCCAGGTCAGTCTCTTTGGGCACATTGATAAATAGCGTAGCATCATTACTTTCAAGTCTGAAGGCCCTCGGCTGAACTCTCTGGAAAATAATGTATTCCTTCCAGAGAAGTTATGAGGGTTAAATAAGATAATTCACAGTTTCTAAAGACACTTTACTGGAACATAATAAATGGTAGTTTTCTTTTCTCCTTTCAAACATGGCAGCTTAAGAAAAAATATAGGGGTAATCTACAGATTGAGAATAAGGTAATAAAACTCAAAATGGCTTTTGAAATTTATTAAAGTTGAGTACTTTGGACTAGGTATAGTTTTGCTTTTTTTGTTTAAATGTAACTTAAATCAAGCTAAGAATCAATCCAAACAACTTTTTCAGTTAATTTTGGTTCAAATAGAGCTAGTTTGCTCATTATGTTATTACTATCTGGAATCCTGTGTTCTAGTTTAGTTTATGACTCTGGAAGAAGTTTTTCGGTGTGATCTAATGTGCCTTTTGAGAACTATTACACTTGAGTGGATTTCAAAGATGAATTCTATGAAAGTTTTGACTATGATTTTAGTTCTCTATCACTCTTAAAAATATATTGACACATATGTAAGTCTTTAAGGTAATTAGAATTATGTTCACTATCCCCAATATTTGTAGGATTATCACAAGATTATAATGGCAATGATATAAAGTTCTTTCAGTTTTTATGTTACAGATACCATGCCAACTTCTTTACTTCCCGGTAGGAAAATACAGGGTAAGCTGAATGGCAAAATTTCTATCAGCAATGCATAGTCTCTGAAAGAATATTTTTAGTCCTTAGAACTATCAGGAGCTGGGTTCCTGATTTGGTATGTACCAGACAACAAGAAATGAATGATTAAAAAGATAGAAAAAGAGTATTATTCAGCTTTAATGACACGTATTCCCCCAAATTTATAGTTGTCTCCATAGCACTTATATAACGGGGAAAAAGGCAAAATTAATTCATGAATCAGGAATTATAAAGTCTCCAAGGATGATATTGCTATTTATTAAATAGAGTACTAAATACTAAAGATTTTAAATTTTATTAGAAAACTACTCTGGATTTTTTACCTTCTGGCATTTTTTTCAAATCTGAAAATTTAGCAGTTTTGATATTTAGTTGAGCTCTAAATTTTTCATATTTGAAAATAATATTCTTTTTTTCCCCAATAAGCCTCTGGCAACGTCAGCCTGAACAGGAATATAACAGAAATAAATTGACTTCATGTTTGAAAATCTCAAAGGATTTAAGACACTCACAGTTGAAAAATGCTTTAAAAGAAGTATTTCCTTCAATTTATAAAAATGGCCAGTTTGAAATTATGCTTTTAAGAAACAATTTTAATATTCATGATGAATGTGAAACAATATAATTGAATACTGAATTGATATTCTATTAGAATATCTAGAGACCTCTTAAAATGATTGTAAGATTACCTAATTGGACCTCAGTGTTTTGCATTAAATTTCTGGGAATTTTAATGAAAAGTTCAGCAATTGCAGTCTGAAGATCTTTAAAGCTCATGTGATTTCTGTTATGTTATGCTTAGCTTCTCAAAGCTGTCACATTGTTTAAATCCCAGTGGAAGGACAGGAGCCAGGTAAAGTCAGAGTTGTGAAGTATAGTAGGTGAAGTTCATATTCACTGCCCAGAACTTCTATATTTGGAGCCTTTTTTGCATTCTTGATGTGAGTACCCCCAATCCTCACTTAATTATAGATATACAGTGTTCATATATAGCCCTCTGTATCAAAACCTGGTTACAGATAAAGAGTAGATCAGAGATAGCCATAAGTTTATTTAAACAAGTGAACTGGTGACTTATTGTATGCCTTTGACTGAGAAATTAGAAAAACAAATTTTCTTTGCTGCAATGATCACAGAAAGCAGGCACCAAAAATACAAGACCCCACACTTTGCATTAACTTAATATCTGCTTTCATAATGTTGTCATGAATTATGAGCCAGAGAAAGGCCTTGTACGTTACCTAGTTCAGTTCCTTTATTTATGGAGGTGACAGTAGTGAGTGGTTGGTGGGGGGGTGGGAGGGAGGAAGTGGGCCCTGAGGCCCGGCATCACAGGTGTAGTGTCCGTGAAAGATTGAAATCCAGGCTGCCTGAACGCTAGCACAGAACGCCGCCTTGTGAAAAACAGTGTATCATGCATTGATTAAGTGCACAGGCTCTGGAGTTAGACCTTCTGGGTTTCATTTTGGCTCCAGCCCAGCCCTTACTACTTATGTAACCTCGGTACCAGTACCTGTCTCAGTCTCGATGAAAAGATTACATGAACTAAATGCAGTTTAAGGTAGCCTGGCCTGTGAGTACTCTACAGATGTTAGTAACACCTCTGGCCTTGAGGAGGCTGGTCTTCTCTGCCATTTGACCTCTATTTAGAATCATTTCAGCTGTTAGTAGTTTCAGCGCATGCTGTAGTGTTGTTTTACTTTTTCAGCCCATTGGGGAGGTTATTCCTATTGACCTATGACTTGACCCATGAATGAAAAGCCATTAGACTCACCATAAAAAGAAGTACTGGACTATATATCTCTGGTACTTGTATATATTAAACTGAGGTTCATATAAATCAATTCTTCAAGCATGGAGTAGAGAATTCTTTGGAATGATTCTTGCTGTCTGTTTTCAGGGAAACAGCCATTTAGTTTACTTGGTATTTCCCAAATGGACCACATTAGGATGGTAAAGAAACACTTGATTTTGTTTCTTCTGCGCCTGCTAATTGCTGCTGCTGCTGCTAAAACGGCAATGTGCTCCCTAATCTGCTTCTAGTATGAAGGCAGCTTGAGTGGCTGGGACTGGAACTACATATCGGTTCTTTCTGCTCTGGTTGGCAGACACTTCATCTTTACATCTATGTTAACCCACGAACTTTTTGTTTTAGGAATTATTCAAGTATTTCCAGGAGTGTAGTACTATTATTTTTTTTCCTAATGGCTATGACTTACAGTTGACAGGGGTGCTCAATTATTTTAATCTTAACATATTGTTAAAAGGTGATCCATTGCAACACCTCAGTGAATTACATATAGTATGCATTTGACAAAGGGATTTTTAAAAAAGAAATACTGCCCCCTTGTGTTGTAATGGGGCACAATATTGAACAAGGGTAAATTTAAGAAAAATCTTGCAAATGCTCTGAATTCTCTTTAAGCATAGCAAATCTCATTTAGAAAGAACACTAAATAATGTGCCGTGTGTATGATGCTTTTTTTACACATTAGCAAGTCGTAATAGAAACATAACCAGACAGGATGACTATTTCTTTTACCTAGTGTTACAAGGAGCAGCACAAATGTTGCATTTTAGAAATTATCGTCTGTTTTTAGTGAAAAGTCTTTGTGTTTTTGTTTTGGTCTTTGTACACCATTTTACCTGGAAGAAATACTACTATATAGTAATCAATTTGTAGTGGTGCTTGACAGATGACCATGGGACCTCATTTAGCCCTCAAATTAACTGTGTTAGGAGAGATATTACTGTTATTCTCCCCAGTTTATAGAAGAAAATAAATGAACATAAGAAATGTTG
Organism: Hippopotamus amphibius kiboko; assembly: GCF_030028045.1. Lineage (NCBI taxonomy): Eukaryota > Metazoa > Chordata > Mammalia > Artiodactyla > Hippopotamidae > Hippopotamus > Hippopotamus amphibius. The sequence goes on along the minus strand of NC_080193.1, from coordinate 122,157,527 downwards.
AATAACTTAACCAAATTAATACAGTTAGAAAGTACAATTGGTAAGAACATAAAGAAAGCTAATGTACACAAACTCACAGAATTAAGATCTTCTGACCTTAAATGCTGAGCCTTTTCTGCTATAAAGTACCGACTACTAAGATGTTCAAAGTCAGTATAACAGTCACACTACTGAAATTGTAGAATCAGTATTTTCTTTTAAAAAAAATTTATTTATTTGTTTATTTATTTATTATGGGCTGTGTTGGGTCTTCATTGCTGCAGTGCATAGGCTTATTGCAGTGGCTTCTCTTGTTGCAGAGCACGGGCTCTAGACTCGCGGGCTTCAGTAGTTGCAGCACGTGAGCTCAGTAGCTGTGGCTCGCGGGCTCTAGAGCACAGGCTCAGTGGTTGCGGCGCACAGGCTTTGTTGCTCCACGGCATGTAGGATCTTCCCAGACCAGGGCTCAAATCCATGTCCCCTGCATTGGCAGGTGGATTCTTAACCACTGTGCCACCAGGGAAGCCCTAGAATTAGTATTTTCAAATCATTAATCAAATTGAGATTCTGTTGCAGTTTCATAGCTCCATATTCTATGCTTATCTCTTTGTTTTATAAAACACAGCATTAGATGGATATGCATGTCAGTTGGTAAATTTAATTTGTGACTTTGCGTTGTGAAAGAGCGTCAGAAACGAAAAAAACAAGTCAAATGGGTTTGCTTGTATTCTGTACTTGGAAGTACATTTGATAGTTCAAAGAAATCATATGAACTGAAGAAATTACTCACAGGGAAATGTACCTATAAAATAAGCTAAATGATATAGAAATCAAGTATTACATAGTTTAAAAAGTTTTTTTTTAAACTTGAGCAATGAATAAATAAATTACCATGGTTAAATTTTTCAACAATATGAGAAAAGGAATTAAGAGGTGAAGAATTTTTCCCCCTGCCCAAATCCCATTTTCTTCTGCAGAAGTAAACACTGTTAGCAGTGTGGTATACATTTTTTCATTCCATTTTCTATCCATTTACACGTATTTGAGTGCATATGGACAAATACATGTTTTTGGAGGTCATGTGTAGGATCCATTTGTGAGTATTCTACTGACTGCATTTTTCACTTAAAAGTATATTGGAGATCTTTTCATACAAGTGTGTGTAGATCTTCCTTACATCTTTTTAATGGCTGCAAAGCAATTCATGGTATTACTATGATTTAATTCTTGCATTATTGGTGACCCTTTAGGATGTTTCTTGTTTTTCACTGTTACAGCTGATACAGGAATGATTTCTTTCTACCTGCCTCTTAGAGCACATTCATGGCTATTTTTTCTAGAATAGGTGCCAAAATTGGAATCACTGTATCCAAAGGTATGCATGTATTGATAGGTGCAGCTCGCATCACCTCCAAAAAGCTGTTACTTGTTTGTATTTTGAAAAGCATGTCCCTTCCCAACACTCTCCTTAAAGCCAAATCATATTAATTTTATTTTATGCTAATTGGTTGGGTGAAAGTTTTGATTTCCTTACAGTTTTAATTTGTATTTTTCTGATTACTGGTGAGGTTCAGAAACTTAACATCTTTATCTTTTATGTTTTTTCCTCTAAGAATTTCTTGCTCCTATCTTTGTCCCTTTATATATTGAGTTGTTTTGTCTTTTCTTATTGATTTGTAGGAATTCTTTTTATACTTAGATTTTAACTTTTTGTGTTGTATATACAGTAAATAGTTTATTTTCTTTATCTACTTAAAAAAGGTTTTTTTGTGGTCCTTTTTTGGACAGAAGTCACATATTTTTATATTCAAATATGTTAATCTTTCTCTTTATAAAGTCTATATTTTTGTCTTCCTTAAAAAAGATATTTCCCATTGCATTACTATAAAATTACTGTCCAGTGTTTTTTATACTTTGTTTCCATTTGTTTCCTCTCCCCTCAAATTATATTTATTAAATAGCTTATCTTTTCCACACTGATTTGAATATGGTACTATTATCTTAAGATCTAAATTATTGTAGTTTTAAAATATATTTTTATATCTGGCAAGTCTGTATTCTTTGTTCTTTTTCAAAAGTTTATTATATTACTCAAGTGCTTTTTTCTTTCCATGTGAATTTTACATTCAGACTGTTTGGTTTTATAAAATATCCTGTTGAAATTTTATTGCTGTTGTGTCAATTGTTATATTAATTTGGTGAGACATTACATTTTTAAGACATTATGAGTCTTTACATTTAAAAATCCATTTATAGTTTTGATGCAACTGGATATCCAATTATAAAGAAAAGTTAGATGTTAACCTTATACTAAAAAATAAACTTTAGATAGAATAGAGAGGTAAATATAAAAGTGATGTGCTATGTCTTTATATATCTTACTAGAATCTTTTTAGGCATCTTATTTTTGTCTTGTTAGTAGAAACCACTTTTCTATGTTATTTTGTAATTGATCATTGCTGATATATGAGATTTATTAGTATTTGTATTTTGATCTTGTATTGGCCCCCTATAGAACTCTTATTAGTGCTAATTATTTCTCAGTTGATGTTCTGAGAATCATTTATTTCCTCCATAAATAATGACGTTTATCTCTTTTTCACATCTTTTTTTTTTTAAATTATTGTATTGACAACTTCCAGTACAGTCTGTAAAACAGAATTGCTAAATAACATTCATGCTTTGTAGATATGATCATGATTCTTGACTTTAATTAGACGGCTTCTAATGGTTATCATTACATTTCCAGTTTCACATATATATATATATTCACCTTGTTAAGGATTTTCAATTTTCAATGGTCAAGATAGATTTTTTTTAATCTACTTTTTTGGATTTAATTTGCTAATAATTTATCACATTTCACCGAGGTCCTTAAGTTAGTTTTCTTTTTTTGATCTTGTTCAATGTTAGCATCACAGTAATGCTTCCTTTGTAGAATGTCTCAAAAAGTGCTTTAAAAAGCTATTTATTTTATGCTCTGGAAAGGAAAATTTATATATATATATAGTAGTTGTTTATTACTATATACATAGTAATTATATATATGGTAATTATTTATTGACGATTTGGTAAAACTATCTGAATGTTCTTCCTTCTTAACTGACAGACATTTGGCCACTTTTATAGTTTATTCTAGGATTATTGGCCTATTCAGAATTTCTTCATTAGGTTGGAATAATTTTCGCAATGTATATAGTCACTGAAAAAATTATTCAAGTATGGATGATCAAATTGATTGCAATAAAGTGATGGTACAAAGGATTTTATTACTATTTCAAGTATATTTTCTGTATCTGTAGTTGTATTTCCTTTTGCATTTATGTCATTATTTTGATCATATCTACAAAGACTTTAAAATTTTATTTTACTCACCTTTTCAAAAAGGTGGCTTTTGGTTATATTGGTGAAAGTATTATTTTTATTTCTATTTTTATCTTTATTAATTTGTTTTTTTACTTTTGTTGGAACTTGTTCTTCTTGTTATTAGCTATTCGAGTTTTAATCTTAATTTATATTTTTTATTTTCTTGATTTCCAACAAGTACAATTGAGGTTAAGTATCTGCCTCATATTATTAGTTTGGCTTACAACTCAGATTTTGGTATGCAGTGCTCTAATTTTTCATTCATTTGTAAATAATTTATGATTTCTCCTTCCTTCCTTCCTTCCTTCCTTCCTTCCTTCCTTCCTTCCTTCCTTCCTTCCTTCCTTTTCCTCTGTTTCTGTCTCCCCCACCCTCCCTTTCTTTCATTCTTCCTTTCCTCCTTCCCTTAGAGAGAAGGGTGCTATTAGCGAGTGCCCTTGGGATCAACACCTGCAGGAGGGGAAGGAAAGGAAGAAGGAAGCTCTAATGACAACCTTGGTTGACTCCACTGGGAGCTAAATGGCCTGCCAGATTGTCCCAAGTTTGTCCAGAATGGCTAAGCCTCTATGTCCCTGCCTTGACCAACCGTCAGATATGGGCTGCTCTTTGACCTTGAGTAAGGTGCTTCTCTTCAGCTGGGGCCCTTTCTGGAGGGACTGATAGATGAAGGGTGTCTGCAGACAGCCCTCCAGCTGTTGGAGCAACCAGCCCTTTTCTGAAACGGACGCTGTGTAGTTCTTCACCATGGCCACCATTCCTTTCATACCTTCTTCTGGGGACACTTTTCTTCTGAAAGTGAATCTTTTAGAATTTTCTTCAGTAAGGGTATACTTAATTTCTCCCTCATTCTTAAACTGGGTACAAATGTCTAGCTCAGTGTTTTGTGTTTTTTCCCCCAGTACTTTGAAGATATGATTTTATTATCTCTGACTTCCACTGCTACTGTTCAGAAACCTCTTGTCAGTTCAATTGTCATTGCTTTCTGTGTAATTGCTTTTCTTTCTGGTTGCTTTTAACATTATTTTTTTTTGTCTTTAGTATTCTGCTGTTTCCCTCTAATATGTCAAGCAGATTTCTTTTTATTTATCTTGCTTATATTGTCCTTCCTGCACCTGTATCTTCTACATTAAAAGAAATTCCAGGCATGGGCTAATCTTTTCTTTCTATTATCTATAACTTCTATTTCTTCTATCTCTCTCTCCCTTTTTTTTGTATAAATTTATTTATTTATTTATGTATTGGCTGCGTTGTGTCTTCATTGCTAAATATGGGCTTTCTCTAGTTGCTGCGAGTGGGGGCTACTCTTCATTGTGGTGTGTGGGCTCCTCATTGCAGTGTCGTCTCTTGTTGTGGAGCACGGGCTCTAGGCGCATGGGCTTCAGTAGTTGTGGCTCACAGGCTCTAGAGCGTAGGCTCAATCGTTGTGGCACATGGGCTTTGTTGCTCCGAGGCATGTGGAATCTTCCTGGAGCAGGGATTGAACCCTGTCCCCTGCATTGGCAGGAGGATTCTTAACCACTGTACCACCTAGGAAGTCCCTCTATATCCCTCTTATCTCTCTCTTTTTCTGTTTCTTTTTATTTCTAAGTAACTTTAAATTTTGATATAAATTCAAATTTCTAGGAAGCCATAAAAACAGTAAAAATCACTCACATATACCCTTTACCAGGCTTCATTAATACTTTATATTTGAACCCATTTGCTTTATCATTAGTAATTTCTCTTTATGTATGTGTGTGTGTGTGTATGTGTGTATTTCATTACTGTGGCTACATAATAAATTTTTCCCCCAAAATTTAAACACCATTTATTAAACACCATTTATTATACACATAGGTTCTCTGGATTAGAAATTTGGGTGGGGCACCGTGGATATGGCTAAGTCCGCTCATGGTGTCTGGAAGACTCAAAGGCTAGATCTGGAAACATATGCAGATTGTTCACTCATGTGTCTGCCAGTTTATGTTGACTAAAGGCTGGTAGAGCCTCAGTTCCTGTCTACATGGGCCTCCGCCTGTGGTCTCTCTCTCTGTATCTAAGGAATTGAGTCCTTTCATCTTGGACTTATTAATGTCACCTTATTTTATGTGTTTCTGTTTTCTTTTTTCCTTCTTACTTCTCTGTCTGCCTTTTGTGAATTGTGTTTTAATTATGCCTTTTAGAAAAACTTCCTCTGGCTATTTGAAAGTTACATGCTGTGTTTGTCTTCTTATGGAAATTACCCTAAATTTTTTTCACACACATAAGATCAACACATAAGCTGATGGTCTTCTAACAGAGTCTAAAATTAATCTAAAGGAAAACTTAAACACTTTCACTTTTCTGTTTGCTCTCCTACGAACTATTACTAAGTGAAGATCATCTGGTATTATAGACAAGATTGTCAATAATTCTATTTGCGTTATGCTTAAAGAATTATTTTGCTGGGTTACGTACACGTGTTCAAGTAATTTTAGAAGGATAAATAAAATAGACAAGCAGCCTGAAATCTAAAGCAGTTCTCAGGAGTCATTTCTGAGCTTGAAGTACCCTAGTGAATAGATGTCCTTTATGCATGACAGCCTGAGGGATCAAGCAGGAACTCAGACTTTTCCCAGTTACCTAAAATCAGTGCCTCGTTGCTCCACGCTCCTGTTTTCCTCTCAGATATCTCTGGGGAGAATATTCTCCTTAGTAGAACATACAGTTTTCCATTCACATTTGTAAGTGCCAATAGCCCTCATGTCTCCATATCCTCTGATAAGTTTGCTTTATTTCATAGAGAGACAAATATTAGAGAGAAGTGTTCTTTATAAACAGTGGATTTAAAGTAGAAAACTATACTACTAATAGAAACTAAAAGTTATTTTATTAACAGTGTGATAAGAGCTCAATTCATTTATACCTGTCCTCAATTCTATCTTAAGAAAACATCTTAAAATCTATCACTCTCAGTTTTCTTATAGGTGAAGTTGGAAAAAAACAAAACAAAACAAAAAAACCCCCAAACCCTAGCTCTCAGTGTTGCTATAAAGATTAGAAATAATGTTAAGTACAAAGCATGGCACAGAGAAGATGTTCAATGAATGATGGTTGTTTTTACATAGCCCTTATTCTAGCACCACTTTGCCCCCATGAAGCTGTTAGGGTTCTCTGCTGTCCACATTTCAATAATCATTTGAAAGTCCATCTGTTGAGAGAACACTGGCCTATGGTGTGTGTGTGTGTGTGTGTGTGTGTGTATAATTTATGTATATGTGTGTATATATGTAGTTTTTAATCCCTGGTCTAGAGAGGAGCTGCTCTTCTCTAGTCTGAGAATTAAAAAATTGTAGAATCATAAGAGGGACTATGAATTCAAAAGAATGGCAGCAATATATCAGAGGTTTATCTTGTCCTCATATTTTGTTTCATGTTCAGTCATTTTAGTGTCTTCATGATTTTCACTTTCTACACCTTTTATATTATTATGTAGCAATTTTTTTAACTGACCTCAATTCAACTCACTTATTTTATGTCACCTTATCTTAATCAATAATATATATATAACTGATTATAGATTATATAATAATATAATCAATAATTTAGAAAATAATTTTATTTTAATGGCTATTATATATATTGTAATTATTACTATAAAATGATTCCTTTGTCTATCATCTAAAATTATATTACAGCATATTTGATCAGTGCTATACTTATTTGGGGAATCTCTGTTCTAATGAGTGCAGTGCTTACTCTCTCTATTCTGTGATTTGTTATAGGCTTGAGAATTCAACTAAGCAACTAGCTGACTTCCTCCCTCCCTTCTTTCCCACTTGCTGTTATCCTACTACCCATTTCTTCATTTGTTTACACTTTAGTGCCCTGTACTGCGCTTGGCACATGGTAGGCACTAAATGAGTAGCTGTTAAACAATGAAACTGATGCTTTTCAAAAATGATTTGAGGCATCTAATTTTATTAAATTTGTCCTTTCCATTTAAATTTATATTTTAGCCAGTGTTTATGCCATACATAAAAATATGGCAAACAAGTAGAGATCACAATTGTGCCTCGTACACAATACACTCAGTGTATCTGAAACTAATAATAAAATTTCTGAATATGACAAAATGCAACCATATTATTATTTTTTTATAGCTGAGAATCTCAAGTCTCAAAGATGTGAAGTTATTTTTCCAGAGACCTCAGGGTAAATTAGTCCTAGAGCTGATTTTGAAGTCAGGCTACTTGATTACTGAATCAATTTCAAAACTCTTGGAGATATTTTCCAACCACAGCTGGGGGATTAGGGAAGCAAAGTTTTATTTTCTGTTGTCCATTGTCCATTCCCTCTTCCTTTCTCTCCCCAACACACTTCTGCTTCCATGTACCCACACACACACCAATATTATATTTTCTCCATCACTCTTGGGAATTGAGCTAGAAACTATGTTTGTAATTACACTGTGATTTGGAATAGGTAGAAAGTACACTATGGCTTGTTTTTCCAACTTAGGGTGGAACTACATTAGATTATTTTGCAGTTTAATAGGAAGGTCATATATTTTGTCCTTGTGTCATTTGTATTACAGAAACACAGCATACATTGTTCATGCAGACTACAGTGAGCAAGTTTGGGCTTCATAATCAAATAAGGATTGCATTAAGACCTCCAGAAAAAAAATCTCATAGACTTTGTATTCAAAAGCTCCTTTATATAAGATAATTTATATCTGGCAAAATATGCGACATTCCAGTTGAAAAGCAATCAGATGAGAGCAGTATGCAGTTTGTAATGCTGTGTAATCTGATAAGCTGTTCCCAGCTTACCCCCGCTGAGCACAGTGGACAGGAATACAGTTCTCCTAGGAAGAGCTGAGCTGTGATGTATTCTAATGCCAAGGGCAAATTCATGCTGCAGCTTCCAGTACAGAGAATTTAACAAGAGGAACCATCTTTAAAAAAAATATGTAAAATTCCTCATTTCTTTCATCGATTAACATGATGCTCTTTTAGTTTTCACAAAGATCTCCAACCATTGGAATATTACACTGTGAAAATCATGGCTTAAGGCTTTTCTCCAGAATATTTGTGACAGTTGCACAAAATTAATTATTTCTGAAAGAATCAGGGCTACCCCTCTGCAAAACAGACATTTGTCTTTCACATCCAGCTCCTCATTTTATGTTCGCTGCCTTTATTCCAGTCAAAGACATGGATTTCCTCTTTGTCTCTCCATGCCTCACGTATATGCTTGTGTGCGTCCACACCCTCCTTCTCTACCCCTTTCTCCCTTCTTCTTTTTGGTTCATTGGTCCTTAGTCTTTATTTTAGGTCTTTTCTGGACTGGGATCTGTCACTAATAACCCATACAGGTCAGTGGTAACCTTCTGACGACCCAGTCCTGTGTGTATCAGCTCTTTTCTCTGTAGCTCTTTTTTTTTTGGTTAACACATACTTTAATAACAGATCAGTTTTGTAGCTTGGATGTCAGAGTAGGTGCTCTCACTTTGTCCAATGGCAATTAGTTGATCTCCTAAATGCACTATTAGTTGACATGCTGAGGGTAAAAAGCTAGAAGAGTACATATTGTTTTCCGAAGCATGTGAACTTTCATATGTGAATTTATAATCTAACTTCTAGAAATGGGACCTGTTAAGTAGGAAGAAAAAGGCTGGAGGAAGAGGTTACTTGGACATTTGCATGGTCTGATAATATCCCTCGGGGCAGGTGTTTTATTACACAGATAGCCTCTGGTAACTGTGAGGTATATTGCACTGACTATATTGAAATTTCCCTAAGAAATTGGGTCAGATGTTCATAAGGAAAGTGTCCTCTCCTCTTCCTTTTCCTCTCCTTTCCTTCCCTCATCCCAATCTCATTCGTGTCTAAATTGGCAATTTTTCTTGTGTATCATTGTTTTTAAGGAAAATTTTGTGTTTGTGAATATAAAGAACCCAGTGGCCTCAATTTTCTTTCTTTTCACTAATATTTTGGCTCCTTGCCATCCTCAGCCTACTGTGCATTAGAGTGATGCTGCCAAAGGAGAAATAAAAAAGGAAATGTTATGCTGATGTAGAATTAAATCATAAAGCCTGGGGTAGAGAAGTTAACCTCTGTGCACAAGACTCCCTTCTGATTAACAGATGGCTGTGGATCCTACATCCCCAGAAGATTGGATCCTATTATAGCAGGTGTAAAGCCATCACTGCTCTGGGGGCATCTCTATGAGTTCAGGTCTTAAGTCTGCTCTTCCCTTAAAACAAATTCTGTGGGTGCTTAAATTTTTAACATGAAACTATGGAATGAGCTCTTATATTTCAAAGAATGCTTTGAATTATTTTAAAAATATAGTTTCTTTGAACAGTATGTTTGTTCCCTGTGAGGTTATTATTGGGAAATGTTAGGTACATTTTAAAAGGTTTACAAGGTGCTGCTGTAACAGTGTAAATTAGAACTTGTGAGGTGAATTTTTTGTTTTCACAAGGTTAGTTCTTTCCAAATAACATTAAGCACCAATATGTCTTTTTGTAATCTTTCCTATGATCAGACTTTCATGCACACAGACACAAAAGACATAAAAACATGATTCTCTGACATTTTAAGCTCTCCTAGTAGAGATATTTTCTAGATACATTCATTCTCTCTCTCTCTCTCCCCGTCTCTTAAACAAACACCAGTACGGAATATTTATCTGATGGGAATTATCAGCTGAGATGAGCTGGGTCTCTCCTAGAGCCTTATGAGGAATCTCCCCCAGTGGTTTTCAGGATTGTCTGGACAAACAATCTTAAATATCAGAACGTTTGGAGACCCTGAAATAGATAACCAGTCTTATTCCTAATTTTCATGGGGATTCAGGAGCGTTATGTGAACAAACTTGGATCCTGCCCGTCTACACACGTGTCTGGTGAAAGAGGCTGGGTGGACAGAAAACAGATTGCAGAGGAGGGCAAAGGAAACTCTGAAAGAAAAATCTTATGCCTGGGTCTAAGGAGCCTGCTGAGGCTTTACATGTTCTGATGGTTAAGAAGCAGCTGTAATTCAGGATAAATTGTGAAGCTGCTCTCTGACTCCAATCCCCTGTGACTGCCTATTGGAAGCCTCTGTGTATCCTATGCAGTGTGCTAGGTGATAAAAAGAGGGAATTGTTCTTAGAGGCCCTCTGCGAGAGCTGGGCATTAGGAAAGGAAGGCTGGAGAGAGATCAAACAGTGTGCAACAGAAGATGGGGGTTTAGATCAGCAGAAGTGGAGAAGGAAAAGTGCAGAGGGAAAACTTAAGACCAAGCTTGGGTCAGGACCATACTGAGGGTGACCATGTTAGTCTGCTAGGGCTGCCATAAGCAAAAAAAACGCAGACTGGTTGGCTTAAACAACCAAAGTTTATTTTTCATGATTCTGGGTGTTGGAAGCCCATGATCAGTGTGTAGGAAGGTTTGTTTTCTCCTTGGCTTATGGATAACTATCTTCTCCCTGTGTCTTTACGTGGTCTTTCCTCTATGTGCATGCAGTGTCCTAATCTCTACTTCTTAAAAAGACACCGGTCATATTGGATTAGGGCCCACCATATGACCTCATTTTAGCTTAATTACCTCTTTAAAAGCCCTGTCTTCAAAATAGTCACATTCTGAGATACCAAGGGTTAGGACTTCAACATGAATTTGGGGAGGACACAATTCAGCACATAACAGTGACCTCAGTATGACATCAGCAACCAAATTACATTGCCAGAGGTTTAGACAGGTGGTATGAACAGGGAGCAGCAGTGGCAGAAGGAGTTGTTGAGGATTTCCTTTCAGCTCTCCTAGAAAGACACAGGAGGGAGAGCTCTGGCCCTGCCATGTGGCAGAGAGAGCAAATGGTCCAACAACTTGGAAGTAAACTGTGAAAGTGACCCTTCTCAGGAGCTGCAATGGATGCACTCTAGGGTTATTTGGATTACATATAAAATAAAAATTGAAAATTATATAAATACATAATTTAATGTTGGAATAAATGCTCAAATGTCAATGAAATTTTAAAAGTCACATTATTTTAACATTATTCCTATTTGCATTGGTTCTGAGTTTGGAAATAACTTTAGAAAACATTCTATTCAGTTTTCATAAGGGTTTTCTTATACTTCATTTCCTTCTAAAAAGTCTGTGGGCAAGACTGAACAAACATTCTCAGTGTTAAACAGATTTTAAAAAATTGAAAATGAAAGACGTTAAGATGACTTGTCCATGGTCCTAAAAACAAAAGAGCTGAGACTCAAAGGGGAATGTTTTGAAACACTACATTGTAGAAATACAGTGTCTTTGTCAGCTCAGGATGCCATACAAAATACCACAGACTGGGTGGCTTAAACAACAGAAATGTATTTTATCACAGTTCTGGAGGTTAGAAATCCAAGATTAGAGTACCAGCATGGTCAGGTTCTGGTGAGGACTCTCTTCCTGGTTTGCAGATGGCTGCCTGAGCCTTATCTTCACATGAAAGAGAGAGAGAGAGAGAGAAAGCTCTTTGGTATCTCTTCTTATAAGGGCACTAATCCCATCCTGAGAGCCCCAATCTCATGTCTCATCTAAATCTAATTCCCAAAGGCCCCATTCCTAATACCATCACATGGCGGGGGTGTGGGGGGGGTTTAGGGTGTCAACATATGAATTTGTTTACGTGTGTGTGAGGACAAAAAACAGTCCAAAGCATAAAGATAGAATAAACAAAAGGGAAAAGAAAACAATCATAAGCAACTTTTGAATACCATCTAGCCATTAAATTATTTTAGAATAATTCTATTTGCTTTGCATTTATAAAATGTAAGTCATCAATTCTGGTGGAACTTAATACATACAATTTTTAAGTGAAATGTCTATAATAATGTGGCATTGGTATATACTATAAGATGCTCTCTTCTCTCGTTTGTTATTCAGATCAACAGGAAATGTATATTGTTAAAAGCTAGTGTTGGTCTACACTGTGTGTTTTATTATTTATGATGGATTTTCTTCAGTGCTTAGAAGGGCCTGGTAGGTGGTGCTTTACAAATAAGGTGACTGTTGCCTCATGGTTCCATGCAGAAATGACTGGCAGGGACAGTTAATTCAGCAGGACACTCCATTGTGATGAATCTGGAAAAAGGCCTTTGTCCCAAGCTTGAGGGCTTGGACCAGATGAATTTCTTAGAGCTGTGCTAAGGCCTGTTTTTCAGAGGGGAATGCTAAAGCAACTTAGCACAGTTGCTCAAATGTGAATGAAGAGTACAGTGTTTGGAAGGAAATCTTATTGCATTGGATTTGTTATGACATAAAGTAGTAAGGAGACATTAATAAAGAGGAGGTAAAAAGTTTTTAAATTTTTATTGTGAATATCTTATTCTCAAGTTACACGTTTAAAGTATTCATAGCAGAGGGATCAACAGTTTTATTTACTTATTTAATAAATGCTTACATAGCACTTACTCTTTGCTGGGTGCCCTTTTAAGCTATAGCAATCCTATGAAACAGGTACTATTATCTGCACTATATAAGTGATGAAGTAAAGTATCTTGCCAAGGTCACAGCACTAGTATCTTCCAAACCAAATGAAAAAACATTTTAGAGAATTAGAATAATTGTGCTTAAGAGAAAGGACAGGGATTCCTTGGTGGTCCGGTAGTGAAGGAGCTGCCTTCCAATGCAGGGGACGCAGGTTCGATCCCTGGTTGGGAAACTGGGATCCCACATGCCGTGAGGCAGCTAAGCCTGCATGCCACGACTAATGAGACCACAAGCCCTGGAGCCCATACGCCACAACTAGAGAGAAAGCCTGCACACCACAACTAGAGAGAAGCCCGCTTGCCACAATGAAGATCCCGCATGCCACAATTAAGACCCAATGCAGCCAAAATAATAATAATAAGTAAATAAATAATAAATAAGTAATAAATTAAAAATTGATAAAAAAGAGAAAGGACAGATAATTTTTCCAATAATAATGTATTCCCACCTATCTTGAAAACTGTCAGGATGTCCTTGAGAAGAAGATTTTACTCCATGTTCAAATATTGTGGGGTCTCATATTATTCACATTTAGTTAATGTGAAATAAACCATATACACTGAGCTGGAGATTATTCGAGTGAGGGTCTTACGTGAGCTGTTAATTTCCTGTTCCTTCCAACTCAGTTCCTCCAGGCATCTTGCCTTGATAGTATTATTCTAATATTTAAAGTTGTGAATTTTTATATACCATAATCCCCTACATAATAGCCAATACATTTATCAGGTTCTCAAAGAAAGAAGAAAACCACTCACTTTGTTAGATTTAGAGAAGGCAGATGAGTCTCCAATGTTTCACCATTTTAAAGGACTTTTAGGGGTAATTTTTAATAAAATGTGACTTTTTGATTTAAAAATTTAAAAGCTATTTTTATAGTCTAATTTTCACCTAAGATGTAACTTTACTCACTTTATCCAGGAAAGAGTCGGTAGGATTCTACAACACAAAAGAACAAACATGTCAAGAAAACCAGCAAAATCTACATATCCTCTCCCATTTTAGGTCATAATTTCCAATCTCCCAGTGTATCTTCCTGTCCCTTCAGTTTTATCTTACCCAAAGCACTTAACTCACTTATAACCCAACTGATATCTTGTATAATGCTTTATGAGTCAGCTGACCAGATAGTTAAGGTGCAGCCTCACTCTGCAATGACTTTTCAGGATGAAAGTTCTGATCTAGAAAATCCAACCTTTCCTCACCTAGACTAGTGGTGTCCATTCCCCTAGTAAAGAGTTAACAAAATCTTATAATTTAATACAATTTAAGTTACTCCGATGTTTTAGGATCCTTGGAACTAGAAAGCACTGGATCAATCCCAGAAAGCACTGGATCAGTCCCAGAGATTGGTTGACTCTTCCCATATAGCTATCTCACAAACTTTTTTAAAAAGTAAAATGTTTACTGAATTATAATAAAGTGCACAAATCATAGGTGTATCTCAATGCTTTTTCACAAAGTTTTTGAATGGACCCATTAATCACATCAAGAAACTTTACCAGAAGCACCCAGAAACCCCTTGTGCACCACTCTATCCATTAACCCTTCTGGAGTGATAACCACTATTTGTTCACCCTCATCATTGTATAGTACAGTATTCCATTGTATCATATGCCATGGCCTATTTGTAGTGCTGTTGACAGAAATTTGGGTTGATTTGCATTTTAGCTATTGTGAATAGTGCTGCTATGAACACTGTTGCTGAATGTTTGCATGCATTTCTGTTAGGTGTATGTACCTAGGAGTCATGTTTATATTCAGCTTTAGTAAAGACTACCATTTCCAAAGTGATTATATCAATTTACACTCTTCCCAGCAACATGATCCATATCTTCATTAAAACCTCAATGTTTTCTGCCACTTTGAATTTTAGACGTCCTGGTGGTTGTGTAATGTTATTCTGCTGTGGTTTAAGTTTATTTTCCTGATAATTAATGGAGTTCAGCATTTGTTCATGCTAATCAGCAGTTTAGATACCTCTTTTTAAATTTTTTGTGTGTGGGTTTTTTGTTTGTTTTCGGTCACGCCTAGCAGCATGCCTGATCTTAGTTCCCCTACCAGGGATCAGCCATCGAAGCCGAGCCCCCTGCAGTGGAAGCGCAGGGCCCTAACCACTGAACAGCCAGGAAATGCCCTAGAGACCTCTTTTAGGAAGTTTTTGGGTCCATGTTTGTAATGAGTTGTGCCTTTGTATTACTGATTTGAATGAAGAGATACAGATTCAGGTGTAGATACTGATATGGATTCATGCTTTGGATGCACGTCCTTTGTTAGAAACGTGTGGCAATTATCTTCACTCCTCTGTGGTTTGCCCTTTCATTCTCTTTTTGGTGTCTTAAGTTGGATGGAAGCTTTAAATTTTAATGTATACAACTGTGTCATTTTTTCCTCTGCGGTGGTGTCCTCCACCACATTTCTGATATTGCTTTTTTGAAACTTCCCAATTTTTTTTTTATTAGTCTTGCTCGTTTCTTTGATTCATGGGCTAGAGAAGTCTGTTCCTTAATTTTTAAGAATGTGGAGAGTTTCTAGTTTCTTTTTGTTATTGAATTTGCATAATTCCATTGCGGTCAGAGAAGATACTCTGAAAGATCTCAATCCTTTAAATATGTTGGTATTTTCTTTATGGCTCAACATGTGTTTTATTTTCATAAATGTTCCACTGATGTTCCACTATTCTTGAAAAAAATGTACATTTTGACATTTTTGGGGAAGGAATGTATGTGTGTATATGTGTGTGTGTATGTACATATATATCTATATCTATATCTATATCTATATCTGTATATATCCTGTCAAATCTTTACGGTTTTTTTGTCTAATTCATTTATCAGTTATTAATATATATTGAAGTCTCCCACTCATGCACATTTCTTCTATATATTTAAAGCTACATTATTGAATGCATATAAGTTTAAAATCACTACATATTACTGGTAAATCAATCATTTAATCATTATGGATTGTCGGTCCCTATATTTAGAAATACTTAGTGTCTTCAGGAATACTTTGTCATATTAAAATAGCTACACTAACTTTTCCTTGGTTCACGTTTGCATGTTTTTTCCATCCTTTCTTTTCAAACTCTGTGTTCTTATGTTTAAAGTGTGACTCTTGTAATCAGCATTATAACTTTTAAAATTCCAGTCTGATAATATTACTGTTTTAATTGGACTAGTTAGTCCAGTTATACTTTATGTGATTACTGATTTGCTTGGGTTTATATATATAATCAGTTATTTTTTAATTTCCCACTTTTTTTTAAACATTTTTTGACTTTCTTATCTTCTTTTGGATTAATCAGGTTTTAAAAATTATTCTCTTTCCCCCAATCAGCTTTTTAGTTATACATTCTTTTTTCTATTCTTTCAGTAGTTACTCTAGCATTTAAAGTATGCCTTCATTACTTAACAGAATCAAGTAAATTTGTAATTTTCCACTTGCCAGACATGTAGACTACTTAGAACACTTTACTTTTACTCCCCTACACTTGCCGTTTATGTAATTTTTGACAGTCATTTTAAGTCTACATATACCTAAAGCTTTACAAGACATTATTATTATCATTTAGTACAATCAGTATTCATTTATGTTTTTCTTCATACTCACCATTTCTGGTGTTCTACATTTTTTTCTCTCTGCGATAGTATCGCTGAAAGCTCTGCTGGCTTCTTCACCTTTTATAAGGGTTTTTGTCTCTGATAGGAATACTGATTTGTAATTTTGCAATCATTAATCTCCAGTTATCAATACTTCAAGGGAAAATTAACTCAGAATGTTGGCTTACTCGTCTGTGGTTCTTTTCTATCTGTGATCTTGCCCCTTCAATTACTGTCTCTATGACTCTGATTAATAGTAGTAGTAGTAGTAGTAGTAGTAGTAGTAGTAGTGGTAGTGGTAGTGGTAGTGGTGGTGGTGGTAGTAGTAGTAGTAGTAGTAGTAGTAGTAGTAGTAGTAGTAGTACACTGGTAGTAGTAGAAGTATTAGTACTTTATCCCATGATTCTTGTTGTTCTCAGAAGGAGTCTTCCACAAGCTGTTTTTTAAATCATATCTATAAAGGAGAAATACTCTGACACATTTTTTAAGTTCAAATTGACAGTTAAATGATGAATGAAGCACGTAATTCTAATTTAGAATATAATATAGAAACGATTTGTTCAGTCATGTATTTATTCATTTAAAAATATACTGGGTGCCTAATCTTGCCAAGTAATATTCCATATTAGGTAAGTAAATGGTAAATGAGACAAACAAGGTTTCTTAAGTTCATATTCTTTTGGAAATGGTTTGATTAGAGGGAGACACAGGTAGTGTATATGTAACATATATTAATGGGATAATTAATAGAATTATAAATCCTATGAAAAAATAAAAGAAGGGGATGTGATATATAGAGACTGGGAATGGGTGGAGTCAGGCTGTTGTAGGTTGAGTACTCTGTGATTAGGAACATGCATGAAGAGGTCATATTTGAGCTGAGAACTAAATGTAAATAACTGGCCTTCTACAAACTTAGGGATAGAAAATTCCTATAAGGATCAGCAAAATAAAAAGGCCCTGAGGTAGCAATGATCTTGGCATGTTCAAGGAACATGCAAACGTCTAGAGTGGCTTAAACATAGAGAATTAGGGGACAAGTGATGTGACTCAGATCATTTGTGGACTTATGGACCGTGATTAGGGCGTTGAATTTTATTCTAATACAATGGAAATTCATTAGAGGGTTTACTATAAGGAAACTAAAGGATCATTCTGGCTGTGGTATTGGGAATGATTTATAGGACACTGGAGAGGAAGTAGGGAGATCAGTTAAGGGGGATTGTAGCATTAACTTCCAGTTACATATGGTAGATTGGACACGTTTACTTTTGTTCCCTCCTGTAACTCCACTAAAATGATAGAGAAGAGACAAAAAGGAATGAACTCAGACAGGAAAACAAAACAAACAAAACAAAACATGGAATGGGAGATGACAATAGCTACATTATATGTATTGAGCAGGAGAATGGAGGCTTATTCTCTGGAGCTTTGGGTGTCATCTTGAAGAACAATGAGGTTAAATGAAAGTGTTCATGTTGAATAGTGAAGCTTCCAGCTCTCTCCCTTCCTCCCTCAGCTGAGATTACTCCTAGACAGGCTTATTCTCCCTAGGCAGGAAATTGGAGCATTCATCTCTGAGAAAATTTAGCAGCTCAAGATTTTGTGTCGATTAGATTTTAGTGAGAGGCACCATTTAGCATCTTATGCTTTTTATCCAATTGAAAGAATTTAGTGGGTGACCTGATAACATTTAAACTACTCAGAGGTTTTGTTAATGGTTATTACAACTATATTCTTACTTTGATCCATGCTTAAGATTGAATTTTAATGAGCTTCCCTTATTTTAAGACTTTCTCAATTTTATATTTGACTGTGTTTGACAATCAGTTATCTCTTCTAACCTAACATGTCTTCAGATTTCTGGACACATTTTCTTTTATGTTTTTCATTCCTACTTGAAGCCTGGACAGTTCTTTTCTGATCTCATCTATTTCATGTAATATCTTGTCAAACACTACCCAGAGAAACCTATCACAAAATTCAGTTCTCTTTTTTCTACTGCTACCTTTGGAACTACAGCATCATTAATAACACAATCTGTCTCTCAGTTCATAGTTGTACAAGTATTTTGCAACTATATAGCATGAATCACCATCTTTATTGCCTCTGATACCAGTTTATTCACCACCTGCTATCCAACCACTAAGCCAGTGTTACATATTAGATGTTTATTGTTATGGTAGTGTCCCACTTGTGGTACCAAATATATACACTGTGGTAACAAACAACCCCCAAATCTGGGTGGCTAAAGACAACTAAGTTTTTTTCCTTGCTCATGCAATGTCTGCTGCAGGTCCACACTTTTCTTCTGGGTTGTTATTTTTCCATGTATTGGCTCAGTATTCCAAGCTACTTTGGTCTTCATATCAATACTTACTTCCACCATCAATACACATTCCACCAAAATAAGGAAGAGAGGCTGTAGATTTGAGCATAGCATTTAAATACTTCCATCTAGAAATGACAAGTCACTTTCTCTCAAATTATTTGGCCAAAGTAAGACTTATGGCCATGCTAACTTCCAGGGGCAGGAATGTGCAGTCCTCCCTGCTCTGCAACAAGAGGGGAATCAGATATTATTTAACTAGTAGTAGTACCGCAAAAGATATTGCATCTCAAAAACAAAGGCATACTAGAAATGAAAGTTTTTCTGGAGGATACAAAGAGCCCTTGGAAAAGAAGTTGGAACAGAAATTTCAAAAAATCATTATGAGTATTAGAACGATTGAGAAATTTCTGGAAAGTAGAACAAAAATAGAGACAGAACATTTCTTGGAATTCTATGTTCAGCTAAACTATCAATTAAGTATGAAGATAGAATAAAGATATTTCTGAAGGCAGGGTCTCAAAACATTTGCCTCTGATGCATTCTTTCATAGAAATTTACCGGGAAATTTTCACCAAAACAAACAAAGGTGTAAACCAGGAAGATGGCTTGGGGTCCTGGAAACAAGGGTTCCAACATTGATAAGAGGCTAAGGGATGAAGATGGTAGAAAACCAACGGATCACAGACAGATGTGTTGCCAGCCTAAGGAGCAACCAGTCTGGATAAGTGGTTTCAGGAGTAATCTCTCCAAGAAAGACAAAAGGAAATTCAGGGATGACCAGATGTGTTTGAATCTGTTGGAAGGGAAATTCACATTTTGGGCTGTGGGTTTAGAGATTAATCAATGCAAATATCCACTGATAAAATGAGTCAGCTAACTCAGGGTGAACAAGGTATTCAAGAAAGGAAACATTATCATAGTTCACAACATGGCTCAGTTGTGGACAAGATTTACAAAATCACAATAGCATAAGCACAGTATTTATACCAAAAACTATATTCATAATGTGGCATGGGAAATAGGAGTGTTATAAATAATTAAAATAATTTTCTTCTAGTAAGTAAATAGATATCTAAAACTGACAAACAGGAAGTGCATTGTTTAAAAATATGGCAACAAATATCAGAAGGAAAAATTAAATGGATTGAAAGCAATTGCCTCTTCAGTGTGGCAGTTGATAGTGGGGATAGTAGACTGCTAGTTTTTGTTGTTAGTCTAATCAAACTTTTAAAACTCTGCACCAGTTAGGAAGATCATCGGTAATTAAGAGAAGATATTGTCTTGGATCAGAATGATCATAATCAAGGTGGTAAAAAAGAAGTATGTCCCAGATTCTGGAAACATTTTGAAAGTAAAGTCAGCAGTATTTACTGACAGTTTGGATGATGAACAGTTAGGGGGAGGAGCCAGTTTTAAAGGGAGGAGCAGGAATTCAGTTTTGAATGTGAAATATTCGGGATGCCTAAAACATCCAGGTGTGAAGGATAGGTAGATAGCTGGCTATATGAGGGGCATTTTGAGGGGAGAGATCTGGGCAGGAGATCCACATTAAGGGGGTATCAGGTGTTAAAACTATGAGACTTGGGGAGTGAAGGAGCACTCAAGGATTGAATCCTGGGGTTCTGTGAAGGTTAGGCAGCAGAGAACACAGTAAAGAAGTCTGAGAAGAGGCAGCCAGGGAAGTAAGAGGAAAATCAGGGAGACTGTGCTGGAAATCAAAAGAACAATTTTTCAAGAAAGAGAGAGTGTCAAATGCTAGCAATAGATCAAATAGATGAAGCCTGAGAATGGACCACCGGATTTGGTAATGTGGAGGTTATTTGTGACCTTGATAAGGACAGTATTGGTGGAGTGGATAAACGAGGGTGATATAGAAGTGTTCATCCAGTGCTAAATCTTTATTTCATAATCTATATTAGATTTATATAATAAATCTAAAATGTTTTATATGTAACATACATTTTAAATAGATAATTTCTTCATGTTTTATGATTATTAAATAATACATGTTCATGATATAAAATTTTAAAAATAGAGAAAATATTAAAAAAGAAATTAGAAACACCAGCAACCAAGGAGAAGAAAATAAGTTTAAAAAGAAGCAATGTTGCTAGTCCAGTATAAGGGATGAAAGTGACTTGGAATAGGGAAGAGGCAGTGGAGATGGGGAGAAATGGGTAGAGATGATGTGGCTGTAGGGAGAGCAGCAGGCTTGTTAATGATTGCCTGCTGGGCTGAGATGAGGGAAAGAAAGGTATTGAGAATGATTCAAAAATAAGCTGTGTGAGCCTCAGTGCCTCTCAGAAATCCCTCAACAGTGTTCTCAGTGCATTTTTTTTTCCTCTAGGAGTTTTATAGTATCCAGTCTTAGTGCATATTTTTTAATGAAAAGTTTAATTTTTATTTTTTTAAATATTTATTTTATTTTTATTTATTTGGCTGTGTGGGTCTTAGTTGAGGCGTGTGGGATCTTTAGTTGTGGCATGTGGGCTCTTTATCTTTAGTTGGGCATGCAGGATCTAGTCCCCTGACCAGAGATCAAACCTGAGCCCCCTGTATTGGGAGCATGGAGTCTTAACTGCTGGACCACCAGGGAAGTCCCAGAAGTTTAATTTTTCTTAATTTAAAGATAATAGTTAAAATAAATTTATTTTAAAGATAGGTTTACCACCAAAATGGCTTTCTTAAACATTGAATTTAGGAATTTGTATCTTTTTGTTATATGTGAAAATGCATTGCTTATTTATTTATGTATTTATGGCCGCACCAGGTCTTCATTGTGGCACATGGATCTTTAGTTGAGGCAGGCGGATTCTTAGTTGCGACATGCGAACTCTTAGTTTCAGCATGTATGCGGGATCTAGTTCCCCAACCAGGGATCGAACCCAGGCCCCCTGCGTTGGGAGTACGGAGTCTTACCCACTGGACCACCAGGGAAGTCCCAGAAATGGATTGCTCTTATCCATTCTTCCTCTTGGTGATTGTGCTTTCCATGGTGTAATGCTTATTTTCTTTTTCCAGCACATTTCATTATTTAGAAAATTATTCAGATAACTTCAGTTTACCTTGGAATTTTTAAAAGAGGGGAAAAACTTATTTGCCATCATAGAAAACTAAAATATCCTAGCAATCTTTTGCCTTAAGGTTTAAGGGAAAACAAAAAAGTAAAATATTCATTTTGAGAAAGTAAGTCTTGAAACTGTATTTTTCACTGAAATATCACGATCCTTGGGCTTCCCTGGTGGCGCAGTGGTTAAGAATCCTCCTGCCAGTGCAGGGGACGTGGGTTTGAGCCCTGGCCCAGCCGTGTGCCACAACTACTGACCCTGTACTCTACTGACTGTGAGCCACAACTATTGAGCCTGTGTGCCACAACTACTGACCCTGTACTCTACTGACTGTGTGCCACAACTATTGAGCCTGCATGCCACAACTACTGAAGCCTGCCTGCCTAGAGTCTGTGCTCTGCAACAAGCAAAGCCACTGCGATGAGAAGCCTGCACAGCACAGCAAAGAGTAGCATCACCGCAACTAGAGAAAAGCCCACGTGCAGCAATGAAGATCCAGCGCAGCCAAAAATTAGTAAATAAATAAATAAATAAATACATTTATTTTTTAGAAAAAGAAATATCAAGATCCTAGGTGAGGGAAAAGGGGACATGTGGCAGAACCTTATTAGCTTGATTCTGTTTTAAATAATTCAAAATTGGCTTTAATGGTACCCTAGATCCTTTTTTTAATATCATAATGAGTCAAATCTTATAAAATGAAAATAGAACCATTTTTTGATAATCACTTGTATGTTCTTTAATGAGAATCAATGCAAGAAATGAGACTCACATTCTCAACTAAAGTCTGATATTAACCAGAAAAATAAGTGAACATGTTTGAGCCTTGGTTTATTTGATATTGTGTTTTGCAGACAGGGGCTCTTCAGTCATATGAGTGCTGTCTCATAGGCAGGCTGTTGACTCCCTAGTCCACACTATGTGAAAAGGTCTCCAGCATTAATAAATTAGAGCATAGTCAAGGCTTAGTTTCTTCTGTTTATTCATTTTGGGATTGGTCGTTTGTGTTAAGAATGGGGAAACTGACATTTATTCTCTCAGGACTTCAGAGTGAAATCCTAAATCTTTCCAGTGAACACGTTCACCCTCATTCCTCTTTGGTATGCGGGTCACAAAAGTAAGAAAGATCCTAAGGCCAGCTGATTTCCCAGCGCTGCTGTGCTGTGGTTATGTTTCCTTTAAGTAGAAAATCAATATGTTGTGGTTGAATGTCTCTCCCAAGGAAGATACTGAGGGTGATGAGACATACAGGACATAGTGTAGTTCTCAAAGAATTTATAATCTCTGTATAAGTAGAGATAAGTCAAGTGCGTATAAAGAGCAGCCAGCAATGTGAAAAGTGATGGGGACAGTAACTGCTGTAAAAATTCACATCCAGGAGCAAGTACTGTCAGGAAAATTGCCTGGGGTGGGACCGGGTGTATTTAGATAGATTTATCTAAGTGATAGGAGATGTCAGCAACAGAGAGTGGGGAGGAGATGGCATGAGGGGTAGTGGGAACCATAGTAGTAGTAATAAGACCACAGTAATAACCGTAATCAAAAACTTAATAATTGTTAGCTAATCAGGACCCTTTTCCTATCTCTGTTCCCAACACAACATGCTACAGTACAGGACATTTGCTAGCAGATCGTTAGGAAATTTTTATAGTTCTTAGCATCCCTCAAGCCACGAGAATCAGGTATTGTCCTAAAAAGATCTCTCTCAGAGAGAAGAGCTTTCACAAAGATTGTACAAATCCCCAGTTTTCATTACTTCCCAAGTACTCACAGGTCCTTTCTCCTCCCGTTACAGCGCAGAATCGCCCATATTCCCGAGAAGTGCACCTGGAGTAGGGACGGAGGGAACATTATCAGTAGGGCTTGTAACCTCCAGTCTCAGTCTGGAAGGTCTCTGATCTCAGCTGGTGAGCCCTTGCCATTTCTGCTCTTCAGCCGTGAAGAATTCTGGCAGTGTGGCCCAGACATTTAAAACTTTGGCTGTGGCACGAGACTGAGTTTAAATCCCGACTCCACCAGTCACCAGCTGTGTGACTTTGGGCAAGTTACTGAGTACTCGAAGCTTTGTTTTCTTCACATGGAAAAAACGATACTAATAGTAATGCTTTAGTTCATTGTTTTCTGGAGGTTGAATGAGACAGTCCATATAAAACACAGTGTTAAGCACATAGAAATACTTTACCCTTGTTGACTATTTTTGATTATTGTTTACTCAACACTAGGCCAAATATTGGTGCCTTATGTTAGACTCCAAAATCTCCAAACTCCAAAAATGTGTATTTTCATTTTAGTCTCTCTTATATATCTCTGGGGGTGCTATACATTAGTCTGAGGGTTTGGAAATATTTTTAAAAATATGTATTACATAAAAGAAAAGAAACACTAGGTAGTCATTCAAAGTCCTCCTGTTTTAAGTAGCAGAAAATATTAGACCAAAGTGCCTATCAGTTCTCAAGCTTCTTTATAATTAATACGATCACAAAGCAATAATAATAGGCAACACTTATTGAACGTTATGTATCAGGCATTGGGCTGCTGCCTTATAGGTGACATCTCACTTATGAGGTAGGTGTTATAGTATCCTCATTATCGTATTATCCCCTGTATCTTACGGATAAGGAAACTGTTAAAAAGGCTGAGGGGCTTAGCCACGGCCACATTGCCAGTAAATGTAAGTGTGGCAACAACCGCAGCAGTGAGTTCAGAGCTCTGTGAAGCATTTTGGCGCAAGGCACCGTGTCATTATGGGGATGACAGATGTTCTTGTTGGAATAGCAGGTCAGATGGGAAAGTAGTGGAAGACAAGATTGGCCGGTTCACTTGGGGCCAAATTATGAGGGGTTGAAATGAAAAGGATCTGTAGAGAGTCTACTTGATCACCCTTGAAAAAAAATTTCGTTAATCTGTTTGTGTGTTAGGGACATTATCAGCTGGAATGCATGTCTCACTGTCTGCTGAAATATTTAAATGAGATGGATGGTGGGTAAAGCACTTGGTATAGTGCCAAGGTGCACGGTGAAGGCTCCACAGATAGTAGCTGTTTGCTTATTACACTGTGGAAGTGTTCTTATCTGACTCCATTTAAGAGACTTGCTAGAGTGACCCATGTCCTCTGTTTCCCTTGCAAAACATTTTGACCGACACTCATGAGATGCTGTGGCCACGCCAGTGCCGATCAGCTCTCACCAGGGGTCCTAGTGTGCTGTTGTATACTTCCAGAAGATGAAATGTGCTTGTTCCCAAACCTGTTTCTCAGTTATATTTGTTATTGTTATCCTGTAACCTAAGTGAATTGTTATGTAAACCGATGAAACTTGAATGTGGGAAGAAAGAGAAATTTCTGTACAAACCTAGTTGAATGCTTTGGGTACATTTGATAAAGGCAAGTCGTTAAAAAATTGTGTCACATTAGTTGTGGGGAAGCAAGTGTAACAGAAAAAACATTCTTATAAAAACCTAGAAATATTCTGCACTCACATTTCTTCCCAAGGGATTTATAATTCTTGGTTTATTTTAAAGGCACATTGTATCATGGTATATTTTATGATATGGAACTTGGGTAAATATGGAATTTACCTGATCCTCCTGTAGAAATAAACAGACATTCATGTTGTTCTTGTTTACTTAAAAATTGCTATGAGATATCTCTTAAATATCCTGAATTTGGTTTACATTTCTGAAGATAGTAAATGAGATGGAATATTATGCTTTTCTTTATGGTAGTGACCTTTTTATAAAGTATCTCAGTCAGCTCCTGAAGGGAGATGAGTGCCCTGTGGTTGATACAGAGTCTTCTATTCAATGCAGGGTTTCAAATTTAGAACTTTTCTGGTTTAGAAACTATAAATTATTTATGGCGTATCAAGCTTTTTAAACTCTGTTTATTACAGGCTGGGATTTTGCCAATCTCGGTTGAAACAGTCTAAATAATTTATCTTGTATTCCTTCAACTTATAATACATTCTGAGGCCCAAGAAATGTTAAATAAGTTTTATTTTCTTCTCTGCTATGCTGAGGTCAGGGAGGTTAAGCGCTTAGACATTCTTTGAACACTTCTTGGTCCCTTGTCTTCTCTCAGTGTGCTAGACTTCTTTTTTTACTTTCATATTGTGCCTTTCTTTTATATGACATTTCCACTTCATTGAACTTTTTTTTAAAGAATCCTTTATCTCCCATTAATTATCTCTACTGAGTTTCTATACATTGTAATTCCAGTTATAAATAAGAGAATACCTTTGCAAGCAAAGAACTCAGTTATTTTTAGATCCTGGTATCTTCTGAGAGTATGAAAAATGAATTCGTCTGATTTGATTTTACTGAAATGTGTGAAACATTAATGATAAACAGGAAAAGAGTTCAAGGTTTAGTTAAACCCCTATAATTTGGGCATTTGTTTGAATTCAGTTTTCAACATGTTAATTATGAGATAATGCAAATATAGTTCTTTTTTCTTTCTGCTTTCTTCATTCAACAGTGTTTTCAAGATTTATTCATGATATACAAGTAGATTTTTTTTAATTTCAAAAGCTATGTAATGAATATACCAAATCTATATATTCTGTGCATGGTGGATATTTATATTGTTTCAATTTTTGCCACTGAAACAATGGGCATCCTTATTTATCATTAGCAATCCTCTCAGGTATACTCATAGAAATGGAACTGCTGAGCCAGACTGTATATTCTTAAATTCTAATTTTTTATTAAGGTATAATTGACATATAATATTATATTAGTTTCAGGTATGTAAACATAATGATTTACTATTTATATATATTGTAAAATGATCACCACAATAAGTCTAGTTAACATCTGTCACCATACATGGTAACAGTTTTTTTTCTTGTGATGAGAACCTTTAAGATTGATCTACTTTCTTAGCAACTTTCAAATATGCAATACAGTATTATTAACTATAGTCACCATGCTGTACGTTATATCCCTATGACATTTATTTTATAACTGGAAGTTGTATCTTTTGACCCCCTTCACCCATTTTGCCCACCTCTGGCAACTACTAATCTGTTCTCTGTATCTATGAACTTGTTTTTGTTCATTTGTTCATTTTTTATTTTTTTAAGATTCCACATACAAGTGAGATCATATGGTATTTGTCTGGCTTATTAACTTATTTCACTTAGCATACTCCCTCAAGATCCATCCATGTTATCACAAAAGGCAAGATTTCATTATTTTTAATGGCTGAATAGTACCTCCTTGTGAATGTATAAATGTGTGTATATATATTTCTATATTACTGTTTCTTTATCCATTCATCCATTGTTAGACACTTTCTGTGTCTTGGCTATTCTAAATAATGCATGTGCATATATCTTTTTGAATTAGTGTTTTCATTTTCTTTGGATATATTCCCGGAAGTGGAATTGCTGGACCATATAGTAGTTTGATTTCCAATTTTTTGAGGAGCCTCCATACTGTTTGCTATGGTGGTTGTACCAATTTACATTTCCATCAACAATGAAGTTCCCTTTTTTTCCCTATCCTTGCCAACACTTGTTATTCCTTGTCTTTTTGATAATAGCCATTATAACATGTGTGAGGTGATATCTCAATATAGTTTTGAGTTTCATTTCCCTGATGGTTGGTGATGTTCAGATATAGTTTTACTTCATGAATCCTAATCACCTGGAACTACCAGTGTCCACTAACTGTGGAAGTTTTATTAATTTTGAAAATGGAGAGGTTTGAGAAAAACTGAAGGCATGTTATCAGTATTTGATTATGACAGCAAGTTCTGCCAATTTCAATAGCCTGATTATATTAAGAAACAGAAGAATGAAAAGGATGGACATTAAACATGTAAATATGAAATTCTTAGACTCAATAAAATGCACATGTGATATTGCTAGCACCATTTATTCTTTTCTGTCATCCATTCAGCTGTTTTAGGCAATATTCTATGTTTAAACTTGGGATTCACACATCACTCATTCTCGTAAGTGGGGTTGGGTGGAGGGCTGGGGTGATATGTGAGTCAGGTGTGGCTACTCAGGTCCCACTTTTCCGTCTCCTCAGTGATTAATTCGGGGATGCCCAGGTGATGCCATCAGAGCCAATGAGATGTCTTGAGAGTTTCTCGAGACTTGGGATAGAGGGAGACACAATTTGCCACCAAAATGGAAACTGAGATTATGTAAGTTTCTGGAGTCCTTCAAGCCGTCTAGCTTCTGAAGGGCCTGTCTGTAAATGGGTCAGGAAATAGAGTTGGAAATCTGCCAGCTCCTGGTGACATACTTTGAGCTTCTGCATCAAGATAAACCTATCCCTAGAAGTTCCAATTTCATTATCCTTAAATTCTTTTTTGCTTAACCTTTTAAATTAGGTTTTCTCTTACTGGCAAGGAAAAAGTTCTAACTGATAAAAATTATACACAAAGAACAATAAAGCAGCTACATATTGTAACATGCATACTGGGCTCACTGTGTTTTCATTTGTGGATTGTTGATTAATAAATGTGAAACTTTATATCTACTTTCAAACCCAAAGCAATTCCAGTTACACAAACCTGTTAACTAAATGTAAACAGTTTGAACAAAGTCTGTATCATATTAAATTTAATACTGATGTTTAAAATATTCTTTTTTAAACATAAGCCAATTTTGTGTGACTGGAGTTTTAATTTTTTATTTGAGATTGTATTTATTAGTTCCCAATTTTACTTTTATGAGAGGCTGGGGTCATTTGGAAAATTAGTGAAAACTATGCACTCAATACTGAGAAAAATGCTCATAAACACAAAATACAGTGTCAAGAGGTGCATAGGTTTTCTGAAGTCCATGCATAGACTCCTGATTAAGGCCCTCAGCCCTACAGTCAGAAAATGGGCCCTTGAAATTTTTTATTTCTGGGATTTTCTTGAAGTTTTCTTTATTATCTTCTATGTGATAAAATTTTAGTATGTTCTAGGGTTACTTGAGAAAAATGTATATTTGCTTTCTTTATACAGGATATTGTATCCTAAATAAATTAATCTTACTCATAATTCAGTAACTTATAAATATCCTTTCATTTTCATGTATTTGTAATACTATTTATATATTTTGATGATGTTCAGTAATAATTATTCACAACAGTTTTGTATTTCTTACTGATTTATCTTTTCTAAAAAATAGACCGCTGAAACTTTGGGCCTTTAATTATATAATAATGCAATCCCTGATTTTTTTTGCTTCTACTTGCCTAATAATTTTTGACCATTTTATTTTGGACAATTCTCTACAATGCCATTTTAGATATGTTTCTTGTTAGCCACATATAGTTGACATTTGTTTTGAACTTAATAAGAGTATTTGCCTTTTTCCTGAGAGACTTAACTCATTTAATTTTTCTGTATTGAGTGATATGCTTGATCCTCTGTCATCTTGTTTTTATCTTCCTTTTGGCTTTATTTACTCTCTCTATAAGGACTGATATTTTTCCTTTATCTTCTGCAGTAGGTATACTATTTTTTAAAACATTAGGAATTATCTACTTCTGTGTAACAAACCAGCTTAAAATTAAAGGACTTAAAACAACATTTATTTAATTTAGATTCAGTGGATCATCAATTTAGGATGAACTTCAGTGGCTCCATTGGACTCCTTCATGCATTCACAGGGTGGCTTTTCTTCTTCTGGGGATGGTCTGGCTGTCAGCAGTGGTGACAAGTGGCAGCTGAGCCAAATGTCATTGAGCAGGCTGTACTCATGGTGATGTGGCAGGATTAAAAAAGAAAGGACATCGAGAGGCCAGAGCCGAGGGTCGTTTATTGAGAAACTAGTTCCAGGCATCAGAACTGTGCCTTAATCAAAGAACACTTCCTACCTCTGAGAGAGGGACCTAGGAATATTTGCTTGATTGGAGTTCAGAATTTCCATGGGTCATGATTGTTGTGGGCCTTTGATTTCTCTCTTTTTTGAATGGCAGTGTCTATTGTGGTTATTCTGCTGTGACTCACTATTGTAGATTGGGTATACGGGGATAGATAATTTGTCTTTTTAGGTCAGAGGTCTCTAGGTCAAGTGGAGCTCCATCCAGACCGGATGTTCAAGATTCTGAACTTCGAGCATAATGTAGTCATTAGATTAGACTTTGGGATGTCTCAGGGGAAGTGAGTATATTTTGCCTGTGAGGAGGATGTAAATAAGTATGGCCAGATGTCAGGCTGTGGTAGACTGCAGAATTGGTCACAATTATTTCTCTCCCATCTCCATTCCCTTTGCAATGTAATTTTGCAGAATTTCTCATCAGGAGTTAGAGTCAAGTTTTCCATCCCTCAGGTCTAGGCTCACCTTGTAATTTGCTTTGACCAGCAAAATGCAAAGGAAGTATAATCATGTTCTGGGACTGGACCTCAAGAGGCCTTTATTGCTTTGAATTGCTCTCTTAGAAGCTGCCCTTCTGTTTCCACGTGAAAAAGCCTAGGCTGTCATGCTGGAAAATGCATGACGATATGGAGCAAAGACGAGCTGTCCCAGCAGAGACCAGAGACCATCCTAAACTAGGTAGTTCCCAGCCCAGCTGGCAGCTGACCTCAGATGCCTTAGTGAGGCCAGCTGAGAACAGAACAAGTGCCTGGCTGAACACAATCTAAATTGCTTACCCACAGAATCATAAGCTACATAAATATTTTAGCCCAGTAAGCTTTAGGGTAGTTGGTTATAGTAAAATTTTATCGATAAACTCTTCTACTGATTCCCTTTCACTTTTCTAAAAACATTCTAGAATATACGTCTTCATCTAATTCAATCAAAATAAACTCACTTTTGAAGATTACTTCGAATGCTGAATTTACACACATTTACTTTATACATCAGATACATACTATCATGTTTTTATTTAGATTTTATTCCACATATTTAACTGATACCAGTGTTTTCCCTCAGACCTTTTGTATCCCACTTTTCTTAACAAATATTTCTATTGATCATTCAGTTAGGTAGAGTTTATCTCCGCATATCTTTCTAGAGAAAAGCTGATGGGCTACTTTCATAGCCCTTTTATGCCTCAGGATGCCTTTCAGTGGCTTTTGCACACAACCAACCTTAGAACACAATCAGTTTTCTTCAAAACTTTACAGACAGCTTCATTCTCCCAGTTGCCAGTGTCTTGGAGGAGAATGAGTTTATAAGCTTTCCTTGAATGTTTATAAGATTTTCCCCCTACATCCCTGAAATAATTTTTTTTCCAGGTGATTTCTAAGCATGGGGCTTTATTCATCAATGTTGCATGCAATACACCAAGCACTTTTTATAGTTTCAGAAAATGTTCTTCTCTTCATCGATTATTGCTTTGACTTCAGTTGTCCTCATTTGTCCTTACAAATAGCTATTTTCTTAAGTTGGGTTTTTTTTTTTTTTTTTTGGTCTGTCATCTTTGCAGTAATACTTTTCCTACTTTTGCACGTGTTCTTCTCATTTTTGGACCGCTTCTTTGGTCTTCCTTCCAAATCAATGATTCAGTTTTTAGTATGTTAATCTCACAGTTAGTGGGTCAGGAATCCATGCATGGCTTACCGAAGCCCTTCATCTCAGAGTTTCTCGCGTGGTTGCAATCATGGTGTTAGCTTGAGCTGCATTCTCACCTGCACCCTCAACTGAAGAAGGATCTGTTTCCATGCCCGCTCACTTGGTTGTTGATAGGATTCCGTTCCTTGAAGGCTTTTGGCTGGAGGCCTCCCTATTCCTTGTCACGTAGGCCACCACAACATGGTAGCTGTCTTTCCTTGGAGCAAGTGAAAGAGAGAGAGTGGGTCCCTCAGTGGAGCCAAAGTCTCTTTGTAGCCTAATCTAGGAAGCGACATCTCATCACTTTTGTTGTATTCTATTTGTTAAAAGTGAGTCACTAAACCCAGCCTACACTCAGGGGGTGGGATTACACAGAGGATTACCGCAGTAGGGGGCAGGGATCACTGGGGGCCATCTTCCAGGCTGGGTGCCTCTGGAATGTCACTCAGTTATACAGTATTATCCTACCCCTGTCTTCTCTGCCTCCCAATTTAGTCAGATATGATCTTATTTCTAGGGTTTCTCTTGGTTACTATTAAGAGTTTTAATAACATTCTTAAAACTATCTTATAGGCTATTACCTTAAAACAGTTTCTTTTCCTCTATGCCATTTAATGTGAAGACAGCTGCGTTCTCATACTTCAGTCAGGTCTCTTTTCCTGTCTCCACTTCTCAAACTATCAGCATTAAATTACAATGTAAACATTGTCAAGGCTCATAGAATTTAGGTCCAAATCTAGAATTAAAATATCTTCTGAGATTTGTCCATGGGTTGATTCTGTGAAATGAAAATCAATAAACAGAGATTACTATACAATAAATATGTAAATACTTACTCTGTGAAATTTTATTATTTCTTCGATAATTTTCACTCCTCCTTTTCTCTTCCCTTCCCTCCCCCCCCCCCACCGCGCCCCCACCATCTCTCTCTCTCTCTCTGACTTCTATTAGACCTCCTGGGACTCCTTTATATCTCCCATCATTTCTATCTTATTTTCCACTTTTTGGATTTTGTTTTGTTTTGTTTTTGCTTTCTATTCTGGGAAATTTTCTCAACCTCATCTCAGCCTTTGTCATATATTTCAGCAATCCACATTTTCGTTTCTGAGATCTCTTTAGCCCATGTACCTATAATATTTGAAGATATTAAAATATATAAATATATATGATAATTGAAAAAATATGGGCCTACTAAATTCTTATGATTTATTCAGTTTAATCAAATAATGAAAAAGACAGGAAAGTATATATATTTTATGTCATAATCTTTTATATACTTAAATAATTCCATCAGTATTTTAAATATCAAGCTCATGTTTATGTCCTATAGAAGAAATTAAGGGGCTTTTGCCTATGTGCTTTTCTTTGTACATCCACACTACCTTAAATGATCACCTTAATTCTAATGACTACTGAATGAATCTATAACTTTGCCTTTATCTTCCAGCCTGGTTCTAGTTTTTCATTCCATCAACCTACAGAGTATTTTCTACTGCTTATCGTGTTACTGAAACTTGACATGCCCCCAAGCCAGATTCATCATCTTGATGCCACCACTTTTCCTGTCATATTAGCTCAAAGCCTTGTGAAGTCAAAGTGATTTTCAAAGAGTGAAAATTCATATGTATAAAATGTAGCATTCTTTATTTTCCTATAATGAAAATATAATTATATTTTCACCTCAGCATCATTCCTCCTCAAATAATGAAGCAACCCAAGCACTTCTGGGAAAACTCAGTTACTTTAATGATTCAATTATTAAACTCAGTTATTAAACTCAATCAAAATCAGTGATCTCCATTCATATTTAATATTTATATTATATATACATGTATATTTATTATATTGTATATTCGATATCTTCCACTCTTTCTCTTCACTGCAGAGGTGCCTTGTTGGTGGGAGCGGGGGTCTCTGTCTCAATCTTGATCTGCCCTGTGCTGCCATTGGCTGAGATGTATAATCCTCCTGCTATCATCCTTGGTTGTCAGCATCAATTCTTACTTTTGCTAGGATGTCTTTGGGTACCACCACAGCGTATGAACTGAGGGGATCACTTTATGTTGTCGTAATTCTTCATTACCATATCTGACACCTCTTCAGGCCAAAAACTCTCCAATAACTTCAGTTGCTTGAGGACCCCTCTTCAGGGCTGCTCTCCAGAAATATAGGATCAATCATCAAGACCTGCATGGCTGAAACAGCACAAGGCCAATGTCATTGTGGGGGGCAATAAAGGATAGTCTCCCACTCTACCCTTGGGTCCCTAAGTATAAAGGACGATTATGGCTCTTCTGACTCTTTTTGATCCACACGACTTAGGAATATGGAGGAGGCAGAGGAATGAGAGAGGACAGGGTTCAAAGTCCTCACTGTAAGTATCTAAGCTCTCTTCTTTCCATCTAATTATCTTTTTCCTTTCCAGGGAGAGTTTGCATGGATGGAGGGCAGAAAAAAAGCTTTCTTAACAATTTCCCTTTAAAATATTCTGAGTTATGTTGATGGACATTTAGGCTGCTTCCATGTCTTGACTGTTGTAAACAGTGCTGAAATGAACATTGGGGCGCGTGTATCCTTTTGGACCATGTTTTTCTCCCGATATTTGCCCAGGAATGGGATTACAGGGTCATGTGGTAGCTCTATTTTTAGTTTTTTAAGGAATCTCCCTTCTGTTCTCCGTAGTGGTTGTACCGATTTACATTCCCACAAATAGTGTAGGAGGGTTCCCTTCTCTCCACACTCTCTCCAGCATTTATTGTTTGTGATTTATTGTTTTGATGATGGCCATTTTGACTAGTGTGAGGTGATATCTCATTGTAGTTTTGATTTGCGTTTCTTCAATAATTAGCGATGTTGAACATCTTTTCACGTGCTTCTTGGCCATCTGTATGTCCTCTTTGGAGAAATGTCTACTGAGGTCTTCTGACCATTTTTTGATTGGGTTGTTTGTTTTGATGATATTAAGCCAGATGAGTTGTTTGTAAATTTTGGAGCTAAGTGTCCACGATGGAGGAATGGATAAAGAAAATGTGGTACATGTATACAATGGGATATTACTCAGCCATTAAAAAGAATGAAATAATGCCATTTGCAGCAACATGGTTGGACCTAGAGATCATCATACTGAGTGACATCAGACAGAGAAAGAGAAATATCATATAATATTCCTTATATGCAAAATCTAAAAAGAAATGATACAAATAAACTCATTTACAAAGCAGAAACAGACTCACAGACTTAGAGAACAAACTTATGGTTACCAGGGGGGAAGGGTGGGAGGAAAGGATAGTTAAGGAGTTTGGAATTGACATGTACACACTGCTATATTTAAGATGGATAACCAACAAGGACCTACTGTAGCTGCTCTATGTCACGTGGCAGCCTGGATGGGAGGGGAGTTTGGGGGAGAATGGATACATGTATATGTATGGCCCAGTTGCTTTGCTGTGCACCTCAAACTATCACAACATTGTTAATTGGCTATAGCCTAGTATAAAATAAACAGTTAAAAAATTCTGTATTATATGTACAATGTAGGATTATTATTATTAACTTTTAATTTGGTGTCTTTTTTTCTCTTATCCCTCTTTGAATCCCCAATAGAGCAAAGCCTGCTTCATGTCTCCCAGCCCAGCTGAAGGTGGGTCAGGGGGTTAACGTACATGTGGAGAAAACACATCTGTTAATACTTCCCATCACCTGATAAGTTTGGACTTATCTTTAATACCTTCCTCTTTCTGACTTCTATATTCAAGATCCCAGACCTTTCTTTTCTTTAAAATACCTTTACTTGTTTGTGCCTGCCTTTCAATTCTGACAGCTACTGCCCTAGGGAAGACCTTATCAAATACCAGGATTACTGAAATGGCCTCTTGGCAGACCTCTGTGACTCAAGTCTCTTGCAATTTGAATCTGGCTTCTGTATTGTTGCTGGAATACTTTTCTTTAAACACCACTTTTATCATTTCACTCCTCTATTCAGAAATCTACAATGGTTGCTCACTGGGTCAAGTTCAAAAAATTTTCCTTGACTTCTGGACTGACTGTGATATGGATTCACTTTATCTATAAAACCTCATTTTTCACTCACTGCAGCAAGACCTTTTCATGTTGCTTTCCTTATTTTCCTTTATTAGTTATGCTAATTTTTGCCTTTGAATTTATGCTTCATTTCTTGACAGTAATGTCTGCCCCCTTTTTTTTTTGTTACCCCAATTTTAACCACCTTTCAAGACTCATTTCAGTCTCACCTCTTTCCTGATGTCTCTTCCCCAGTGAAAACAATTCATACTAGTCTTTCTTGCCTTAGACCAGAGGTTCCCATTCCTGAAGATTAGAATCACCTGGAGGTGGGACTGACGTTAAAACGTTTCAATGCCTAGGTTACACTCCAAACCAAATAAATCAGAACATGGGGGTGGGGGCCAGGCATCTGTACAGTTGAGATCCTCAGGTGATTTCATTGTGCAACAAAGTTTTGGGAACCACTGCTTTTGGTTTACTATGTGTCAGTTTACCATAACTTTGCTCTTGGCTATATTTGGTCTACGATTGGTCTTTGATTATTTTTTTGTTACTCATCTAGAATGTAAGGAAACAAGATTTATACTGATTGAAGCAGACTGTTGGTGCTCCAACCAGATCCCCTGAATCCCTTTCACCCATCTGTTGGCCCCTCCTGCAGCTTTGGCGTGGTTTTGATTCCAATGGCCAGCACCTGTGAACCTTCCTTGCCAGGCCAATCTCAGGCTCCTTATCTAATGAGCAGTGTGCTTAGGGATATGAAAGTCCAGTTCCCTTGCTTCTAGTTGGGATCAATGTCGAGTTCCCTGCAGAATCAGGTCAAGGCTCCCCTCTGTGGGACTTAGTTTGAAACATCCTTGCATGGGTTTCCTGCTCCTTCTGCTTTCCCTACACCCTCGCTGATTTCTCCTGGGAGTACCTTCTTAATAAATCACTTGCTCATGAATCCTCATCTCAGACGCTGCCTCTTGGGAACCCAACCTAAGATACTATCCTTCCTTCAAAGCAGTGCTGAGCACATATAAAATTCAGTGAAGATTTATTAGACGAGGGATTCTTGATATGAGAAATAGAAACACAATTTAATAAAACCTTAGTTGAAGGTACTGATATGTAATATATTCAGGGTTTCTCTGTAGAATTAGAAATACTTTCTTAAATGTAATTTAAAAATCTGGGACATATTGAAATCTCACTTGTGGTACAAAATATGGGCAAGGTAAAATTTTCTCAACAATATTTATAAAAATATCTGAGGGACAGTTTGAGACTAAACAGTGTGAAGTATCAGGGCAACTGCATGGATATCACCATCAAACAACAGAATGGGAGACCCTGCACTTAATCTCAAATGACAGCTGTCGAGGGGGACTTTTCCTCTAGACGTGGGCCTCAGAATTTGCATTTTTAACAAGTTCCCAGGTTGGCTTCATGACACTAGAGTTGCAGGGGGTGGATCAGGGTAGACCCCTGTGGGTTACCAGGGTCACTAGCCTGCTTGGTAAAATGTTATGATTTTTATGAATCATGAAAATGAGGAGACATCGATAGAATCTGTCTGAGAGATTGCGAGACAGGAAAGAGGCAGTCCATCAATCACTTTTGGAACAGTGATTAGAAAAATAAAATTGCTTCTTGTGAATGTTCCGCAAATGGTTATCCTTAAACTCTCAGCTCACCCAT
Source organism: Hippopotamus amphibius kiboko (assembly GCF_030028045.1). Taxonomy (NCBI): domain Eukaryota; kingdom Metazoa; phylum Chordata; class Mammalia; order Artiodactyla; family Hippopotamidae; genus Hippopotamus; species Hippopotamus amphibius. Next base: position 122,120,486 of record NC_080193.1, on the reverse strand, counting down.
AACAGAGTTTTGCACGTAACAGTTTGTGGCCAGTGAAGCGGATTTTTAACATCTTGAATTGTTTCCTTTTTGCCCCCTTCTCAGGAGCTAGCAGCAGTGATTTTGTGCCTCTCCTTTCCTCCTTACTCTATCTCTCCCTGGGGTGCGTGGTAGAGAATAGACAGTTCAGTTTATTCAATTGTGTAGTTTATAAGGGCATGTGGTTATATGGGTCATTTCACATTTATACAGAAAGTGAGTTTTCCCTATTCATATAATTACTTCTCAGTTATTACGAGGAGGTTTGAGCCTTTAGCATATAAACACAGCCCATGAAAACAACATTTCGATATAATTTCCCATTTTCACTACCTATTCTTACCAGACAACTCCGGGAAAGCTATTGGTACACACTTCTCTGTGTATGCAATTCCTCAGTAATAGCTTTGCTCTGTTTTCATACAACATATTATGCATAATTGCAAAAATGTCTTTCTCGTAGCCACAATTTACTGTTTTTGTTTACTTGCCCTTTTGGATTGTATCACAATTAGCAAATGATGTGGCCCTCATCTGTTAAAAGTAAACCACCTCCCTTTTAGGTTGTTTGATGTAAAACAAAATTCCACTAGATGGCAGTATTGGAATGCAAACGAATATGTGTCTCATCATCTTATGTCTCTATAAAATCCTCTGTTTGAAATCTATTGTAGCTTGTCATTTTGGCTTTCAAATCAGGTCTGCTCCCCCCTAAACTAAATGGATTGGGATGATTTGATACTTAGGTAATAGACCACGCAGTGTTTCCAGAGTGCCCCAGAGAACAGTGGGCAAAAACAATAAGAGGCATTTTTGGTCCAGTTCTCATCTAGATCACTTCTTTGCTGGTGTTTTTGGTTCCCTTATGTTAGTCCACTGATGTTTAGGAACAGCCCCATGGTGACACCATCTTTTGACGCTGGTCACTGCTCTGGGCTATGGATACTTCATGCAGTCTTGTCTCTTCAGCTGACTGATGGATTTATTAGATTACTAACTGTTAAGAATTAACTGATCTTTGCCAGTTTGTCCAGTGCTTCTCCAAGTATGGTCACTGCACCAGCAGTATCACTTGAGAATTTGTTTGGAAGGCAAATTCTCAGGCCCAAAGCCAGATCTGCTGAATTGGAAACTCAGGCAGTGGGCCCCAACAGTCTGGACTTTCACAAGCCCTCCAGGTGATTCTAATGCACACTGAGTTTGAGAACCACTGTGTTAGAACTTTCCTGGTAAGAAGACTTACTCAATTTGGGCTAACCTCTCTCCTGAATGTCCTTAGAGAACTTTGAAGGCAGACAGATGGGTGAAAGAAAATTTTGAAGGTGAGCATGTGTTTTATTTGCCCTACAGAGAGTGCTAGCTCTGCCCTCCCTTCAGGTTCTGCCTGTTACCACAGAGCCCTTCCATTACAGAAATATTTAAGCCTGTTTCTAGCATGTCAATGAAGTAGGAAAGAAGGACTCACGTTTCTTTTCCTAGAGAGAGGCTTTGAGATGCCCAAGAAGGCCGCCAGATGGCACCCTCGTTCCTACGCTGGCTCCGCGTTTTCTGAAAGGCAGGTTCTGGCTCTTTAGCCAAAGAAAAGAGGATCTGGTGGCAGCGGTCATTTATAGGCTAGGCTGTTTGTCTCTTTCTCTACTGCAGCTTGAGTCAGAGCCCGTGGCGGGGGTGGGGGAGTGGGGGGAGGAACTGGTTAGTGGTTACAGAGCTACTACGTGAGACTGCGATCCACTGTTGCCCCCATTTCACTGAGTAAATGCGGGGGAGGCCGTGAAGGTTCTGCGGGAGGTGAGCCGTCTGGGGCAGCTGTGTCTCAGGCAAGGGCAGTCAGTTAGGACAGGTGTCTGGAATAGCTCTGTCTTCTGTCCTTTGATGAACGCCGGGTACCTGCGCATCTGATCGCCTGGGGGAGTGTTTAGATCTCCTGATGCCCAGGCACCCCAGGCCAATCCGGTCACAATCTCTAGCTCCAGGCCATCAGTGTAGTTTAAACCTTCCCAATGTGTGATTCAATGTGACCTAGGCCTGGGAATCACTGTATTAAAGACACTGAGATTAAATGTGTGGCAAAGTTGTTTCAATGGGGAAACCTTGGTTGTTGCCTCATATCCTCGTGTAAATTTCAACAATTGGAGTTTTTTTGTCTTGGTCAGTTTTGTTATTCAAATGGAGAGATTTTGTCATACAAGAGAAAGGCATGACTCCCCCCTCCTCCAAATTTCTCCTCCCTCCCTCTCTCCTTCCTTGCATCCATCCTCCCTTTCTTCTTTCCCCGGCTGAAAATCCAAACTTGTGGCTACAAATTGGGGCGTATTACCACTACTTAGAAGGAAAATTTAACCCAAATTCTATAATGAGTGTTCTGAGTTTAAAATACTCTAATTTCCCTTTTGCTTTTGGCCACGTGTTCTTAGGTGCCCTCAGGCTACAGTCCCTATTTTAAAGGGTATGATAGTAAAAAAATTTACATCAGGCTTGATGAAAGTCTGCTCTTTTTATCTCATTAGCTAGTACTGAATAGATGGTATGAAAACATCATATAATAATTGCTTGCAAAACTCTGTAGAATTACTCTCTGGAGTTGGAAATTGTTCTCTTATACCACACTCCTCTTCTACTGAACAAGGTGAGTTTCATGAAACTGTGTCAATATTTCTACTCTATTTATGCTGGAGTGGCCTGTAAAATAGGAAATACGGTTTAACTTGGTATAAAAGTGTAAATGAGGCTAAGCTTAGTTGTTTGCACCACAGGGGGACCTAAGAAGCATCTCCAGAAATTCCACTGTTAGTGATACATTATGATTCTCTAGGCATCATGTTTAGAAATGTACACCTCACTAGACCCTTCCTTGGCAACGGTTTATCAAGTTGTTCTCTGTGAGTGGAGCTTGTATGAGAAAATTGGGAGGCTCAGGAAAAGGGAACCTGGTGAAAAAGAAGAACAGGCTGGGAAGAAAGCAGAACAAATTAAAGGTTGGGAATCGAGGGGTGGTTATTTTCTATTTCAACTTGAGGATATGTCAGGACCAAAACTATGGAAATTTTGAAGTGGTTCATTGTAGCACTAATGCTCTGACTTTTTCCAAGTGATAGTTCATTGGTTTGTGGGTGCCTTGGAGAAACAGAAAATTCTATGGCCTTTATACTAAGATGTCTTGCATTCCAGACAGAGGTTTTCTGTATCTAGAGACCTCTCCCATAGGCAGTGTGACTTATTAATAATTAAGGCAATCTCTGCATTTGGATCAACATTCGTTAGGAAATGGTGAACATTTGAAATCATGGTTTAGATTCAGTTTACATTTAAAATTAACATGCACGGGCTCTCTGACAGATGGGCATGAAGCACTTTTGTCTATGAGGGCTTGAGAGACTATTTGGTTTTGAATCTACTTTATTGTTTAATTGGTAAACTTCTATTCCTATGGTACTATACAAATTTCAGGCATCAGCGCCTTTCTGTCTAAAGACATAAACATATTCAATTAGTGGAGAGCCAGATCATTTGTTTCAATAGCTGCTTTTATTTTCTGTTGTTGATATGTTAAAATAGTTAAACACTTGCATTCATCTCCTCCTATTAAAGGAACTCCATCAGGGAACCGTGAGGTAACATGTTTGGTGACAGCAGGCTTAGTCACCCTGCTGTGAGAAAGAGATGAATAATGTTTTTTAATCTTACATCTATTGACTTTCTCCTTTTCAAATGTATACAACATCACTGAAAGAAGCTACTGCAGACTATATTTTAACAGTTTATCTTTTTCATATCTTCATTATTAAATCAAATGGTACATTTGCTTACATAGTTCTACATAAAATGAAATTGCTGCGCGACATTTCTTATTGTTTATAATTCCCATTTTGAAAGATCGAGTCATGCATCCTTGAAATTCTATAAAAGCTTTCAATCTTCATACTAGTAGTTTTCATTTTTCTTTCTTGGCTATTTGGCTGCCAAATCCTCTCCCATTTTGAGCATTATCTTGCTTATGTTTTGTGATTTACCTGCTATTTGTCAAAACAATTTTTAGAACGATATTTTCTAGTTTCCCATTAGAGCACAGCATGAAGAAGAATTGGATATGAAAGATCATATTGGTGAATATTTTCATTAGCCAAAGTCATTTTGTGAAAGTTCAGAATTCCAATAAAAACAATTTGAGAAAATCTATTACTTCATGAATTTAAGAACAAATATTATTTAAGGGAGTATTACTATTTTGGAAGCATAATATTTCCTTTAGAAAGACTATAGCTAAAGTGTCATTTATTCTAGATCTTGTTGGTAATGATTAATTGGCTCCTGCAAGTCAGAATTATTCCATTCCAGGACATTCAACACTTTTTCTTGACTCTGGTGTAGTGTTTGATAATGTACAGCGTCACAAGAACATTCTTACTAAATAGTGGCTTACTCAAGTAATAAATTTACTCTTCTTGTTTCCTTGATAGAAAAAGAGATTTGTTAATGATTCATTGATTCAGACTGACATTTTCCACACTTTAAAATCTCTGAAATTGGGGTGTATCTTAGTAATCAAATACATCTTACAATTATAATTGACAGCATTTTATTCTTTGTTAGTGACATAGGATAACATTGCATTATATAGTCAATGGCATCAAAGATTTAAATTACATAGAGCTAAATTAAATTTGGAATTAACTGTGAATTAGCAGTTTTAGGTTTCCAGGGGATTTTTAAAGTTTTTGCTTTTATGGTTTATTGTGTAGTCAAGATTCTTGTGCCATTTTTTTACACACCAGAAGCCCCCAAAATTCTGAGTATGAGAAATTGAGAGCATTGTGTAGTAGAAATTAATCACCGTTTAAAACCAATCTAGGTGTATTGCCAAGAATATTGACCATTTCTGGTTCTCACCTAATGTGTTTTGAACAAGGTTCTCAAGTTACTTGCTATTAGTTGAACCTTAATTTTCTGTAACCATGAGGTTATAATTTGGTGTTCTATTCCTGGAGATCCATTTTTTTTTAAAACGGTAAACCATTAAAACTGATTATGAAATACATGAAGAACTCTTTCACATATATATGTAGGCTCTTATAGGTATGTATTGAGTCTTAAAAGCTGTTTTATAAGTGACTTAGGGCTAGTTACTTAATATAAGGCTAGAATGGTGCCTGAAACATGACACTCCTTCAGCACTCACACATATGTACATACACATGCCATTGAAGGGGAATTTTCCTGTAGGGGCAGACAGCCTGAAGCTTGGGCAGGTGAAGTCTGGACTAAAGTCTTCCTTTGCTGGTAAATTTCCTTGTAGAGTGCATAGGCATTCATCATTGTTCCAATACCTCAAAACTGCTTTCAAAATTAGGATCATTTCTTCTTCATTTTTTTTTTCTAGTACAGTTTTATTAGATGTCCGTGAAAATCTTTTATTATAAATGTTGGAGAAGGAGCATTTGTAGCTTGATTTCTTCATTGGTCCCTTAACTCTTCCCTTCCAATAAGAAATTAAAATCCAATTTTGTTTCTGATCTCTGTGAGCTCTTTAGGCACAGCCCTTATGTGCAAAGGCCACAGTGGTTCTAATTGTTTGATCGACCCGTTTGTTCAAGAATACTGCATGCATCCTATGTGTCAGGCCCTCCTTTTGGGACTGAGGATACAGCAGAGAACAGAAGAGACAAAATCCCTGTCCTTACGGAACTTACCTTCTAGTAGAAGGAGGTCAACTCTAAATTGAATAAATATGTGTGTGTGTGTGCGTGTGTGTGTGTGTGTGTGTGTGTGTGTGTGTGTGTGAGAGAGAGAGAGAGAGAGAGAGAGAGACGTGCTGCACAGAAAGTAAAACAGAATAGGGGGGACAGGAAGTGCTGGGTGAGAAAGGTTCTGATTGTAAACAGGGTGGGTGAGGTAGACCTCACTGAGACCAGAGACTTTGAGCAAAAAAACTTGAACCTAGGGAGAGAGTGAAAAGAGGGTTTCAGGACAAGGGAAGAGTGAGTGTAGTGCACAAGCCAAAGCAAGTGTTCCAACAGCAGCGTGGGAGAGTCAGGGAGGTAAAGGATGTCAGATTTTACGTGGACGTCAGCTTTTACCCTGAGAGAAGTACGCTTTTAGCTGAGGAATTACGTGATCAACTGACCTTTGAAAAACATCACTCTAGTTGAGATTTTATTGTCATATTAGCAGCTTTATTTATGGCAAATAAAGGTTGCATTAGGGGAGGGGTCGTAAGTTAGGTCAGCATTTTTTAATGAAACACATACAAAGCATTGTGGGATGAAATGTTCCGGTCTTTGGGACACAAAATATTTCTACCCACTGACAGCCATCCTGCTTCAAGAAGTATATTAATCTCCTTAGGAGAGTACCTGTGAGTTCATTTTTTATTGAAGCCTCACACATTGTGCCTGTGTGTGCTCAGTGACGGGCACCGTCTGCCTTTTTGCAGGTGGACGCTGGCTATGGGAAGCTGAGGTTCTGGGTGCACAATGGCCAACGTGTCAAAGCTGAATCTACACAGTCCAGATTTGGTTGGTAAATAACAGCAAAATTATTCAGCCCCTGTATTGGACCCTATGCTCAGTGATGGGAATATAAAAATGAGTAATGAATGGCTTCTTCCTCGATGAGCTCATGACCTAGGGAAGATGTAAGAAGGTTGTATGTTGGGATTTTTGCTGTTCTTACTAGACAGGACACAGAAATATACCTCTGTTCTATTAAATTTTCTTCAGACTCTTTTCTCTCTGACTTCTGTTTCTTTTTATCTTTTTATTTTAAGTAGGTACTTCATTTAAGACAAGATACTAATAGAATTTTCGTGAAGATGATCAGGAAGTAGCTTCTGCTAAAAGTCTTCTCATAAATGTACTCAGTCTATCTAAATGGTTAAATGTGTAGATAGTAAGGGTAAGTTATTTACTATTTACGTGGCCCCATTCCATAGGAAGGCTACACATTTGCTGTGCAGTCTGAGACAGATATCCCTCAGCATGCTCTAGTGAAGTCAAATCTATGTTGTATCTTCAAATAATTTCTTTGATTTTTTGGTAGAGCTCACTGAGAAATCAGTTTCCTAAAAATAAAAATGGGAACTATTAGAATTTCTGCATAAGGATTATTTGGAAAACTATGGGAAACTTGTTTTCAGGCAATTAATCCCGCTCTGAATTGATTTCTTAGCTTTGTTACTGTCTTCAGTTCTGCCTAAGGTAACACAATATTTTTGCCACCTGGTAACCATGTAGTGGCTTGCTGTCTGTCAAATTGGAATCATTAATCTAAGATCCACAAAACACACTGACCTCATCAAGAACTATCAGCCACATTAATCACACGGTGAGCAGTAATTAATACCCTTGCCGCACATCTCAGCAGATGCCAACTGGTAACCGTGCCCAGAGACAGAGCCATTTGGTGGGTGGTCTGAAGGTGGTATTCTTTTAGGATGAGTTGAGACATGTTGGTAGGAAACTTGCTGCGCAAGTGAATGAGAAAATCAAAGAGTCCCTTCCTTATTTGTCTTGCAGTGTTGCTTCAAGTGTGCACAGTGGTCGTGTGGATTTCCTTGATGGCCCTGGGTAAAGCTAGTCATCTTTACTCTGTGCTGTCACACTGTCTTTGCCGTATTCTCCCTAAGGCAGTTATCATAGAGATTTCCCATTATGCATTTTCCCTTCCTCCTATTAGTGAGCACCAAGAACTGAATATATTTTGTATTTATATTTCTAACTCTGGACTAGCATAGTTCCTAGTACCTTATACTATATCATTAAGTACCTCTTAAATGAATTATTGAAAATGCATATGAATATGCAATATATGCAAACTATGATAAAAGCATGTTTTTCACAGATAAAGGCTAATTGGTGTCATATTTATAGCCTTGTTGCCCGGCAGTTGCCGGGTATCAGTTGCTGGGTACAGAGGAGGTGCTCAATAAATGCTTATTGAATATGTGTACTTCTTGACAAGATTTCAATGGGATACCTCTGCCCTGAGAATGCCGCTGATAAAGGGCATATTGGTAAATGGGGTCAGCTGCCAAATGAATTTTTTAATGTATTTTTTAATTGTAGTCGAGGTGATTTACAGGGTTTCAGGTGTACAGCAAAGTGATTCAGTTATGTGTATATTCAGTTATGTATACATAAAAGAATATATATACATATTCTTTTGCAGATTGTTTTCCTTTGTACGTTGTTATAAGACATTGAATGTAGTTCCCGGTGCTATACAGTAGGTCCTTGCTGTGTATCTATTTTATATATAGTAGTGGATATCGGTTAATCCCAAACTCCTAATTTATCCTTTCCCTCGCTTTTTCCCTTTGGTAACCATGTTTGTTTGCTATGACAAATGAATTTTTATAAGACATATTTATGTCTGAGTAAAAGACTTTTGTAGGCTAGAAATTACACTTACTGTAAGTGAAAATATTTATGTAAATTTATCTAAAGGGAAGAATCAACAAAAGTCCCAGATATGTTTTCAGAGTTCTCTGAGGACATCTGATAAAAAGGAAGTGCAGAGGATCCAAAATATAACTTCCCTCTCTAAAACAATTAAAACACACACACACACACACACACCCCCCCCCCGACTCTAATCTCTAAAGGTTATTTGATGCTACAATCTCATTCTTACTGTAGCCAATAATGATATCAAAACAAACATAAAACATATCTTCCTGCTTCTTAAAGCAATGAGAAATAAATATAATTTTTTTTGTGTTAAAGGATTTATGTAGCTTGTAGTTCGTAAACAGTTTTTTTGCTGATGGAATGAAATCAATTATACATTAAATACTTATTAACAAATAAATGAATGTATTAAATAACCGAATGGAATTTCCCTTTTTGTTCTCAGAATGTACTATCTATAAGAAAACTTTGAAATTCCCCTGTGATTTTACTGAGCTTTATTCTTAATAGGACAGTGTTTAGCATCTATCAGCATATCTGGGGCTGTGGGAGTGGTGATCAATGAAGAAAATACCTCTAATTTACTCTACCGATTTAAAGCTTTCTAAAAATTCTAAACAAAAATGACAGGTAACCATGGTGAAAAGCAAATGAGGCAGATTTAGGCATTCAGGGCTTGTCTTTCTAATTTAGTGGCTTGTGTCTTTCTGACCTGCTGCTTTACTCACTTGATATTCTTATCAATTATTCATGTGATTGGTCTCAGCCCTCAATCTGATCATCCCATCACGAAGTCAGCCGGTTGGGTGTCTCTCTAGAGCTTCTGGTCTCCACTTCGTTTTCACATCTGTGAGAAGCCTGCTGCTTAAAATGTACCCAATTTAGGAAGGCAAATACTACCCTTCCCCATCATTCCCACTTTGTTGGTTTCAATTTTAGAGCAAAAATATATCTGAAATAATTAAATTTCATAATTTAATTTCAGCATTAAAATACATATATTCAAAATGGACTAGTAGTTCAAGTTGACCATTTCATCAATTTTCAGATAGTCTTTCACAGCTTCCATTTCACCACTTTTAGCCTCTCTAAGCCTGGAGCTGTTTCTCTGCACTCAAGGTTGCCCCCTCTGACTTGTAACTCAAAGCACCCATGATATGGGCCTATTTTATTTCTTCACCAGCTTTAAAGAGTTTTTTAAAAGGGTGAAAGTAACGGTGCTTTAACTCATATAATCAAAATATGGAAAACAGTTATTTATACCTGTGATTTTGTCATGTGCCTCAACGTTTTAATGTTGGGAAGTTTGTATCATTTGTATCTGCCTTAAAAAGATGCTGGAGATACTTAGCATATTCTTTTATTAAACAGAAGTAATTTAATGATTCCCACCCTGAGATGCTGCTTTATCGTAGCACATGTATCTAGAAATTTACCCTGAGTTCATCGTAAAGAAAATTCAAAATGACCAAACCTATGGTTTATTTTTCAAGGATTCTGATAAATGGTCCTGGCAAATACAGTTTCTCAAGTCATGCTTAAACATCCTGCTGTTTATTTTCCTGGGTTGAAACCTATCAGTTTGAAATGTATTGACACTATCGCATGAAATGAGGTTTGGAGGATATTTGAGGAATGAGACCTAAAATTCAGCAGGGAAAACTGAGAGGATTATATGGAGTAAAGTCTAGTAAACGGTAGTATTTGAACTGAGCTAATAGACAATGGAACAAGAAAGCTGTGAGCTTGACAAATTACTGTATAAAGGGCAATAAAAAAGCTGAGTTATCAGAATTTGGCACTGATAACATGTGGGGTAGCTGAGGAAAAAATGAGCACATTTTAGTGTATGGTTTTCCTAGTGTTTCTCTATGAGGAACATAAGGTATTTTCATAGCTGATCCTGTACATTATAGGCACATAATTAAAGTAAACTCTTCTGGCACTAATACAAAAATGCAAAGCAGTTCATCAGATGGTAAAATAAGCACTGCCTAGCCACAGAGAGTTGTGGTTTTGTATATGAAAGAAGCCATATCTGGAATGGATTATCTTTTTAAGACAGAAAGCAAAATAACTTATTCAGATCCCCTTTTGTTCAATATTGCCAGGGCTTTGGCTTCAAACTCCCAAGACAGTTGCGTGAAGTAAGTTAAAATGTGTAGCACAATGTTATGCTATGTTGTAGACAGATAAACACAAGCATGCCATTTTAAAAAAACTACATGGACATAGGATTTTTGCTTTTGTTGTTGTTCTTAGAATAAAGCCTCTGAAGGACAGCATCATGTTTTGTAGGTCTTGTTTAATCATGAAAGTAAACCACATGAAGTGGATTGTGAAAGAGTTAAAAAAGAACAAATATCAAAAATGATTTTTCTGCAAATACAGCAGCAGTTTGAATGCCAGCTGCAGCTTTTGCAAAATAAGCAGGAGCATTTGACCCTTGTCCTGTAGTAGTTGTGGAAGGAGAAATTTTGAAAGGAAGACAGGGACAGGTCATGAAGAGAGGGTGTGTTTGTGCGTGTGTGTGTGTGTGTATGTGTGTGTGAATATTTGAGTGTGTATATTGGGAAGGGTGGAAACTGGGAAGGGAAAGGCAGTAGAAGAAATACTCCCAGAAGTACTTCCCTTGACTGCTATGCTTGTCTGGATTCATCGGGCAGGCTAAATAACATCCAACTCGCCAAAAGGAGAAAGAACACAGAGATCTGTGGAAACTGAAGGTCAAGAGAACCCCAAAGGGAAAAACAGATTCAAAAGCCTGAGCAGACCAGCAAACTCTGAAGCTAGAGTGGGCTGTGTAGCTACTGGTGGTCCCAAAGTTCAGAAAAATATGGCCAGTCATGCGATGGAGATAAGCACCATCTTGAGATTAGAGGGCTACTTCTTGGAACATTTAAACTGCAGTCTGTAGAAATGTCTGCAGAGAGCAACAGAAGAGACATAGAGTGAGTAAAGAATGGGTAAACAGTCCTCTCTGCCCAGATGAATACTCTGTACCAAGTGCAGATTGTAATGTATCAGTACAGAGTTTGGTTTTGTGACTGGTTAGGAAGTTTCTCTTATACTGCAGTGCAGAATACAGCATCAGCATGGAGATAGATGAATGATAACAGGGCAGTATTAGCAACAGTTGAGTTTGGAGGACTTGTCCTTTCAAAACTAGATTTATTTAAGTACAGATAGAATCTGAGAAAATTTACAGCTTGTTGTATTTAGAGCTTTTACTTCTCTCAGTAGAAGACCACTGTGATAAAAGTAAGAACAATAAAAACAGAACTAGTACTGGTACTAGGACTTCGTATAAAGAGAGACTTGATTAGAAGAGCATCCCACATGAGAAATAAGTGTTGTCATTAATTATGTGTGTGCTTACATCAGTCATTTTAGAAAATTGTTTTACCCTTTATAGCTTTTTGCTCTCAAAGTGTATTATTTCTTTTCTATTACAATTTAAATTTATGCCCCAAATCCCAGGTTGGAAAAGTCCATTAAGTTATCAGGTAAAAATATCTGACTCAGTGAATTCAAGCTGATCACATGATCAGCTGTCTATTTCATTCATTTATGCATGCATGCATCCATCCATCCATTTACCCAACCAGCAAAGAGTTATTGTAAATATACAGTGTACCTGTATTAACAAGATATCCTACCTGCCCAGGGATCAGTCTATAGGTAAGAAAACTACCAGTTATTTAAAGCAGAGAAATCAGTGTCTCAAGAGAAGTCTGCACATGATGCTATTGGAAATGACAGAGGGCTCCTGAGTTTGTATACTGAGACCCAAAATGAATGAAATAGTTTTTCTCACACCTGACATTCTGGGTACGGAATTGCAGGGCTGGTATGGTGGTTCCATAATATCAAAGCTCTAGGTTCCTTCTTTCCAGTTGCTTTGCCATCTCTAGTGTGTTACCTCATCCACATGGTCCACAATGGTCCCCATCCACATCCTCACTCCAGACAGCAGGAAAGGGAAAGTGGGAGAGTTGAAGCCACTGAGAATTCTCTTCAGGGCACAGCTCAGATGATGAACACATCCTTTCAGTTCACCTATCACTGGCCAGAAATTAGTTTTATGATCATATTTAACTGAAAGGTAAGTGAAAAATGGAAATACATTCTTTCTTGGGGGTGGCCATGCCTTCAGCTAAAAATTGAGAGTTTTATTGCTGTTAGAAACAAGCAGATGATGGGTTAGGGAGAGGGTAACCAGCAGTCTCTGCCAGAGAACCCACTGCAGTGTGCGAGTTAACAGAAAGCTCTTCAAGTGGGAGTGGGTGTTTGCCAGGCCAATAGCATGAGAAATGGTGCTCTAGGATGAGATGTTCGTTAGGTCACTATGAACACAGTGACTTGAGCACAGTGTCTTCCAGGCACCAGTTATTTGTACACTTGGGACCCTTCTGATGGCTGAACATGGACCAGCCATGACTGGGACAAAATGGTACTCAAACAGAGACTCTTCCTCTTTTGGGTAAATGTGATATTACTCTTAGCTAAAGGAGCAAAATTATTGCAGGATACATGCTCGTAGTCTTTGAACCTCTCTCCACTCTTTAAGCTTGAATTTTTTGTTGTCCTTGC